>NC_044381.1:71874646-72200062 GCF_006542625.1 Nomascus leucogenys | reverse complement strand
CCCAATGGCTACTAACTACATGCCTCCGTTGAATTCCCAGAACTGTGCCTTCCCTGGGACATTTCCCAGGTTCTACCCTGTCTTCAAGATAGAAGTAATCTTATTCTTTTCTGTGTCCATCATAGGGCACACAGCACAGTGCCCTGTACATGTAAGTACTCATTAGGATGAATATGCATCAAACCTAAGGACTTAAACCAGCCAGTCAGCAAGAATCTCTAAGTGGAAGTCTATGAGAGTCTGACTAATCAACCCTTGAGCAGCCCACGAACTTAATGCAATTAAGCACCTCCACCTGATTAGCGCCCTGCTTTCTCTGAGATGAGCGGTGGAGAAGGTGGAGAAAAAGAGGCCACTCTTCATCTTGGTTACTGTTCTGCAAAGCACAACAGGCTCTGGCTTGTGTAGCAGCTTTTTTCCAGCACTCTAGTTACTAAAACATTCCTATGTAATCAGATTTTAAGGAAAATTCTACTCAGCAGCCGTGTGTAAACAAACACTTCCACAATAAAGTTATTTGACTTAATACTATCAGTTTAACTAGAATAAAAACAACTTTCATGTTGTTAATAACCTCCAGGACGGAACAATCTAGACATGCAGGCATTCAGCTATGAGTTAGGTGACCTCCCTCTCATTTTCAAAGCACCAAACCACATCCTTTAAATACTAAAATATACAGACACTAAGTCCCAACAAGAAACACTATAAAGTCTCCCCATGATTCTTTACTACATTAAACACAGCTGTCTAATAGGGTCATGTTTACATAGATTAAAAAAAAAAAGCCACCCCAGCATTAGCCCTAACAAAATTCCTGATAAAAAGACTCCTACACACCCAAACTAGAAAGGAACAGGACACCGACAAGCTTAAAAATACTTCTATCTTTAAGGTTTATGTTATAAAAACATAATTAAACTATATCCTGTTACGTTTTGGTTATTTCTGTATAACAGTTTTTGTATATTTTTAAGAGCCACAAGGTTTTATTAATTACTTCCATAGGAAACTCACTTCCCTGGTTCTAGATTAATTGTAAAGTATGCCCAGTTCACACCCAGAACCATTAGGTACTTCAATTATTAATAAACCAAACCACAAAAGAGAATCTGATACCCAAGATCAGATTTTAGTGCTGGTTATTAGATGGTAAAACTAGAGCATAGCAAACAGCAAAACCAAGAGGGTCAAAGTAAAGGGGAATGTAGTAATAGTCAGAAATTATACAAAACTCCCTGAACAAAAATTTCTGAGAGTAAGCTTATTCTCACTTTCCTGTTACCAATCTTAGAGACAACTATTAGTACAAATAAAGAACAGTAATCATTCCAGCAGTAACCACAGACTGCTGGGATTTGTGTCTTGTGGGTCCAGCTTTTTCCTTGTCCCTCAAAGCAGGAGGCAAGGTCACCTTGTAGCTAACAATAGCCCACTAGAAAGAGAAAACACACACATCTTCCCTAAACATAACAGCACCTGAGCTGGAAGGAATGTTTTAAATCGACAAAGTACTTTCACAAACATCTCATTTGGCCCTCTTTCTGTTCCCAAACTCATCTGCATCTTGGGGCTAATGCGCCAGCTGATCAATCCTTCTCCCCAGTCTCTGTCTGCTAGTGGCTCTCATGTCACCACAAACAGTGCCTCATACCCCTCAGTATCTCCATACCTCACAACCTGCAACCACTGCATAGAAAAGATAAAAGTTTAGAAAGTGAAACTTGATGAAGATCACGGTGGCTACAGAAGTAGCCATTACATCAAAAATCAACATTTTCTGATACACTAAAACTTCAAAACATACCACATTTTAAGTTATAAAAAAAATCTAAATAATGAGGTACACCAAGTTCTCTCTATGAAAACATTTGACAATATGTCCATACTAACACTCAGTCCCATCATGTATTATACTTCCCTCCTAGTTTTAGAAAGCAAAGTAAAAGACAATCTGAGAAAGAGCTTTTTATCCAAAAAGACTTCTACAATAATCAACAAATAACTAAACATTACCCAGATGCAAAACAGAAGTTAATGTGCATTACCTGGGATCTGAAGAGCTGATAGCACGAGACCTCGGTTCACACTTAGGCAGACCTTTTAAAAATCAGTTCATTTTTACATAACACCACTTTGAAGGAGTAACATTTGCCATAATTATTGCTACTACGTGTGGAATGTATAGGTGAGAAAAATGCCCAAGGATAATCAAAAAGGATGGACTTTAGAGCTCGTGCATTTACTAACGATTTAACACCTACTATGCTCCAATGTGCTAGAAAACCTGATTTAACGAATGAAAATGAAAGCCAGACAATGTGTGATCAAAGGTTCCAGCTGCAGTTCAAGTGGAGAAAAGTAGTGAGAATGAGTTACTACGGTATCTTTAAAAAATGACAAACACAAAAGAATCAGCAGAGTGAGTGTTGGTGTGTGTATATATATATATACACCATGTTGGGGTGTGTGTGTGTGTGTGTATATATATACCATGTTGGTGTGTGTGTGTGTGTATATATATATATATATACCATGTTGGTGTGTGTGTATATATATACACCATGTTGGGGTGTGTGTGTGTGTGTGTGTGTGTGTGTATACATATATATACACACACACATACATACATATACACACCATGTTGGTAATTTATATATACACACACACCACCACGGTGTAATATATACATATTTATATATACACTATGGTGGTATACATATATATATTCATATATACATCATGTTGGCACATATATATCTATATATACACCATGTTGGTATATATATATCTATATATACACCATGTTGGTATATATATATCTATATATACACCATGTTGGTATATATATATCTATATATACACCATGTTGGTATATATATATCTATATATACACCATGTTGGTATATATATATATTTATATATATTATAGATATATTTATATATTTTTATATATTTATATATTTTTATATATTATATATATTTTATATATTATGTATATTTTATATATTTTTATATTATATATTTTATATATATTTATACATTACATTTTTATATATTTATACATTATATATGTATTTATACATTATATTTTATATATAATATATATTTTATACATATTTTATATATAATATATAATACATATTTATATGTATTATATATCTATTATACATATTATATATGATATATTTTATACATATTATATATAATATATATTTTATATATATATATTTTATACATATTATATATAATATATATTTTATATATATATTTTCTATATTTATATATTTTGTTATATATATATATCACACATCAATTTAGTTTTCCAAACTCTAACCAAATTAATATCAAGATAATATTGAGGTGTTATGTATTTATTTGCTCTTTATAGCTGCATATATATTTGTAACATAGAAATTAGAAAATTACATCTATATTGAAGAACCTCAATACATTTCTTCTTTTGGATAGAATTCATACCTTACTCAAATTTACAAACTACTACTCCAGAACAGAAATTATTCAGTGCAGGAGAGGATGAGAGCAGCATAGGAAAAGCCATTAATATATTTATACCAGAGAAATTTAATAAAAACCACAAAGAAGGGAGAAATTTCTAGCCAGTCTCCTCCAGATATGCAACACTGGAATTGTGCTCAAATTGAAACTACCTAGTGAGGCCTAAAGAGATCAGGGTATTATAATAGAAGCCCAATCTGTAACCTTGGTGAATTTTCTTCTGTTTCACATCACAAGTCTAAAAAAAATTTCCTGTCTCTAATTTGAATGTTCAAGCAAATCATTTCTCCTATTCAAATCCCACAGTTTGGAAGCTAAATTATCAAACAGATCTTTTATTCACTCACTCAATATATACTGAGCATCTGCTATGTACCAAGCACTCTTTCAGAGACTTGGGATACTAAAGTGAATAAAGCACAAAATCTCCATCCTCAACAAGGTTATGTTCTAGCTGAGAGACAGATTAATAAGGTACACAGTATATAAAAGGCTAAGGAGAAAAAAGGGAGCAAGGTATGTGTGTGCCATACACAAATTACTGATTGACCGAACCAGGGTCTCACTCTGTTGCCCAGGCCAGAGTGCAGTGGCGTGATCACTGTTCACTGCAGCCTCGAACTCCCAGCCTCAAGCCATCCTCCCACCACAGCCTCCCAAGTAGCTGGGACCACAAGCATACACCACCACTCCCAGCTAATTCTTTTTAACTTAAATTTTTTTGTAGAGACAAGGTCTCACTATGTTACCCAGGCTGGTCTTGAACTCCTGGGATCAAGCAATCCTCCCACCTCGGCCTCCCAGAGTGCTGGGATTACAGGTGTGAGCTACCACAAATGACTTATTTAGTCATAAGATTTCGGAAAGCAATTTTACAGTCATGCAGATCACAGAACAAAAAGTTTTGAAAAATAAAACCCACAAAAAGAATACGAGTGCGCCTATTTATATGACAAATCCAGAATGGGATGAGAACATCAGGGTAACAGAGAGAAACAAAATAGCACAAAAAGCAAGATCTTTTTGAAACTGAATCTGATCCTGATGTGTGCTCAAACCATTCCTAAAACAGGTTTGAAACAAAAAAAACTTAAAAGGGAAAGAATATGTAGAAAGAATACCCACCAATCAGGTTAAAATGTCAGATTTTTAAGTCGCTGTTTGTTAGCAATTAAGTGTAGTATTTCCCAAGTTTACAATACTAAAACTAAATTTGGATGGAAGAGAAAAGCGACATCATGGCTATCTGATGCCACTGAACTCTAAACTCCTTGCACACTTACAGAAATGTACAAATCTAAAACTACAGATAAATGCCCTCCACAGGTCCTCATTTGGGAAGACAGAAAAGGAGGAAGAGGAACACCAGTAGTAGAGAAACAAAAAACAGGCCAGTCAAGCAGTTTAAAAAAAAAAAATCTATTTTATCCTAATGTAAAAACGCTAGCCAGAAGGTAAAGAAAACACCACTGAAAACTGATAGTTTTCCTGGCACGGAATTAGGAAAAGAGGCATAGTAAGGCTTAAAGAGGCTAAGAGAAAATATTCAATATGCTAGTCAAATTTAATCAGAGAAATCAAATTACTGTGAAATTTTCTTTCTGGTCTTAAAAAAAAGGACTTCAAGCCAAAATGCCGTTTTTAAAAAATAGGTCCACAGATATTTTAATCCTATTCCACCATTTCTACCCAATTCCTGCAAATCTCAGAAACAAACTCATATGACTCCTCAAAAATACTACTGAATAGAAAGTTAAACCTTTAGAAAAAGAGTGATTCAAGTGTCAAGAAACATAAAACCTGGTGAAATATCCTTTAAGATCACTGACTTGGTTTATTACACACTTTCTTCAGATGAAACAATTGAATGGATTTTTAACTTCCTAAGTGTTCATATTCTAAGTCTGAACTAGTTTCCTTGACTGTTCTAAATCTTTCTAGATGCTGATTTACTGCAGTATGTTCCTTCTAAAGATGTCTGATCTCATCCATTACCAACTAATTTTCCCCAATTTTCTCAGTCATCTCAAAGTTAACTAGCACACGTCTTAAGGAGAGGAGTCTACGACACATTCATTCCTGCAACAAACATTCTATAAAATTAAATTGAAACAATTTTAAGATTGGGACAACATATGAGAAAAGAACTCAGCTGCATGAATTTTAGAAATAAACCATGTTTTAAAGACATTTTTCACAAATCTCCCTCAGCCCTTTCCTGGGCCTTTAGGCTACTCCACTCTCTAGGAACTTCTCATTAAGTACAATCAGTTCTGCAATAGGATTGATTGATACATTGGGGGAACAATTTGAGTAAAATGGGAACTGTTTGCTAATGTACTATATCTTCTGTGAAGAATACTAGGTACACATACACAAAAGCATACAGTTGGACCCAGCCCCATGGGAATACAAAATGCACACATGCTTACATCTTAAACATCATTTTGAAAACACAGGCATCAAACACACACCCTATCATACTGTTTCCCCGGAAATTTTAAAATATCCTGTGAGTTCACTGCAATACCCCAGGGCACCTCAAACAGTTTGGGAATGAATATCCCAACTGGATCTCACAGCTCTAAATGTTACCTACGTGTTTCTCCAAGTGGCTAACCCAAACCTCTCTCCAGGACTACAAGTTTGTATACAGTAGTTTCTCCTTAACCGTGGTTTTGGTTACCCAAGGTCAACCATGGTCCAAAAATAGTAAATGGAAAATTCCAGAAACAATTAAGTTATCAATTGCACCCCATTTGTAGAAGTGTGATGAAATCTCTGCTCCATCCCACGCAGGATGAGAATCATTCCTTTGTCCAAGGCATCCACGCTGTCTAGGCTTCCCAATGTGTTAGTCACTCAGTAGCCACCTCTAGGGATCAGCTCTATTGTTACGGTGCTTGTGTTCAGGTAACCCTTATTTTACTTAATAATGGCCCTAAAGTGCAAGAGTAGTGATGCTGGCCAATTCACATATGCCAAAGAGAAGCCTTATAGTGTTCCCTTCAAGTGAAAAGATCAAAGTTCTCGACTGTATAAACAACATTGGCCAGGTATGGTGGCTCATGCCTTAATCCCAGCACTTTGGAATGCTGGGACAGGTGGATCACTCGAGGTCAGGAGTTCAAGACCTGCCTGGCCAACATGGCAAAACCCCATCTCTACTAAAAATACAAAAAAATTAGCCAAGCATGGTGGGACATACCTGTGATCCCAGCTACTCTACTCGGGAGGCTGAGGCACGAGGCAGAACTTGGGAGGCGGAGGCAGAATTGCTTGAACCCGGGAGGCGGAGGCTCCAGTGAGCTGAGACCACCACCACATTCCAGCCTGGGTGATGGAGTGGGACTCTGTCTCAAAAAAAAAAAAAACCAACAACAACAAAGAAAATCATATGATGAGGTTGCTAAGATCTGTGGTAAGGATGAATCTTGTCCATAAAATTGCGAATGAAAAAAGATGTCGTGCACAATATATATAGGGTTTGGCACTACCCAAGGTTTCAGGAATCCATGGGAGGCCATGGAACGTATCCATAAGAGGGGCTACTGTCTATTCGAAATCTCCACTTGGATGTCAAGCACCTTAAACTCAACATGTCCAAAGTAAAAATCCTGATTCCCTGTGCACTTTCCACCACTACTCTCCAAAATCTTCCCTATTTTAGTAAACAGCAACATTTTTTTCCCAATAGCTAATGCTGTTGGAAAATGACTCCATTTTTCTCTCACAAATCACATATGCAAATCCTGTTGGCTCTATCTTCAAAATATATTCAGAATAAACTCACCACCTCCACTGCTACTACCCTGTTTTAAGCCACCACCATTTCTCACCTGCACTTTGCTTGTACTCTCAAACTTGGCAGCCAGAGTGATCTTATAAAAGGGGAAGTTCCATCATCTCACTTTCTGTACCACACCCTTCAATGGTTTCTAAGATGCCCCCTCTCTTTCTCATGTTCTACTCAAATCTCTCCCTTTTGCTTACTCTGCCCCAATGAGACATCTTGCTTCTTCTGGAACACACAAAGCACAATCCCACCTCAGAGCCTTTATGTGTTGTCGTTCCCTTTGCTCCTTCCCCAGATATTTACCCGGGTCACTCTTTTGCATCCTGCAGGTTTTTGCTCAATGTCATCTTAGAGAGGCACTCCCTGACTGTCCTCATATAGTACTATTCCCCACACTCCCTAATCCCCTTTTTCCTTGCTATACATTCTCTGCAGCACTTTTTCCCCCTTTCTAACATGTGTCCCATGGTATATCTCTCTCCACTAGATCATCTGCTCTAAGATGACAGACTTAGTTTTGTTCACTGCCATATTTAACAGGCCCAAAATAATAACGTTATAGACACTCAAATACAGAATAAAAATTATACCAGCTGTTTTAGGAGGTAAAATTATACCAACTGTTTTGTCCTCATTAACATCAAAACATCCCTGAAGTTCGTATTATTGAGAGTTTTCTATCCTGCATTTGAAATTGTCTCCTTCTCCTAAAAATAAAATGTAATGCTCTTTTTGATCATCATATCCATAAACAAGAGATCTGACTAATCCAAAACAAATTATACTTTGATTTTCCTGGACTCTTAAATTCTATTCATAAACTAAGAAACTAGATTGCCCTCTATTACGAGCTACTGGGAAATTTACTTTTATTTCTTACGCTCTCTAGAAATCATTTTTGGACACCAAGTCTCACATCTTGATCTATTATTTTTTTCTCCTCACCAAACCTGCTCCTCCAGCTTTTAGCTTCAAACACAACTGCTAAGGAAAATCTCTAAGATGTAGGCCCCAAACAACCTTATCCCACAGCAAGACCTAAGAAAAGGCACTTCAAAATCTAACACAACATATTTAGACCAAAGATTATCTGTAGCCCTCACCTAGGCAACTCGGCCGAAGTCTAAAAAATCACATTTTACTTCTCCTCATTTAATTATCTAGTCCCCCAGATCTTCACTACTAGTTGTCTTTAATGTGAATGGGGAGAAGGGGGAGAAGACAGAGGGAGGGGAATGGACCTTAATAGGAAGCTGTGTGATTATCTTCAGAAATAAAGACTGGATTTGTTTCAGAGCTTTGTAATATGACAGAGAACCTCAACTCGGGGGATTTTACTTCCTCTACAAACTATCTCAGCTGTGCTTTGTGTACGCTAAGGATGTTTAGAAACACCTTGAATAGGCCATGCTGTCAAGTGTACAAAAAAGATATTTGGATTGTTTTAGATCCTGAAACCAATGGACCAGAATCCTGCCCCACTTCAAGAATGAGTTGGCTCCTTGTTACCATGGTAATAAGTACCCCATGAATGGGGATAATTTGCCACTTTGCTGAAAATTCAAACATTCTATAGTTTTGGTTTTTTAACATGAGAAATGAGGTGGGAGGAGCAGCAGAACCAATTATAGAGTATATTTAAAAAACATGTAAAGGAGTGTGTTTCTTGACTCTGAATAACAAGATTTTAAATCGTTCAGTTTATGCCCAGGCATGGTGGCTCACACCTGTAATCCCAGCACTCTGGGAGGCCGAGATGGGCAGCTCACCTGAGGTCAAGAGTTCAAGACCAGCCTGACCAACATGGAGAAACCCCATCTCTACTAAAAATACAAAATTAGCTGGGCATGGTGGCACATGCCTGTAATCCTAGCTACTCAGGAGGCTGAGGCAGAAAAACTGCTTGAACCCGGGAGGCGGAGGTTGCGATGAGCCAAGATCACGCCATTGCACTCCAGCCTGGGCAACAAGAGTGAAACTCCATCTCAAAAAAAAAAATAGTTTACAAGAAAAAAGAAGGGAACAAGAGGACCAAAGAAAATAAACATGTTAGACTGTATTCTAACATGTACAGCTCTACACCATCACAACTCAGCACTGCAGATCTTTCAGAACAAACAGAGATTTTCAGATTGCCCACAAATACACAAAACACATTAAAATATTTATAAGTCTAGAAGGTTCCTATGCAACAGTCTGGTTGGGAAGAAAAATCCACTAAAGTAACTAAGAACCAACTAAGGCAAATAGTTATGCTGCTAAAATATAACAGATTAAAGAAGCCATATGTCAACAAATTCTAACAGGGAAATAATAATATTCAGCACTATTAATAGACTGAATGTTCTTTCCCCTACACCCCGGCCACAATTCATATGTTGAAACTTAATCTGCAATGTGAAGGTATTTGGAGGTGGGACCTGTGGGAGACAACTGGGTGATAAGGATGGAGCCTTTGTGAATAGGATTAGTGCCCTTATGAGACCCAGAGAGCTCACTCGTCCTTTCTGAGATGATCATCTAAGTGCCAGGATGCAGGCCCTCATCAGACTCCAGATCTGCTGCTGCCTTGATCTGAGACTTCTCAGCCTCCAGAACTGTTCAAATAAATTTCTGTTGTATATAAACCACCCAGTGTATGGTGTTCTATAACAGCAGCCCGAACAGACTAAGACAAGCACTTATTCCTGATAAAAATTCTTAGCAAACTAGGGATAGAGGAAAACTTCTTTTCCTTTAATAAAAGGCACCCATCAGAAACTTACAGAAAATAGCATACACACAAGGGCAAAATATTAAAAACAGTCCTATATAGAGCTAGAAATAAAGATGCCAGCTATCATATTACTGAGAAAAAAATCTATCGTTACTTGCAAACTACATGTTATGTGGGGCTTTCAAGTTAAACCAACAAATTAAAAATTATTTAGTCTTGTCTAATAGTAACCTCAATAAACTTAACAGATAAAAGATCAACATTAAAAAAAAAAAAGAACTGCCACATGACCCAGCAATTCCACTGCTAGGTATATACCTAGCAAAGATCTCAAACCAATAATTATACACAAATGTTTACAGCAGGACTACTCAGAATAGCTAAAAGGTGGTAACAACCCTTCTGTCTACCAAGAGATAAATCAGTAAACAAACTGTGGTACAAGTATACAATGGAGTATTAATTCAGCCATCAAAAGGAATTAAGTACTGATATCCACTACAAAATGGATAAACCTTGAAGACATCATGCTAAGTGAAAGAAGCCAGAAACAAAAGGCACATACCATATGATTCTATTTGTATGAAGTGTCCAGAAGAAGCAATTCTATAGACAGAAAGTGGAACAGTGGTTGCCTAGGACAACCACTGGGGGGAGGAGAGAATGCAGGGTAACTGCTAATGGGTATGGAGTTTTTCTGGGGGTGACAGAAGTGTTCTGTAACTAAACAGTGGTGATAATTGTACAACTCTGTGAATACACTAAACACCAGTGAACTGTACACTTTCAAAGGGTGAATTTTGTGGTGTGTGATTAATATCTAAATTTTTAAATAAGTCAGTAAGATCAGCAGTGGGAAAAATGTAACAACTCCCAAAATGGGCTATAGTAATCAAGACAGTATGGCAGCAGTACAGAAATAAGTGGTTCAATAAACTGCACCCCAAATGATTAAGAAGACATCAAGTAAATGGGAAATGCAAGATGTTTGAATAAATTGAGAAAACTGGATCTCTGAGTGAAAAGATACAGGCCTACATCATAAACAAAAATTTTTGGCCAGGCACCGTGGCTCACACCTTTAATCCCAGCACTTTGGAAGGCTGAGGCAGGCGGATCATGAGGTCAGGAGATCAAGACCATCCTGGCCAACATAGTGAAACTCCGTCTCTACTAAAAATGCAAAAATTAGCTGGACCTGGTGGCACGTGCCTGTAATCCCAGCTACTCGGGAGGCTGAGGCAGAAGGATCACTTGAACCACAGAGTCGAAGACTGCAGTGAGCCAAGATCACACGATAGCACTCAAGCCTGGGGACAGAGCGAGATTACATCTCAAAAAAATAAAAAATAAAAAAATTTAAAGGGGGGCCAGGTGGGGGGGTGGCTCACGCCTATAATCCCAGTACTTTGGGAGGCCAAAAAGGAAAGATCAGTTGAGGCCAGGAGCTTGAGACTAGCTTGGGCAACGTAAGTGAGACCCTGTATCTAAAAAAAAATATATATATATATTTTTTGAGACGGAGTCTCTGTCACCCAAGTTGGAGTGCAGTGGCATGATCTCAGCTCACTGCAAGCTCTGCCTCCTGGGTTCATGCCATTCTCCTGCCTCAGCCTCCCGAGTAGCTGGGACTACAGGCACCCACCACCATGCCTGGTTAATTTTTCTTCTCTTTTTTTTGTATTTTTAGTAGAGATGGGGTTTCACCGTGTTAGCCGGGATGGTCTCCATCTCCTGACCTTGTGATCCACCCACCTCGGCCTCCCAAAGTGCTGGGATTACAGGCGTGGGCCACCGTGCCCGGCCAAAAAAATAATTTTAGTAAAAAAATTTTTAATGGCAGACTGAGTAAAATGTAAAATCCAATGCTGTCAAATATGGGAGAATGCTTTATAATCTTAGTTGGGTAACTCCTCCTTCCTAAAGACATAAATTACTGACATATCTAAATACAAACGTTAAACTTTTATTTGGAAAAAAGACACCATAAAGTTAAAACACAAGCAAAAGAATGAGACACTAATATTTGCAATATGCACAAAAGATTAATTTCCATGACACTGGCCAGGCGTGGTGGCTCATGCCTATAGTCCCAGCATTTTGGGAGGCCCAGGTGAGAGGATCACTTGAGCCCAGGAATTCCAGACCAGCCTAGGGAACAGAGTGAGACCCCGTCTCATTAAAAATATATAAATTGTTTTTTAAAATTCTCCATGACATTAAATCATTTACTGAAGCCAATGGTGGGGGAGGAGAGAGACAATACTTCAGCATAATGCTATTGGTGTAAAAACTGAAAAGACTATATGTAGTTTGCAAATACACAGAAAGATGTCTTATTTTTGTTGTTGTTGTTGTTGTTGTTTTGAGACAGAGTCTCGCTCTGTCACCCCGGCTGGAGTGCAGTGGTGCAATCTCGGCTCACTGCAAGCTCCGCCTCCCGGGTTCACACCATTCTCCTGCCTCAGCCTCCCAAGTAGCTGGGACTACAGGCGCCTGCCACTGCGCCCGCTAATTTTTTCTTTTTTTAGTAGAGACAGGGTTTCACCGTGGTCTCGATCTCCTGACCTCGTGATCCGCTCGCCTCAGCCTCCCAAGGTGCTGGGATTACAGGCGTGAGCCACCACGCCCATCTGAAAGATGTCTTATATAATAACTGGCAAACTGGATATTTGGGGAGGCAAGTTAGAGATCTTTTTGCAGCTATTTCAATGTGGTTTGAATTTCTGATCACAAATACATGTTAAATTGTATAATTTCGAAAACAATTTTAAATGGAAAAAAGTCTGAAAGGCAAAACTGCAGGGATCTGAGGGCCACTAAAGATGAGTATTTTTGACAGATCCCTGCAGCAGCTTTACAGAGAATGGACATAAGAGGCAAATAGGTATTGATTCACTTTCTCCATTCAACAGACAAAAACCATCTGTGCCTTGGTACTGAGCTAAGCACTGGGACCAATTAGAAACACTGCAAGCTGGCTAGATGCAGTGGCTCACGCCTGTAATCCCAACACTTTGGGAGGCTGAGGCGGGCAGATCATTTGATGTCAGCAGTTTGAAACCAGCCTGGCCAACATGGTGAAATCCCATCTCTACAAAAAATACAAAACTTAGCCGGGGGTGGTGGCATTTGCCTGTAATCCCAGCTACTCAGGAGGCTGAGGTGGGAGGATCACTGGAACCCAGGAGGTAGAGGTTGCAGTGAGCTGAAATCCCTCCAGCCTGAGTAACAGAGGGAGACCCTGTCTCCAAAAAAAAAAAAAAAAAAAAAAGAAACATTGCAAGTTGTCTCAGTAAAAGGTCATATGTAACTACTTTGGGCAACGATGCAAGGGAGTCAGGGAATAGAAGGCATCTGTTCTTTGCAGGTGGGGGTGTGGGATGTGTAAAGCATGTGCCATTTTAAGGCATTTGTGGACAATATCCTTCTGATATTCCTTATATTACAAGACGGCCAAGTATTCCTGATAAGTATAATCTATTTTTTGACAACTCACTGAATAAAAAAAAAAAAAAAAAAAAAAAAAAAGCCCATATCAGCCTTGCTTTTACAAGTAACTCTTATTTTTAAGATTCTTTGACTTTGGAAAGTCCATGTCCTAAAAAGTCTCTGAATGAAGGAATTTCAAAGCTACCCTTGGTCATTTTCTCTGTGTCCACTGTTTTCTGGTTTTCTCAAAAGATGAATAAAAAGAAAACTATAACAACATTAATATTTAACCCAAAGGAAAAATATTTTAGTGAATCAGAGGTATTTTTAATTATGATTTAATCCACATTGGTTTCTTTTTACAGCTGACATGTTCCCATTTTATAACAGCCATCTGCTATCTCAACAGTATCCCATATTTAACAAAAGTTTTAACAAAGACTATGACTATACATTAAAAGTATTCAACTTTCTCACCTTAAAACTTTATATATATACGTATATATAAAATATATATATACGTATATATATAAAACATATATATACATATATAAAATATATATACATATATAATATATATACGTATATAACATATATACGTATATATATAAAATATATATATACGTATATATATTATATACGTATATATTTTATATATACGTATATATATAATATATATATACGTATATAATATATATACGTATATATATAAAATATATATACGTATATATATAAAATATATATACATTTTAGACAGAGTCTTGCTCTGTCGCCCAGGCTGGAGTGCAGTGGTGGATCTCGACTCACTGCAAGCTCTGCCTCCTGGGTTCACGCCATTCTCTTGCCTCAGCCTCCCGAGTAGCTGGGACTATAGGCGCCCGCCACCACGCCCGGCTAATTTTTGTGTGTGTGTATTTTTAGTAGAGACAGGGTTTCACCATGTTAGCCAGGATGGTCTCGATCTCCTGACCTCGTGATCCGCCCGCCTCAGCCTCCCAAAGTGCTGGGATTACAGGCGTGAGCCACCGCGCCTGGCCAAAACTTATTTTTTTAAAAAGCACCGAGTATTAGCAAAGAGACGGGAAAAAAGAATCTGCTGACATGTTTGGCAAAAAATTCACCCTACCATTTAGCTTTGGGCAGCTGACCACTTTCCCATCTAGGCTGAGAAAGGAGCTTGTCTGAGGCTGCTGGTCAAGCACACAGTCACCATCACCTTAACAAAGTCAACCGCCTGAGCAAGTTTATCGTAAACCTATCATAATTCCCCCCAAACCATGTCAACAAGGTCCCTCCTTGCTGGCAGATTTCCTCCTTCAAATGCACACTTCAGGCAATGCCAAGGTAGGTGCAGGTCTGCTTTGAGAAAAGATTATGGCAAGCATGGCCATTAAAGGACCTGGATAATCTGAGACGGTCCAATTGCATACATTTTTTTTTCCACTTAAGGTGATTCGTTAAATATGCCTTTCAAGGTGATTTAACAGTTGTACTCTTAAAAGAGTTTCTTATGAAAGTTCAGGAAAAATTGGCCGGGCGTGGTGGCTCATGCCTGTAATCCTAGCACTTTAGGAGGCTGAGGCGGGTGGATCACAAGGTCAGGAGATCAAGACCATCCTGGCTAACATGGTGAAACCCCGTCTCTACTAAAAATACAAAAAATTAGCTGGGCGTGGTGGCGGGCACCTGTAGTCCCAGCTACTTGGGAGGCTGAGGCAGGAGAATGGCGTAAACCCGGGAGGCAGAGCTTGCAGTGAGCCGTGATTGCACCACTGCACTCCAGCCTGGCGACAGAGCCAGACTCCGTCTAAAAAAAGAAAGTTCAGGAAAAATAAATCCTTTCACACACTATATAGAATGTTGGTCCTGTGCATACAATCACATGAAAAAACCTGGACTAATTCTCCTGCCACCCATCCAGGGAAAGAGAATCCCAGCGTTATCACCAAAAATTACAAAGGATTAAAAACAAAACAGCCATTAACCCATACAGAGTCATCATATAAACTAAAAACAACTCAAACACAAACCATAGTGAGGGAAGAAGGAGAGAATGGAAAGAAGAACAACAAAAAGTTATTGCCAGAAGTCCTTTCTGTATAAATGTTTAATAAAATTTGGCAACTGGGTATTTCTGTATACTGGATTTTTAAAAATAATTACCATCTTCACAACTTTGAAAGAGAAGGTTCACCTAAAAATCGATCACATGTACACTGTATGACAGGTACAATATCAAAAGAAACTTGACCAGGTATTTATTTCTTTTAGATACAGCTGTCATTGTCTTGAACCACAAAAATCTTCTTTTTTAAAAAAAAGTGTAAATATGTGCATTCCTCAATAAAGGAATCCAGGAGTTTCTTAAGTGCCTAACAAACCCACATTCCCCCTTCTTAATCCATAGGAATAATAGGAAATTTTTCTCCTTAAATTGCCACCTTCATATCCTATGACCCTTCTACACTGGCCATCAACAACAACAAAACCATCAACAAATAGACAAAGGAGAACTTAGCGGACTATGAGATGACCTAGTGTGAAATTAAGCACAATGAGAGTCTAACCAACTCAATAACATCAAATCCCACGGAGACAGTCACAAGACTGGAAGACTCAATCTTCCAGTCTTGGATAACAGAGCAATAAATGCCTACTTGAGAGCGAGTGAGATGACCAGGTCACCAGATCCAGCTACTGATGGGCAACTGGAATTGCTGAAGAATTAGAGACAATGGAATACTAATTGTTCCAATGCTCAAGACCAAACAATATGACCTGAAACTATTTTGTGTGTTTTCTTATCTCCTCATACATCCATATAAAAAACTGATAAAGCCCAGTACAGTAGCTCAGCCTTATAATCCCAAAACTTTGTGAGGACAAGGCAAGAGGATCACTTGAGGCCAGGAGTTTGAGACCAGCCCTGGGTAACATAGCAAGACCTTGTCTCTAAAAATAAAAACAAAAACAAAAAAACAAATACAAGTCATGTGGTTGAACAACTACATATAGATGGTTACTTCTTTAAGAAAATGAAAAATACCCCAGAATCAGTTAAAAAAAAAAAAAAAAGTTACTGACTACGTATATATATATGACTTGCAAACCAACAGAGGATTGGCTATGCGTATTTAGAACTTAAATTGTTTAAGTTATTTACCTATTTTTATAAAGAACTATGTCCCAGACTTCTGGTTAAGGATGGTAGACTAAACACATAGCTCTTTGTTGATCCTTCCCCAAAGACCTAGGGAAATGTAAAGACATAAACTCACAGGTCAAAAAGAACTAGAGATTATAGCCACAAACTTTAAAAGCTGAAAAATAAATGAGTAAGAGTTAAAGAACTCAGATAACCCCCAATAAAACCAAACCCTAAGGTAAGCATCAGGGAACATTCTCTTACAAAAGGTTCAGAAATTAGAAGTAGAAGATAAAACACGAAGGATTAAGAGAAAATGTTTCTGAAATGCAATCCAATTCCCATATTCCCTTTCTTACTCTTAGGCAGGCAGGCAAATACCTACCCTTGCAAAAGGCTGAAGATGATCTTTGCAGAGGGTTAAAACAGAGGATTATCTGGACTAGGGATCGCCATGTAAGGTGGGACAGTTTAAGTGAACATGTGCATGCCAGACCCCACTCCATGGTGGGTTGGTAAATGTTTACCAGCTGGCTAAAGGAAGGTGGAATGGGGAGAATGAGGGCAGTTGTTTGTAGTATTTGCTGATTCTGCAGTATAAATATCTTACCATGGCAGCTTCAAGCTACTAAATGATGTCACTGAACACAGTTCAGAAAAGATGCACAGTATATATTACTATACAGTACTTCACCATATAAACAGAATAGGAGAGCATCCATAATAACAAAATGTAACAAAACAATTAGAAAGTGATGAGTTTTTAGTATTTATTACCCTGTTTTTTTTGTTTGTTTGTTTTTTGAGACAGGGTCTCACTCTGTCACCCAAGCTGGAGTGCAGTGGCACAGTCTCGGGTCACTGCAACCTCTGCCTTCCCGGGCTCAAGGGCTTCTCCCACCTCAGCCTCTCAAATAGCTGGGACCATAGGCATGCACGACCTCGCCTGGCTAATTTTTACATTTACCTTGGCTTTTCATATAACTTATTTAACTACAAATTTGTATAATTTTAAATAACTGTTATATTTAGCAATTGGCTTGCAAAATTTCTGAAAATTTAACAATTGGCTCTGATAAGCTAGTATGAACCAGCTCTAACACACCACTGACCCGAGCCCCCTCTACCCCTTCCCAAAAGGCTGACACAGTAAGGCCTTGACTTCAGGGAGGGGAAACTGGAAGAGACTTCTGTGGGAAATCTGATCAGCCATTATTCTAAAAGGAGAAACACAGAGATACTGAAAAATTCCCCAGTCTAAATTTGCCAGCCAGATCATCCCCCAGTGAAGCTTAGTTGATAAGCCGTACTTGCATATTCAGAGCTTCTGATCAGTTTTTTTAGAAGCTCACTATTAAATATGAGCAAACAGCTAGACCTCTCTAGCATAAAACAGAGAGATAAAAACAAGAAAAACAAGTTGGAAAAAAGAGAGCAGGATCAACTTTATAGGCGTGTGACTTGGGCAGTCATGCAGAGCCGTGGACTTTGAGTCTGAAAATCGGTTTAATGCTCTGCTGTTGCCGTCTTGAAATTCTTTTATGGCTTTTTTTTTTTTTTTTTTTTTTTTTGAGATGGTCCTGCTCTGTTGCCCAGACCGTAGTGCAGTGGCATGATCTCAGCTCACTGCACCTCAACCACGCAGGTTCAAGTGATCCTCCCACCTCAGCCACCTGAGTAGGTGGGACTATAGACATGTGCCACTGTGCTCGGCTTTTTTTTTTTTTTTTTTTGGTAGAGACAGGGTTTTGCCATGTTGCCCAGGCTGGTCTCAAACTCCTGAGCTCAAGGGATTCACCCACCTCTACCTCCCAAAGTGCTGGGATTACAGGTGTGAACCACTACACCCAGCTAATTTTTTTTTATTTTTGTAGAGACAGGGTTTCACCATTTTGCCCAGTCTGGTCTCGAACTCCTGAGCTCAAGCAATCGACCTGCCTTGGCCTCCCAAAGTGCTAGGATTACAGGCGTGAGCCATTGCACCCAGCCTGTAGTGGAATTGTTTAATAAATGCTGAACAAGGGACTTCACATGTCCATCCTGTACTCAGCCCTGCAAATTATGTAGTCAATTCCTGATAGAGACCATGCAGGCAGAAGAAACCTCTGGAGAAAAACAAATCATTATTATTTTCAGAAATATAAGAGAAAATATTCAAATAAGAAGAGCAGTATGCTACCAAAAAAAAAAAGAAGACTAAAAGGAGATACAGGGCAAGCACAAGCATGCTTTCTCAGTAGAAATGAAAAGCTCAAAAAAACACAAAGAAATGAAAAACTCAACAGAAAAGGAGAAAAACATTGGAAGACCAGTCCAAAATGTTCAGTATCTGAATAACAAGGTTCAAGAGAAAACTAAGGAAGAAAAAAGGAGGGGAGAAAGTCATCAACAAAATAATGCAAAAATAGCTCCCAGATTGCAGGGGTTCATAATTACTCACGATGGAAAGGATTCATCAAGTACTCAGCATCAAGTACCTCACCACATTAAAGCACATTATTGTGAAATTTCTAATGCTGAGGGAGAAAGAAAAGAACTGATAACATGAAAAATCAGGAATCAGAATGGTTTAGGTCTTCAGGAGCAATGCAGGAAGCATAGAAGAAACTAAAAAACAATGGAGCTTCCCTTTAAAATTCCAAAGGAAAATTTTCAAGCTAAAATTTTATACCCAACCATACAATCGATTAAGAGTAAGAACAGAGTAAGACATTTTCAGCCTATTAGGATCTCAAAGTTTAACTTACATAAACCCTTTCACAGGCAGCTACTTGGAGAACCTGTTCTGCCAAGATGAAAGACTAAACCAAGAAAGAAGACATGAAATCTAAAAAACAGGTAATCAAATGCAAAGAGGTAATGAATATCTCTAAGGTGCTGGTAAAGGGAAGTCCCAGGATAACAGGTATGCATAAACCCAGTAGGCAACCAGTCCAGATGGGAACACATCTTCAGGAGTATGAAGATAACAGAATACTTGAAGTATCTAACTTTCCTGAAAGTAAATAAGGACAAGTTACAATTTGAAATAAATTAGTGAGAAGTTAATAGAAAAGTAAACAATACAGAAAAATATAAATTTCATGGAAAACCAAAAGTAATAAAGTAAAAGTAGTCACGATTACTACATGGCTTAACGGTGAATCTTAACATGCACCTTCAGTCTTAATGTGTCAACACTGAATACTAGTCTAAGCAATGTTATAAATACCTATACCAGGGAAATGGGGGGACAAAAACACTCCTGGGGATGAGAAAAAAGAACTAAATCCTCAAGTGCCACAATGGGAAATCAAAAGATACCTGAAGCTGAGAAATCAAGAAATCAGAATACAAGAATGCTGTTAAGAACATGGAGGTAAATGCAAAAATAATAAGCTAAAAGAAAGCCTCCAAGAGGGAGAAGTGGGGGGATGAAGTGCAGGGATGAAGTGGGAGAAAGACTGATGCTTTTCAAAACAAGTCTTAAACAGCTATCAACTAAACTATGCACATTTAATATTTCAACCAAAAACACAATATAAAAGCATAAGAATAGTGATAAAAGTTCAAAACGTTTTAGTTTTTTTTTTTTAGATTAAATTTTCCCAACAAGGTTTTTTTCTTTCGTTTGCTGTATTCTCCAATTTTTCTACAACAAAAATTTACTGCTGTATAATCAAAACTTATCATCTTACTATCATTTTATACATAGCTGTTACTACTGTCTGATATTCAAAATCATCTGTAACTCCATTATTTTCAGCTGTTCCTATGTCATATGATACCCAATCCATTCCCAGGGAATAGACTCAAGGGGAGACAAACATTTATGTGATACCCAATCTGGCACACCTCAGGAAGATAGCAGCTTCCCTTCCAGGAGGGAGCTCAGTAGTTTACACCAACGTGTGTATTTGGGTAACTATCTCACATTAGATTTCCCCCTGCAAGGTTACAGTCTGTCAAAGCACTGTTAAGACCGCTTCCACTTAAGTTGTGAGAAACTGATAAACACAATGAACTCTAGAATGTGCCCTAAAGTGGCAATAAAATCCATTTTTTTTCACATCTTTATTATTCCCAACACTAAATTACAGGTTTTCAGGGCTGGGCGTGGTGGCTCATGCCTGTAATCCCAACACTTTGGGAGGCCTAATTGGAAGGATCACTTGAGCCTAGGAGTTCCAGACCAGCCTGGGCAAAAAAAGGGAGACCTCAGCTCTCAAAAAAATTAAAATAAAAAATAAAATTGCCAGGGATGGTGGCATGCCTGTGGTCTTAGCTGCCTGTGAGGCTGAGTTAAGAGGATCACTTTGAGCCAGGAAGGTCGAGGCTGCAGTAAGTTGTGATCATGCCACTGCACTCCAGCCTGCATGCCAGAGCAAGACCCTGTCTCACACACACAAAGTTTCTAGTATATGTGATATGGTTAGGCTTTGTGTCTCCAGCCAAATCTCATCTTGAATTATAATCCCCATAATCTCCACATATCAAGGGAGGGAGCAGATGGAGGTAAATGAATCATGGTGGGGGTGGTTTCCCCCATGCTGTTCTCATGACAGTGAGGTCAGTTCTCATGAGATCTGATGGTTTTGTAAGTGGTAGCTCCTCCTGCATTCATTCTCCCTCCTGCCACATTGTGAAGAAGGTGTCTGCTTCTTCACCTTGTGCCATGATTGTAAGATTCCTGTGTTCTCCCAGCCATGTGAAACTGTGAGTCAATTAAACCTTTTTCCTTTATAAATTACCCAGTTTCAGGCAGTTTTTTTACAGCAATGTGAGAACAGACTAATATAGTAAATTGACATCAAGAGTGGGGCACCGCTATAAAAATACCCAACAATGTGGAAGCAACTTTGGAACTGGGTAACAGGTGAAGGTTACAACAATTTGGAGGACTCAGAAGAAGACATGAAGATGTGGGAAAGTTTGGAACTTCCTAGAAACTTGCTGAATGGCTCTGACCAAAATGCTGATAGTGATATGGACAATGAAGTCCAGGAGGAAGTGGTCTCCAATGAAGAGGAGGACTTATTGGAACTGGAATAAAGTGACTCTCACTATGTTTTAGCAAAGAAACTGGTAACATTTTGCCCCTACCTTAGAGATCTGTGGAACTCTGAACTTGAGACAGATGATTTAGGGTATCTCATAGAAGAAATGTTTAAGCCGCAAAGCTTAGGAGGTGACTTGGATGCTCTTAAAAGCATTCAGTTCTATGCATTCACAAAGAGATGATTTGGAATTGGAACTTAAGTTTAAAAAGGAAGCAGAGCATAAAAGTTTGGAAAATTTGCAACCTGACGATGTGACAGAAAAGAAAAAAACCATTTTCTGAGGAGAAATTCAAGCCAGCTACAAAAATTTGCATAACTAACAAGGAGCCAAATGTTAATTGCCAAGATGATGGGGAAAATGTCTCCAGGGCATGCCAGAGGTCTTCACAGCAGCCCCATCCCATCACAGGCCTGGAGGCCCAGGAGGAAAAAATGGTTTCCTGGGCCAGGCCCACAGCCTTGCTGCTTTGTGCAGTCTCAAGACTTGGTGCCCCACATCTCCACCGGGGTGAAAATGGAGCAACATACAGCTCAGGCCATTACTTCAGAGGGTGCAAGCCCCAAGCCTTGGCAGCTTACACATGGTGTTGGGCCTGCGGGTGCACGGAAGCCAAGAACTGAGGTTTGAGAACCTCCACCTAGATTTCAGAGGATGTATGTAAACATCTAGATGATCAGGCAGAAGTTTGCTGCAGGGTGGAGCCCTCATGGAGAACCTCTGCTAGGGCAGTGTGGAAGGGAAATGTGGGGTCGAAGCCCCCACACAGAGTCTCCACTGGGGTACTCCCTAGTGGAGCTGTGAGAAGAGGGCCACCATCCTCCAGACCCCAGAATAGTAGGGCCACTGACAACTTGCACTGTGCTTCTAGAAAAGCCACAGATACCCAAGGCCAGCCCATGAAAGCCTCTGCGAAGGGGGCTATACCCTAAAGAGCTACAGGGGTGGAGGTGCCCAAGACTATGGGAGCCTAAATCTTGCAACAGTGTGACCTGGATGTGAGACATGGTGATCATTTTGGAACTTTAAGGTTTTTTTGTTGTTTTTTTTTCTTTTTTTTGAGACAGAGTCTCACACTCTGTCTCCCAGGCTGGAGTGCAGTGGCGTGATCTCAGCTCACTGCAACCTCCACCACCCAGGTTCAAGTGATTCTCCTGACTCAGCCTCCAGAGTAGCTGGGATTACAAGCACATGCCACCACACCCAGCTAATTTTTGTATTTTTAGTAGAGACAGAGTTTCACTATGTTGGTCAGGCTGGTCTCGAATGCCTGACCTTGTGATCTGCCTGCCTCAGCCTCCCAAAGTGCTGGGATTACAGACGTGAGCCACTGCACCTGGCCAGAACTTTAAGATTTAATGAATAATTAGCTGGGTGTGGTGGTGAGCACCTGTAATCTCAGCTACTTGGGAGGCTAAGGCAGGAGAATTGCTTGAACCCAGGAGGTGGAGGTTGAAGTGAGCTGAGATTATGCCACTGCACTCCAGCCTGGGCAACAAGACTAAAACTCCCTCTTAAAAAAACAAACAGCAAAATAAAAAAAAGGATTTAATGACTGCCCAGCCAGATTTTGGACTTACATGGGACCTGCAGGCCCTTTGTTTTGGCTAATTTCTCTCATTTGGAACAGGAACATTTACCTAATGCCTGTATCCGATCCACTGTATCTTGGAAGTAACTAACTTGCTTTTGATTTTACAGGCTGCTAGGCAGAAGGGACTTGCCTCATCTCACATGACACTTTGGACTTGGACTTTAGAGTTAATGCTGGAGTTAATTAAGACTGGGGGGCTGCTGGGAAGGCATGATTGGCTTTGAAATGTGAAAGGGACATGAGATTAGGAAGGGCCAGGAACACAATGATATGGTTGGGCTTTGTGTTCCCACCCAACTCTTATCTTGAATTATAATCCCCATAATCCCCACATGTCAAGGGAGAGAGCAGGTGGAAGTAACAATCATGGGGCAGTTTCCCCCATGCTGTTCTGATGTTAGTGAATGAATTACCACGAGATCTGATGGTTTTGTGTTTGCTAGTTCCTCCTGTGTTCCTTCTCCCTCCTGCCACATTGTGAAGAAGGTATCTGCTTCACCTTCCACCATTAAGTTTCCTGAGTCCTCCCAAGTCATGTGGAACTGTGAGTCAATTAAACCTCTTTCCTTTATAAATTAGTCTCAGGCAGTTTTTTTGCAGCAGTGTGGACTAATACAATATGTAAATTGCAACATGCAGTATATTGTTTTAATGCAATCAAACAGCATTTGTTCTTATTTTGTCTTTATGTATGTCCGGCTGGATTTTTTTTTTTCTTGTAGTGATAGGTTGACTCTTATCTAGCTAGAAAAGTTAGTGTGGTCAGAGTTTACAAAACAGTTCAGATAAGAAAACACTATCACATCTTGTATTTACCGCCAAACTGGATGATGGTCATCATAGGATGTTTAAGAAATTTGCTTAGCAAAGAGAATTGAGGCAATCTGCAGATAGATATAGCCCAGCCAAGGCAGATACACATGTTTTCACTTATTCCCTTAAGAGTGATTTGATTTGTATGGATTTGGTACAGAATCATTTCTGGATTTAAGGAAAACTAAACAAGGTTTTACAGCTTGTTATGTTGGCAGGCAGGCAGGCATGAAGAAACCCTAATCTAAAAGATTCCTTTTACACTTAAAATTGAGGTAGGATAGACATACCTGAAGGCATAGTCTACATTTCTCATCTTCATTCTTCCTAATGAGGCCAAAAATTATCCTGTCTCCATTATTAATCAGTAAATCCTGGTTTGGTGGTGTGACCTGCAGATCCATGAGCACTCCCCACTTCCACTCTAACATCAGTAAAATACTCTCTTGGCATGAAATGCTACTTGAATTTTTCTCTCAACTGGCAACAAAAGTAACCTGCTACTAGCATTTCTCTTCTTCTCAAAGCCAAATTAAATTTTGCCAATTTACAGAGAGAACAAACATACTTCCACATTAACAGCTATTACCAACTTGGTCTTATTCAAACCTTTACGTTCACACTCCAGTACTTTAGGTAAACGGTACTAATCTCTTCGCCATTTTAGATAGCTCACAGGCTTCAAGGAAGTTCATCTGGTTTCTTGCTACCTCCATCCATCCCCATCTCAACCTTCCCAAAAAAGCAACTCAGGTTTTTTGTTTTGTTTTTGAAACAGCTTACTTTTTCCATCCGGAGTTTTCCCAAACTATTTCAGGGTTCTGACAATTCTGCCTGTGACTAAGTCTTCTCCTGGGAATAGCTGCCTCATTATCACTATTAAAAACAGTCACTCCTAATACTGACTGATAAGGATCAGAAAACTCATTGTAACTCAATGCAAATCCCACCCTACCCAATCTAAAGATAAATGCATTACGAATGGAATAACAGGCTCATCAAAGGACAGAACTCCAGTGGTCTTTGTGTCACAATGAAGCTACTGAGTTTCGTATGTATTTCTAATTATTACAAATATGAAGAATTTATTACCATTTCCCCCCTCATAACCAGTTAGTATGTAAATTACTAACAGCCAAGCAAGCAAAAAAATAAAAGACACACAAAAACTCAGCAGTGAATGCACTAATATTTTTAAAGTAATGCAGCCTTCCAACTGATTTTCTGTTTCAGAAATAATTTTATGCAGTACATGTGTTGTGTGGGTAACTTTTGTTCTTGGCAAGCTAGTCCTCCTGCTTGAAAAATCAGGTAAGTTTAAGTAAGAGGTCGTCTCCTAACCCCTCATATGGAACAACTGCTTAGAAGCTTAATTCTTGCAAAAAGCATATCCAAATAATCATAAATTTATTTTTATCATCATTCTGCTCTATCTAGCTTGCTCAGTACTAGAGGAATGTGACACAATCATAGCCCATCATTCTGGAAACCTGAGATATTGCTGTAGAGACATCTCCCCCATCCACACATTGCCACACTCCTGCAAAAAAACCAGCAGTGTCCAGAAAGTTTTTTTCACATCAACCTTGACCATTTTGTATTCACAGGAATATTTACCTTTGTTCCATAAACTCTTCTGGAAGTGTGTAAAGACTATAAACTCCCATAATACTTTTTTGAAGCAAAAAGTGTGTATACCCACACACACAGTATACCAATTATATTAAAATACAGTTAAAATAGTTTCAAAAACTAATGATATTAAATACATGTTTGTCTTTTTAACATATTAAATAAGCTCTAATAACAAGTCTACTAGTTACCATAATTTCCAAATTGTGATCAACACAAATGATATTTTCATGATGTCTGCAAGAACTACAATGTAATAAGAAAATAGCTGTGATTTCTGTTGATGACTACAGGAACTGGTAGTACTGCAGTGGTTAGAAAGAAATGCTACATTTCAGTCAGAGACTAGCAAAAATAAGTAACTGTTTTCTTAAATTCACAGACCTCTGAAGCTTTTAAACCATAATCATTCTCCAGCATTTAAAGAGGTACTGAGAGCTCTTGGTTCAAACTCTTCATTTTAAAGATGAGGGAATTAAGGAGGAATTTGATGATATTGCTTGCCTAGAGTATCTTGATTCCAAATCAGGAATCACTGGGTATTGTTTACAGTAAACCACTGTTTTCTTCTGAAAACCTGAACCTCAAATCTAGCAATACTTGGCAGTTACAATAGAGAGTAAAGAACAATATACTTCAAGGTAAGAAAACCTATTATAGTTTCTGTGTGCACCTCAGTTTCATCATCTGTAAAATAAAGATAATTAACCCGACTATGGAAGAACCTTAACATGAAAACCAAATTTTAAAATCCATGTTAAGTACTACAGCGAGGCAAGGCTGTTAATAAATTACATGAGAAATTGGACAAGTTATTCTTTTTCCTTAGTGTACTTTAAGTATCATCAAATACTGATTTATTTCATACATTAAATACCTTTAAAACTATCCAGTAGATCTCCTGAAGAACAAACTGACTTTAGTAATAAGCCTCTTCAAATGAAAAATATGTTTAGAACAAAAAACTAGCTTTGGAGTCAGATATGTGCCCGTATATAATAAAATATATGCCTGCAACTCTATGCAAAATGCTTGTTTTCTCCGACCCTCTGTATTAGTCTGTTCTCACACTGCTAATCACAATCATAGCAGAAGGTGAATGAGGTGCAAAGTCACGTCTTAAACGGCAGCAGGCAAGACAGCTTGTGCAGGAGAATCCCATTTATAAAACCATCGGATCTTGTAAGACTTATTACCACGAGGAGAACAGTATGGGAGAAACCTGCCCTCATGAGTCAATTATCTCCACCTGGCCCTACCCTTGACACATGGGGATTATTACAATTCAAGGTAAGATTTGGGTGGGGGCACAGCCAAACCATTTCATCCTCCATTTCTGAATCAGTAAAATGGGAATAAATGCTAACAGTCATATGAGAGCATGAAGGTCATTAAATGTCAGTCCCCTTCTCTTAAAAAGTATCCATGAGAAATATATAATTTAGAGGTAACTTCCTAAAGCAACAACGAAACTTTTCTAATTTCTGCATTATATTTACTTGTTCCTCCATCACTTGATAAAGTTATTTTAAATCAGAATAAAGTAGGACACAAAAAAACCTTTGCTCATGTCAGTACGTTATCTCTCAGCAACTTAAACACTCAAACCGCCAGCCATTCTTTCTACCTTGTTTATAAAGAAATTACACAGTAAAGATGTGCAGTGAAGTAAAGGGATTATAACCAAATTTCTAAACCAGACAGAAGTAAACAAACATTTGGAGGACAAGTCACACAAAATAATTTAACAGCTTAAGTGTTTAATCACAGAAGTGGGGGAAAAAATGCCAAGAGCAGCAAGGCCACTCACCTTCTTCCCACACATTGTTTTGCCTGCCTCCACGAAAAGAATTCAAAGAGGTCCGCTCTAGGCAAGTTAAAGTTACAGTGACAAATATGCAAACACATTTTAGTTGACTAGAAAAACATACAGAAAATACAGTAGGTAGTCCACAAAACACAAAAGGCTAGTAGTACAAAGCAGATCTGCTTAACAGAGGGGCGGAAAAAAGAACCATTATCTGTCATGCCCTCCTGTCACACCCTTTTATTTGTAGCCATAACTGCAGCTGTTTTAAAGACAATGGCAGTGTGATTAAGGGTACCTTCATGCTGTGCCAAAGCACATATACATAGCAATTCAGAACAATCAGTCTTACTTTCATGAGAGCAAAGGGTGCAGCCAAATGAAATGGGTGGATACCATATTAAACAATCTCGGAATTAGCTAATAGGATATAGGAAAAAATGATTCCAATGCAGATGCTAAGTTCCCTTCCTCCTTTACACAATAAAAATTTTTACTATTTGAAAAGCACTACTTGAGAAAGGTTTCCATTTACTAAGACCTAAGTATGGCCTGTTTTTTGTTTTGTTTTTTTTTGAGACGGAGTCTCGCTTTGTCACCCAGGCTGAACTGCAGCGATGCAATCTCAGCTCACTGCAATCTCCACCTCCCAGGTTCAAGTAATTCTCCTGCCTCAGCCTCCCGAGCAGCTGGGATTACAGGCGTGTGCCACCACGTCTGGCTAATTTTTGTATTTTTAGTAGAGATGGGGTTTGACCATGTTGGCCAGGCTGGTCTCCATCTCCTGACCTCAAGTGATCTGCCCCCTCGGCCTCCTAAAGTGCTGGGATTACAGGTGTGAGTCACCACACCCAGCCAGCCTGTTTTTAAACACAGGTTTGAAAGACCACGTACCATTTCCTTGTATAATCTGTTAACTTAAAATATATGCACTGGATACTGGATTTGACATCATGTAATTTTCAAAATGATGCTGTGTAGAAATGACTTTAGTGGAAACCTTTAAAAACATATAAGCATTGCAACTCTAAAGAAAAGCACTTGTTTCACAAACAATAAAAGTGCAAACTGAATGAAGCCAACAAGTAACAACATAAAGGCTAATGTGTGGTTTGTTGTGAGTCTCTACTGCTTTTATTCCTTAGGAAACAAATTATTCTCTCATATGGTTTCCCTGACTCCATTTTCCCTAATCATAATGAAGTCCAAAACATTAAGCAATTAAGCAAGTTTTTGGAAGTTTAGTGTTCACATAACTCAACTTCATGGCTTACTACAAGCTGAGCATAAACTCAAATTGTTTTTAATGACTGGCAAAAGAGGAGGACTATGTATTATATACACGCACACATATTTAAGTAGGCCTTTAAGCTAGAATGTAAAGTCCAGTTAATCAAACATTGAACTATTTTACTACTAGACCACACAGGTATAAAATGTGATACTTTGTCACTGTGGCTCTGTTGACAGGCTTCAGGGCAAAAATCAGAAAGGAGATGAAAAACCAGCCTCAACAATGATAATTTATGACTTTACAGCCAAATCAATGTAGCCTTATACACAGATACAGTACTTGCAGTAACCGGGAGAAATGTGGGGGATAAAATTCAGATCAGGAAAAATCCTGCTATTGAGCTGATTCAGTAAAAATTTTTATAACGTAATTTTATTGCTGACTTTCCCCCTCATCTGTACGACTCCTGTTGTAGAGGCTTTAAGGCTTTTTTTTTTTTTTTTTTTTTTTTTTTTGAGGAGTGCAGTGGCACGATCTCGGCTCACTACAACCTCTGCCTCCCGGGTTGAAGCTATTCTGCCTCAGCCTCCAGAGTAGCTGGGGACTACGAACACGCACTACCACACCTGGCTAATTTTTGTATTTTTTGGTGGAAATGGGGTTTCATCATCTTGCCCAGGCTGGTCTCAAACTCCTGACCTCAAGTGATCCACTTGCCTCGGCCACCACGCGCCGCACCCGGACTAAGACTTTTTTTTTTTTTTTTTTTTTGAAATGCAGTCCCACTCTGCCACTAGGCTGGAGTGCAGTGGCACAATCTCGGCTCACTGCAACCTCCACCTCCCGGGTTCAAGTGATTATTCCCCTGCCTCAGCCTCCTGAGTAGCTGGGACTACAGGTGCACACCACCATGCCCAGCTAATTTTTTGTATTTTAGTAGAGACAGGGTTTCACCATGTTGGCCAGGATGGTCTCAATCTCCTGACCTTGTGATCCACCCGCCTCGACCTCCTGAAGTGTTGGGATTATAGGCATGAGCCATCAGGCCCGGCCAAGACTCATTTTTGAAATAGTCTTTTTCAGGTGCAATTCCAATGCACTAATTAGGATTTTTACTTGAGGTTAGTTAAATGCTGGTGTGAGAGAAATCTATTGCTCAAACTAAACTGAAAGGGAAGTTGATTAAAAGGGGAGTTCGGCGACTCCTGCCCTAATGTACTCTAAGAATAGGAACACACTGTGATAATTTTCACCAAAAAGTACAAAAACAAAATAGGTTAAAAACACATTTTAAATAAACCTTTTTAAAAAAGATTTTGAAAAACCAAACCTGTCTCATAGAGCTCCAAACCTAGAAAGACTATTACAATAAAAATGGGCTAGGCTGGGTTGGGCACAATGGCTCAAGCCTATAATCAACACTTTGGGAGGCTGAGGCGGGAGGATCACTTGAGGCCAGGAGTTCGAGACCAGCCTGGAAAACACAGCAAGACCTCATCTCTACTAAAAATGTAAAAATTAGCTGGGCACAGTGGTATGCACTTGTGGTCCCAGTTACTCCAGAGGCTGAGGCAGAGGATCACCTGAGCCCAGGAGTTTGACCTTGCAATGAACTAAGATCATGTCACTGGACTCCAGCCTGAGTGACAGAGCAAGACCTTGTCTCAAAAAAGGAAAGGCAGGGTGAGGGACTGGCTGGCTGCTATGGTTCATACCCATAATCCCAGCATTCTGAGGCTGAAGAGGGAGGACTGCTTGAGGCCAGGAGTTTTATATCAGTCCGGGCAACATAGTGAGATCCTGTCTCTATAAAAAATTTTAAAAATTAAAAAAAAAGGTAAAAGAGAAAGATTTTCAAGGATGACAATAACCATGATGGTGTTAATGAGTTAAGGAGCTGGTGTTTCAAGTACTGAAAATAATCTGCTATTCCTAACATAAAAAGTACAGCACTCAATACATGGTAGAGTTTTTACTGTTTTTAATGATAGAAATGAGGTTACCATAGTAAAAGCTAAAATCACAAGCATAAACATAGACTTAGAGCTAGTTTCATTAGAATTAAGATATATGCTAACTCATACTAATTTCATCACTTTAACAGCACACATGTCACTGTAACTAAGCAATAAATCCAAACACTATTCTTTCCCTGTATCAGATGGCTTATTTCTGATGTAAAATCACTATTACAAGGGACACAAAACAGAGGGCTTCCCAGTAAGTCTGGTGAAACATTCTTTACATCAGTCCCAGAAGAACCATATAAATCACAGTAACCAAGGGGAACTGAAATTGACTCTCTATTCACCTCCCTGGCATCTGGACACTCTCATTTCTTCTTAGGCAGTAACATGGTCCTGGTATACACGGCCTCCTGGCCTCCACACTCACAACACTTGTCTGAACCTGCTGAGTTCATAACATCATTCTCCCTCTTTCATAAAAGTTACTATTTTTATTAAGGGGGAGTGGGAAGCAAAATGAGGAAGAAGGAAATAAAGGGTTTTTTTTTTTTTTTAAAGAAAGAAAAGAAAGAAAAGCATGTTCCCATAAATTCCCAGAAACTTTACAACTATTAAAAAAAAAAAAAAGATAAGAATGGGAGAGTGGAGTTGTCCTAGCTACCAAATTCTACTTTGTGATACTTGATAAAAGTTGGGCTACTTAGTAAATTATGATACCATGACCTTAGATATACCCATTTACACATATGACTCTCACTCCTCCCAAAATTTTTAAAGCAAAATAGCATCTTAATTCCTATAAAGCCTGGATTCTGCCCTAAGAGAAGCTACATCTTAGTTCTATGGCCTTGGGCATGTCACTATTTCTGAGTCTGACATTTCATAGAGTTGCGATGAGGATTGGATTACTTAGCAGAGTATCCAGCTGATACTATAATTATGCAGGTTCATCCTGTCTGCTTCGTTCAAAGCAAATCAGAATTAGTGCTCATTCTTGCATCATCTTTTTTCACAGCTGACAGTTCTTATAATGATGCTAACACACAGTGAAGCAGTCAAAATTTAAATAGCCTATGCTAAAAAAAAAGCCTGTAAAGAGAAATTAATGCACATTAAAATGCACTATTCTGTTTTCAGAATTTATTCCAGAATTTATTCCAAAGAAAGAGAAACTATCTTTGCCTAAATTAAAGATCTTTAGGTGGTAAAACACTGCTGGCAAGACTTGCTCACCTCCGTAGTATTCAATCCCATGATCGGCTGACAAGCCCTGACAACTGTTAGCCTCTTTACTACTTCCACTATTCACCAAAAAAAGGAAACACATCTAGTTCAAACCAAAGGCAAGTGCCTAATTCTTCGCTGCATTTGTCCCAAAACTACTTACATTAGATTTTAAAAGATTTTCCAAAGAAGAAAACAGAATTTCTTAGTCTTTAACCAATTCTTCTCTAAACCCAGGAAACATCATAAAACTTGTTTCTGTATCTAGTAAGTAAGCACTTAGCACTACTTTCTAACTATAAAGCCGACTCTAGCCACAGAGTCTATGAGTAAAATAGCTACTAAAGGGAGTTTAAAAGGCTTGAAAAGACTCCTGTATCTCCATACTTCCCTGCCCCCAAACAAGATAATATGGGCCAAGTGCAGTGGCTCACACCAGTAATCCTAGCACTTTGGGAGGCCAAGGCAGGAGGACTGCTTGAGGCCAGGCGTTCCAGACCAACCTGAGCAACACAGTGAGAACCTGCCTCAATTAAAAAAAAAAAAAAAAAAAAGAGGCTACAGAGTCACTTGATGAGAACAAGGCTATTTAAAAATTTCTATTCTATTAACTGTCTAACATCATACAAACTTTGTACACAACCAGGCGAGGTAAACTAACAGATGACAATTATCCCAGGTCCAAATCTACCTATCTATCTCTATATAGCTGACAGAGAAATATATTCCAAAAAATCACCTCCATGTAATGTCCTGCTATTCAAACCTAGAAGTTTAGTTGGAATACTCCTATCAGTAAACTGTTTCGAGGTCTCATAAAAGAAACTATCACTTAAGGAGCCAGGACTGCTGCTTTATTTTTGTTCTCAATCAACTTTACACATGTAACTTTGCAACCAGTTTGCCTTTCCTTGCTGGTAGAGCTGCATTTGCATCTTTTGGAGAGTCTCCTTATTTGGTCCCAGTTTCCTATGGCCTCTGATCTGCCACTCTGCCTTGCTGGTAATCCAATTATCATTCTTCCTATATGCTTAGAACTGATCTAATGCCTATCTTCTGAATTGTACTATCTGCCAGACAGGGACCAGGGGAGTAGGCATGGGGAGAGGGGCCAAGAAAAAGTAGACTGTGGTATGGTACACATGACATGACTCATCTGTTCTGTTCCATAACCTGTCCTGACCAAGTGGCTCAGATAACGCTGCCTGGCTCACTCTGACAGACTTGTTCTTGATCCCAATCTAACCCATTACACCGGGCATGACATCCCTGGCCACGTGCCTTGTACCTAAAACTTTCTACTGAAGATAGCAGAGTTTCACAATTAATTATGGCCATACTGATAGAAAAGGAAATTAACATTCAAGTCTCCTCCCTAGATACTTTCTCACTCAAGACCTACCAAAGGCCACTGATATAAATACAGTAATGCCCTCATTTTACAGATGAGAAAACTATGGTACTTAACTATCTTCATGTTTAAGAAAATAAAGCTAACAATACTAGATACTGAATAATGTTAACAAAGAAGTTTTGTTTTTTTTTTTTGAGACACGGTCTCACTTTGTCACCCAGGCTAGAGTGCAGTGGCGCAATCACAGTTCACTGGAGCCTTGACCTCCTGGGCTCAGGTGATCCTCCCACCTCAGCCTCCCAAGTAGCCAGGACTACAGGCACATGCCACCACACCTGGCTAATTTTTGAATTTCTGTTGAGATGGAGGTTTCACTATGTTGCCCAGGCTGGTCTCAAACTCCTGGAGACAACCAGTCCTCCCCTCCTGGCCTCCCAAAGTGCTGTGATTACAGGCATGAGCCACCGTGCCCAGCCAAGAACACTCTTTTTAACATTGTCCTACAGAGCTGATTTTTCTTGTTCGTTATATGAAAAGTAGTCCACTGTAGTAACAAGGAATCTGGTTTACAACTTCTAATTCACTGTCATTTCACCTTACAAATTCTCCTTTACCAAAAAGAAAATGCTACACCTTAGTGACTGGCACCATGTGCTTTTGTAGTATTTAAATCAAACTCTAAAATTTACAAAAGAATAATCTTAGTATATTCAGAATTACAAGAACATTTAGTATGCTCAATGGGATATAAAGCTTAATAAAAACACATCATTCATTCTAGACAGAATAATTCCTTCTGGGGAAGATGCCTAAAATACTGTGTGGGAAAATGACCGACATTTCATTACACAGACTTTTGAACTGTTTTAAATTTTACCATGTGCATATATATTATAAAACTAAGCACACCTCTAGATTCAATCACCAATTTACAGGAAATACAGGACATAAGAAAGTGTTGAACTGAGCCACAGATGTAATCATTAAAATCCAGACTCTGAGGAACACTAGAACAAATAACGTGGTTTCTTTTTTTTTGAGACGGAGTCTCGCTCTGTCGCCCAGGCTGGAGTGCAGTGTCACAATCTCAGCTCACTGCAACCTCCGCCTCCCGGATTCAAGTGATTCTTCTGCCTCAGCCTCCCGAGTAGCTGCGACTACAGACGCGTGCCACCAGGTCTGACTAATTTTTGTATTTTTTTTAGTAGAGACAGGGTTTCACCATATTGGCCAGGCTGGTCTTGAACTCCTGACCTCGTGATCCACCCGCCTCGGCCTCCCAAAGTGCTGGGATTACAGGCATGAGCCACCGTGCCCAGCCACAACGTGGTTTCTTGAACAAAAAACATTACCAAAGAGAGATAGTAAAATGGACTATAGACTAAAGCCTAAAAATGGACTATAGACTAAAGGGTTAGACTTAAAGGTCATTACCAACCAACTGCAAGGTAGAGACTTTATATGGATCCTGATTCAAACCATTACTAAAAAACTATGACATATGAGACAAATGGAAATTTGAATACTAGATACTTGAAGATATTAAAGAATGAAGGGGTGATAATGGTATTGTGGATATATGCATATACAGATATAGTCTGTATCTTTAAAAGACAAGGATTCCTTAACATAAGTTATATATATATGAGTTATATATGTATGTGTAACTCATATTAAAGAATCCTTATCCATATATAAATATATACACACATACACACTAATTTTAAAGAATCCTTGCCCTCTTTCAAAGATACAGACTAGACTGCCAATGAAATAATATCCACTCTGGAATTCGCCTGAGAATAATTCAGGAGGGGGAAGTTGGAGGGGAAGAGTTCAAACAAACTTGGGCATGATTTGATAATTTCCCCTCCTACATGAGTAGAGTGGTTGATAACTGTTGAAGCTGGGTGATAAGTACATGAGGGTTTCTTATATGGATTCCACCTACTTTTGTTTGAAAATTTCCATAGCAAGTTAGAAAGTCAAACGTTTACAACATATTTGTAAGTAAATGAAGAAAAATGGGTCATTTAAAAGTGATAACCACAAACTTGAATGTATTTTAATATTTTCAATATTTATTTTAATATTTTAGATAACAAAAAGGAACTGAGGATACTAAGACTCAGATCAATCTAAGGCAATAGATCAATCTGTTAGTTTTGTTAGGTGGGGATAATGGCACTGTGGTTATGGGGGGGAAATATCTTTTTAAAAGACACATACCAATGTAATTAGGGCCAATATGACATATCTAGAATTTGCTTTTTTTGGATTTGCAAACACAGTTTATTTTACAGAAATTAAACATTATAAACAGCAGGCACTTCTCACCCACAGCCCTCCCCAACCCCCTTCACCTGCCCCTGCCCGTCTCACCAGGTGCAGACCATGCTATGCAGAGAGTGAGCAATGCGGCCCTACTGCTTTGGAGTGAGAGTCGAGAGCGATGGAACCTGCCTGCACCATATCCATCCTGCCCGCGCTGGACCCAGCCCAGTTCTCCAAATCCTTCATGTCGTCGTCTTCCTCTTCTTGGCAGGTTTTGATGGTAGGGCTATAGAGGGAACATTTAGTAGAGGGACTGTTTCGGGGCCACTGATTTCCAGCAAATTCTTGTCTAGTTCCTCCTGTTCTAGTTCTTCTAATTCCGCCATGAGCTCATCCTCGTCAGACTTTTCTCCAAACCCTACAGGTTTCGAAATTGCTGTTGAAATCTCCTCCGCAAGTTCTTGCTGGTCAGCAATGTCCTGCATTAACTCATCAACTTTATCGATGTCCACGTTGTCGCGGGCCGCCTTCTTGGCCTTGGCGGCAGAGCCCATGTTCTTGAGCACCTCGGTGTTGGTGTTGGCATTCTCCAGGGCCTGCCGCTGGAACTCGATGGTTGATAATGTGCCGTCGATCTGCGCCAGCTGCTTCTCATACCTCTTCTTACGCTTCAGTGCCTGGAGGGCCGCGCGCTTGTTTTTGGTGCCGTGCTTCTGCTCAATTTTCTTCTCCAGGAACTCCTGTTTCTCGCTTAACATCTCCTCCGTGTCCCGCAGCCGCTGGATGGCCTCCTGGAGGGTCGGGCCGCCCTTGCCGGCCTATCCCCTCCAGCCCCGAACAGCGCTCGCCGCGCCAGCCTTCAACGCCCGCTCCGGCTGGGCTCCCGCTGGGCTCCGGCGCCCGCCCTCCTCCGCCTCCGTCCTGCCAAATTCGCTTTTTTTAAAGATGAGGACAAGAACAAGTAGGTCAAATGTAGGGGTGGGATAAAACTGGTACAAACATAAGGGCTCACTGACTCTACTTCTGTGTATGTTTCCATTTTAAAAAGTAGTAATAACAGTAGCAGTAAAATAGATTTCAAGGACTTCCTCCACTCATCCAGGAGGGTAAAAAAAGAGAAATAATCCTAGTTCAAGTAAGGGTCAAGTATGGGAGAAGCGGGAGGAACCACTACACCAGGGGTGTCCAATCTGTTGGCTTCCCTGGGCCACAGTGAAAGAACTGTCTTGGGCCACACATAAAATACACTAACGATATTTGATGAGCTTAAAAAAAATCGCAAAAAGAAAAATCTCACAGTGTTTTAAGAAAGTTTACAAATTTGTGTTGGGCCGTATTCAAAGCCACAAGCTGCAGGTTGGACAAGCTTGCGCTACACATTTAACTCACCTGAGTTTCACAAATAATCAGCAGAGGGCGTGGTGAGGGAAGTTTCAACAATGTTCCTCCACTTACTGGAAGCAAAAAAAGTGTTTTGGGAAAAGAACTATTTCCTCCTGCCAGTCCTGCCCCAGACATCCATTTGTAAAGAAACTTTCAACATTTCTCAAGTCCAAGAAGTGGACTGTCAGTGTTTGTTTTGTATGGAACAAAGAAAGCTTCTCTAACATCCTAAGACGTACAATTCTGATTATACATACACAGTTTCTGGGCGTGAAAACAGTATATTTTCATTCCCGGTTTTTTGGCTGTGCTCCAAGATTTCTTTTATCAAATAATCTTTAGCGAGATCCTTTCTTGGGAAGAAGTAGAGGGTTTTTCAAAGACTTTTATGAAAATATTTGCACATACACATAGATATACATTTTAGCATTTCATATAATGATACCAAGTGTTCTTTGAGGTTCTAAAAAGAAAAACAATCTAAAATTACCTAATCCTATAAAATTTCCAATAGAGGCTATCACTGCCATATCTAAATCACATAATCGTTTTTGCTGGTAAAGAGAGGAAAGTTAACATGCTCTGTGCACTTACATATGCTAGGCATTTAATATGTATTTTAAACTAAATCTTCCTAACAACCCTAATAGGTGGGTAATATTATTGTCTAAATATTACAGATGAGAAAACTGGGGCACTGAGAGGCTAGTAAGGTGTTAACTTAGGGCACCAAATAGTAAATGGCAGAACCAGGATGTGAACCCTAGCAATCTGACTGCAACATTTGAACTATTCTATGTTAATACTGACATAGGAGTTAAAAAGAAATTACTTGGGCAGATAGGGTATGGGAGTCCTCGGTAAGGTTTCCCTTTTAATGAAATGCAGCCCCAAATCATTTTCCTAACAAACAGCAGCCTATAAAATAGAGCTGCAGACATATATGCTGGCAGTTGTGCCAATCAGGTTCAAAATGGCGGCTCCATCTTCCCTTCTCTGCCAGCCACGTGTACTGTAAAGAGCAGCCAAAATGACCCCGGTCAAGGGGAAGGTACATTTACATAGTAAGATTCGGGTGGGTCTTCCTACAATTGTAGATTCTAATTTACTCCCCTAAACTACTGTTTTAAAACAAATTAAAACTGATTTATGTACTGGAGATAATCAGGTACTGTCTGAAGCTCCTTAGAACAGAACAAATATCTGCATGTTGGGGAATAAAATATATTTTTTTAGAAGACAAATGGCTAAGGTTCAAAAGTAATTCACATTAAAGAATCAGAATATTCTAGTCAAAATTTTAAATTAAAAATTGCTTTCTATGGTAGGCAGGGGAAGACTGTTTCCATTACTATAATTTTGTATAAATTATGGGGAAGTTTATCTTTTAAAAATCAAGAACAGTGGCCGGGTGCAGTGGCTGATGCCTGTATTCCCAGCACTTTGGGAGCCGAAGGCAGGTGGATCACAAGGTCAGGAGTTCAAGATCAGCCTGGGCAATATATGGTGAAACCCCATCTCTACTAAAAATACAAAAAAAATTAGCCGGGTGTGGTGGCAGGCACCTGTAATTCCAGCTACTCGGGAGGCTGAGGCAGGATAATTGCTTGAACCTGGGAGGCGGAGGTTGCAGTGAGCCAAGATCGAGCCACTGAACTCCAACCTGGGTGACAGAGCGAGACTGTCTCAAAAAAAAAAAAAAAAAACCAAGAACAGCAAAACCTACCCACTGTCTACCCCTCTACTCCTTCACTAAATTATACTTCCTGTCCAGCTATGCAGTTACAACTTTTGCCTTCGTGCTAAATATAATTTTTAGGGATAAAGGGAGAACATAAAAATTCTGTCCCAAAAAGAAGCTAAACTCTTCCTGAACTAAGTCTAAGTAGTAGAAGAGATAATTAGGAGCCAACTCTGGCTTTCTTTAAAATATACTTACTTTATTTAAATTAGCATTGGTTAACTTTAAAAAAAAAAGGGGGGGGACTTGCTAAGGCTGGTCTTGAACTACTGGCGTTAAAAGATCCTCCCACCTCAGCCTCACAAGTAGCTGGGATTACAGGTGCAAGCCACTGTGACTGACAGCATTGGTTAACTTTAACATTACTGCTTCAGTCACAGCAGTCTCATTCAATCTAGTAAATCATGGGAAGCTAAAGCAAATAAAAGATAATGGTCTCTTTGTGACATTAGTGTTCCACTAAGCTGTTCCTAATTTCTTTTTTACTTCAAAGTATTCTTTACTATAACAAGAAAGTGTTTTGTGTAGTGAAGTTCCTCTGTAAGACTGGCTGGATTTGAATTCCAGCTTCAACACTTAATAGCTAGACAAGGTGTTTAATGAAGAATCAATTTTCTGCAAGAAAAAATGGCCAAGAATATTTACCTCAGCCAGGCGCAGTGGCTCACGCCTATAACCTCAGCACTTTGGGAGGCCGAGGCAGGCAGATCACTTGAGGCCAGGAATTCAAGACCAGCCTGGCCAACATGCCAAAACCCCATCTCTACTAAAAATACAAAAAACTAGCTGGGCATGGTGGCATATGCCTGTAATCCCAGCTACTCGGGAGGCTGAGGCTGGAGAATCGCTTGAGCCCAGAAGGTAGAAGATGCACTGAGTCAAGATCACACCACTCCACTCCAGCCTGGGCAACAGAGGAGAGACTCTGTCTCAAAAAAAAAAAAAAAGAAAGAAAAGAATATTTACCTCATAGAGCTATTATATAGAATAGATAATATACATAAAATGCTTAGCATAAGGCCTAGTCCACGTTAAGAAATAAATAAAGCTAACTATTAACATTGTCACACCTCACTGTGCAGAAAGCTACCTCCAGCAGGAAAGGGATGTTCCATCTGGACACTATGGAACACATTCAAACCTAGAGGTTTTTTCCATTACAGAAGGTTCCCAATTTAGGATGGTTCAACTTATGACTTTTTGACTTTACGATGGTGCAGAAGTGATACACATTCAGTAGAATCTGCACTTCAAATTTTGATCGGCTTTTCCACTTTGAGTATTCAATAAAGTAAATGAGATATTCAGCACTTTATTACAAGGTAGGCTCTGTGTTAGATGATTTTATCCAACTGTTGACTAATGTTCATATTGTAAGAATGTTTAAGGTAGGCTAGGCTAAGCTATGATATTTGGCAGGTTAAATATATTAAATGCATTTATTTTCTTTTTTTTTTTTTTTTTTTTTTGAGACGGAGTCTTGCTCTGTCGCCCAGGCTGGAGTGCAGTGGCGCAATCTTGGCTCACTGCAAGCTCCGCCTCCCGGGTTCACGACATTCTCCTGCCTCAGCCTCTCCGAGTAGCTGGGACTACAGGCGCCCGCCACCACGCCCGGCTAATTTTTTGTATTTTTAGTAGAGACGGGGTCTCACCATGGTCTCGATCTCCTGACCTCGTGATCCACCCGCCTCGGCCTCCCAAAGTGCTGGGATTACAAGCGTGAGCCACCGCGCCCGGCAATGCATTTATTTTCAACTGATTTATCGGGATGTAAGTCAAAAAGCATTAACTAAACCACCACTGAAAGCAACTTCACCACAAAACCACTAGAAGACTGAGGCAGGTGATGTATTGGGCAAAGCAATACTCAGTCCTTTTCCACCAACAGAATATACAGTTCTTAAACTTAGCACAGCTGTGTTTGCCCCCGTGTAATTATTGAACGCAGTGGTCTCCAAAAGCAAAATTTTAAAATTACTTTTTAAATAATGGAAATAATACTTTCAAATATAAGTATTTAAAATGTAAACTATTTTATAGCTAACTTTCTTACATTGTACCCTTTCCTCTCTTCACACATATAGCAAATGTTTTTTGAGGCCAGGCACGGTGGCTCATGTCTATAATTCCAACACTCTGGGAGGCCAAGGCAGGTGGATCACTTGAGCCCAGGAGTTCAAGACCGGCCTGGGCAATGTGGCAAAACCCTGTGGTGTGCGTATGTACTCCCAGCTACTTGGGAGGTTGAGGTCAGAGGATCACTCGAACTTGGGAGGTCAAGACTGCAGTGTTCACACCACTGCACTCCAGCCTGGGAGACAGAGCCAGATCCTGTCTCAAAAAAAAATAATAATAATTTTTTGAGCATCTATTAGGCACCTGGAATACAGTGAACAAACAGACAAAGCCCTCAGGAACTAACATTCTGGTAGTAAGAGAGACAATAGTGATAATGAGTAAATTCTACAGAGCATGTTTCAAGGAGGTAACTGCTAAACAGACTAGGGTAAGGAAGCTTAGAAGTGCAAGCAAAGAGGGGCAGTTATAATTTTAAGTAGGGTGATCAGTACAGACTTAAGAAGGTGATAGATGAGAAAACATTTTAAGGAAGTAAGGAATGAAGATTTATCTAAGGAATAGCGTTCCAGACACAGGGAAGAGCAAATGCAAATCCTAAGGAAAGCATATGTGTACCCGATTAACATCACCACCAAGACCTAACAAATAAGCAAAAATGTCAGCCATTGCTGTTAAGTTTCTATATCCCTCTCTCCACACACACACACAAATCTGTGCTAGGGAAGAAAAAAAAAACCTCACTTCATAAAAATTCATTCATTCAACAAATGTTTACCGAACAATACCCATGTGCTAGGTCCCACTTTTCGTGCTAAGGATACAGAGAAGAACACGACAAGCAATACTTTCTATTCTGTCATAGGAGCCTTAGCAAAGAGCCTGAAGTTGAACACAATGCCCATTTACTAAGCAATACTTTTTTCCTACTCCTTGGCTTATTAAGCCTTCACTGATTTAAAAAAAAAAAAAAGCAGAGATTTGCAGAAATCGTATATCCAGATAAGTGAGACGATACTGGATACTGTACTCAAAGTATCTCAAAGTCTCTATCTTCAGATTATAGATATTGGGCCCTTATAGTTTCTTTACCTAGTGCCAGGCACAGTGGCTCACGCCTGTAATCCCAGTGCTTTGGGAGGCCAAGGTGGGAAGATCCCTTGAGGTCAAAGTTCAAGACCAGCCTGGCCAACATGGCAAGGGTTAACCCCATCTTCTACTAAAAACACAAAAATTAGCTGGGTGTGGTGGCACGCACCTGTAATCCCAGCTACTCGAGTGGCTGAGGCGTAAGAATCATCTGAACCCGGGAGCAGAGCCTGCAGTGAGCCGAGACTGTGCCAATGCACCACAGCCTGGGTGGCAGAGTGAGACCCTGTCTCAAAAAAAAAAAAAAAAAAAAAAACAAGGCCGGGAGCAGGGTGGCTCACATCTGTAATCCCAGCACTTTGGGAGGCCAAGGCGAGGTCAGGATCACCTGAGGTCAGGAGTTAGAGACCAGCCTGGCCAACATGGTGAAACCCGGTCTCTACTACCAATACAAAAATCAGCCTGGTGTGGTGGCACACACCTGTAATCCCAGCTACTAGGGAGGCTGAGGGAGGGGAATTGCTTGAACCTGGGAGATGGAGGCTGCAGTAAGGTGAGATTGTGCCACTGCACTTCAGCCTCGGTGACAGAGAGTGAGACTCCGTTTCAAAAAAAAAAAAAAGTTTCTTTACCTAAAGAACTGACATTTTAAAAGTACTAACATCTACCCCTCCCTCTCACCCAGAGGAGCCAAAACATTGCTATTGGCAGTCTAATCTACTATGCCACAGTACCTATGGTAGCTAAGTAAGAGGTCTCTGCTATCTAAGACTTCATCAGGTGGTATGGGGAAAACATGCATATATATCCTTTCTTCTAATGCTCCCATTTCCTACTTTAAAAGTAAGTACAGGCCAAGCACAGTGGCTCACGCCTGTAACGCCAGCACTTTGGGAGGCAGAAGGGTCTTGGGTCTAACAGTTAGGACCAGCCTGTGCAACATGGCGAAACCATGTCTCTACTGAGAAAAACACAAAAATTAGCCAGGCATGTGGTACACGCCTGTAGTCCCAGATACTCTGGAGGCTGAGGTGTGAGGATCACTTGAGCCTAGGAGGTAGAGGCTGCAGTGAGCTGTGTTGGCACCACCACACTCCAGCCTGAATGACAGAGCAAGACCCTGTCTCAAAAAAAAAAAAAAAAAAAAATGTAAATACAGCTTATAACACTACCCAGTGGCATAGAAAATTACTATGAAGTTTTTCCTTAAGTCCCAACCAAAAGCTCATAGTTAAAAATATAATTAAGGACACTTAACATTCTATTTTAAAAATTACAGTTTAAGCAGAATACATATCATGTAATGTATCTGAACCCATTTAGCAATCAGAGAATAAAAAGAAAACACAACAAAAAATATTATATAAAAAGAACCAAAAAATATATATTACTTTCTTTTTCCCCATTAGGTTAAAGGGTACTTTATCAGTTAAAAATATGTTTCTGAATGTTAAGAAATGTATGTGATAGAAAACAGGACCAAAGAAAATTAATGCTAAATTAACCTTATACATATTTTTTTTTCTTTTTTAAAGAAATGAGGTCTTACTTTGTCACACAGGCTGGAGAGCGGTGGTGCAATGACAGCCCACTGTAACCTTGAACTCCTGGGCTCAAGCGATCCTCCCATCTCAGCCACCCCCACATAGCTGGGACTACAGGTGCACTCCACTATGCCCAGCTAATTTTTTTTCTAAAGACAGCGTCTCCCTATGTTGCCTAGGGTGGTCTCAAACTTCTGGGCTCAAGCAATTCTCCTGCCTTGGCCTCCCAAAGCACTGGGATTACAGGTGCATGTCACTACACCTGTCTAATTTGTTGGGGTTTTTATTAGAGGTAGGGTCTTGCTATGTTGTCCAGGCTGGTCTCCAATTCTTGGCCTCAAGCAGTCCTCCCCACTTCACCTCCTGAAGTGAGGAGGCATAAGCCACTATGCCCAGCCCTAATCTACTTTTTAACTTAAAAACTCCTAAAAAATACATTATTCCCCTGTTTTCGTGTCAGTTCATGGTGACATGTTTATGAGTAGAAGGGTTTCTCATCTACCTTTAACCATCAGTCTTCTGTTACAATTGGCCTAAATAAAATGAAAACATGCCGCCCAACTAGCATTACATTAACTAGATTACACATGAATTACATGTGTAATCCATGCTTTCTAGGTATCATCAGTATGTAAGCATAGAATTATTTTCTCTACCTACATGTCCTATCAGGCAAATTAGAGCTACCCTCTGTCATTTTTTTACCTATGAAATTAGCAAATACAAAAACTGTGTCAGCAAGGATATGAGAAAATAAATGTATTGTCCAACTGCAAATACTCTTCGATCCAGTAGTTCCCCTTCTAAAAATTTATCCCACAAAACACCATCTGAGGCCAGGCATGATGGCTCATGCCTAAAATCATAGCACTCTGGGAGGCCAAGGCAGAAGGATCACTTAAGGTCAGGAGTTCAAGACCAGCATGGCCAACAGGATTGAAACCCCGTCTCTACTAAAAATACAAAAAAAAAAAAGAAAACTAGCCGGGCGTGGTGGCAGGTGCTTGTAATCCCAGCTACTCAGGAGGCTGAGGCAGGAGAATCACCTGAACTCGGGAGGTGGAAGTTGCAGTGAGCTGAGATAGCGCCACTGCACTCCAGCCTGGGCAACAGAGACTCTGTCTCAAAATAAATAAATAAAAATAAATCTGAATAAGGTTATTCACTGCAGCATTGTTTATAATGGGGAAAAAAAAGATAATAAAGACTGCATTTCTCAACCTCCTTTGTATTCAGATGTGGCTATGACACTAAGTTCTAACTAATGAAACATAATTCAAACTGCTATGGAGTGACAGCTTCTAGAAACCTTCCTTTAAAAGGGTAACAGAACCTCTGCCCTTTCATGCACTCTGCTGCTCGGAATGGGCTGCAATAGCTGGAGATCTTGCTAAGTCAATGAGGACACAGGCAGCATACATAGAGCAGTATTAGTATAGAAAAAGGCCAATCAGAAAAGTGATGGTGGGGGATAATGACCTCACCGAACCATGCACTTAATATCTGTGCATGTTACTGTATCCATTATGCCTCAATTTATTTATTTATTTATTTATTTTTTTGAGAGAGAAGTCTCACTCTTGCTCCCAGGCTTGAGTGCAATGGCTCGATCTCGGCTCACTGCAACCTCCGCCTCCCGGGTTCAAACAATTCTCCTGCCTCTGCCTCCAAGTAGCTGGGATTAAGGCACCTGCCACCACGCCGGGCTAATTTTGCATTTTTTAGTAGAGACAGGGTTTCACCATGTTGGCCAGGCTGGTCTCAAACTCCTGACTTCAAGTGATCCGCCAGCCTCGGCCTCCCAAAGTGCTGGGATTACAGGTGTGAGCCACCGTGCCCAGCCAAATTATGCCTCAATTTAAAAAAAGGAGAATAAGAGAAAAACAGCACACCATGAGTTCCAGGTGAGCCCTAAATCACCTACCCGAACTTTCAAGAGAAAAACTTTGTTGTTGTTTAAGTCACTGTTATTTTAAGTTTTCTATCACAAATACACTCTTCATATACCAACATGTAAAGAATTTTAAAACTACTGTTAGGTGAAAAAAGCAAGCTAATAGTATACAGAGTATGCTACCATACTTGTTTTTTTTAAAAAGGTAGACAGTGGCTGGGCTTGGGGACTCACTCCTGTAATCCCAGCACTTTGGGAGGCCAAGGCAGAGTAATCCTTGAGTCCAGGAGTTCGAGACTAACCTGGGCAACAAAGTGAGACTCTGTCTCTATAAAAAAAAAAAAACTAGCCAGACATAGTGGCGCATGCCTGTATTCCCAACTACTTGGGAGGCTGAGGTGGGAGGATTTCTTGAGCCCAGGATGTTGTGGCTGCACTGAGCTGTGATCATGCCACTGCACTCCAGCCTGGGGCACAGAGCAAGACCTCTTTCTTTCTGTCATATGTACATACATAGAAAGAATCGTATACCGGAAGAATAGATAAGAAACTGGTAACATTGGTTGCTTCCAGAGAGGGGTAAAGTGTGCCCAAGAGACAGGGGAAGGAAGAAAACTTCTCATTTTTTGCGCCTTTTGTGTTTGAACCATGTGAACATATTATTCAAAAAGTAAATGTTCTTCCATCCTACTAAAATATACAAACTTTTTTGAAATTTTGGTATATGCAGATTTCAATGATTTGAAGGTTTATATTAGATTTTGGTTTTGAAATACTTCCACACTAAACTAATTACCTAAGAACTACTAGATACAAAAATAACAAAATTTAAAAATGATGGAAAGGGGGGAAAAAAGAGAAGGCTAAGAACTCTAAATCTTTTGAGAGAAAAGGGCAAGAAAACATTTTAACCAAAAAGAGAAGTTTTGGGGTCATTTTGCTGCTTGAAATATATATTACATACCCTTTTTTTGTTTTGTTTTTTTTGAGACAGAGTCTCGCTCTGTCACCCAGGCTGGAGTGCAGTGGCTTGATCTCAGTTCACTGCAACCTCCACCTCACAGGTTCAAGCGATTCTCCTGCCTCAGCCTCTCGAGTAGCTGGGATTACAGGCATGCGCCACCACGCCTGGCTAATTTTTCTATTTTTAGTAGAGATGGGGTTTCACCACGTTGGCCAAGCTAGTCTCTAACTCCTGACCTCAAGTGATCCGCCTGCCTCGGCCTCCCAACGTGCTGGTATTACAGGCGTGAGCCACCATGCCCGGCCCTGTACCTTTTTTTAATTTCTCATCATTTGCTCTTGGGGTAAAACAAAGCAGCTAGCTAAATCAAATCGTCCAACAAGCCTTTTCTCTGATTAACTGAAGAAATCCATCCTCCCTTCCTCTCCTTCCTCTCCTTCCTCCCCTCCTCCTCTCCTCTCTTTCTCTCTTTCTTTTCCCTCTGTGGCCCAGGCTGGAATCTAGTCGGCTCACTGCCGACCCCCTGCCTCCGGCTCCCGTGATTCTCCTGGCCCAGCCTGCGGGCTGCCTGGGATTGCCGGCGCGCGCCACCACCGCTGCCTGCTTTTTCTCCTTTGGCTGGAGGCGCGGTTTCGCCATGTTGGCCAGGCTGGTCTGCTGCTCCTGACCCCGAGTGCTCTGCCCGCCTCGGCCTCCCGAGGTGCTGGGACTGCAGACGGAGTCTCACTCACTCGGTGTTGCCAGGGCTGGACTGTGGTGGCGTGGTGGTCTTGGCTCGCTGCAGCCTCCGCCTCCCAGCCGCCTGCCTTGGCCTCCCACGGTGCTGGGATTGCAGCCCCTGCCCGGCCGCCGCCCCGTCTGGGAGGTGGGGAGCATCTCTGCCCGGCCGCCCCGTCTGGGAAGTGAGAAGCACCTCTGCCCGGCCACCCATCGTCTGGGAAGTGAGGAGCGCCTTTGCCCAGCCGCCCCATCTGGGAAGTGAGGAGCGCCTCTGCCCGGCCACCCATCGTCTGCGAAGTGAGGAGCGCCTCTGCCCGGCCACCCATCGTCTGGGAAGTGAGCAGCGCCTCTGCCCGGCCACCCATCGTCTGGGAAGTGAGGAGCGTCTCTGCCCGGCCACCCATCGTCTGAGAAGTGGGGAGCGCCTCTGCCTGGCCGTCCCGTCTGGGAAGTGAGGAACCGCCTCTGCCCGGCTGCCCCGTCTGGGATGTGGGGAGCGCCTCTGCCCGACTGCCCCGTCTGGGAGGTCTACCACGGAGGCCAGAAGCAATGTGAGGGCTGGATGTGGTGGCTCACGCCTGTAGTCCCGGCGCTCTGGGAGGCCGAGGCGGGTTGATCACTTCAGGCTAGGAGTTCGAGACCAGCCTGGCCAACATGGCGAAACATATGAAAAATACAACAGACAAACCAACCAACCAACCCAGCAACAACAAAACAGGTCTACCCTGGAGTCATACTCTAATTTTTTCTATTTTCCTCCCTTTCTGATCCTTTATCCCACTTTATTTTTCTTCCTCTTCCTTCTCCTTCTTCTTTGTCAAATAGAGGATTGAGTTATTATCATTGATCCATACAAAGTCCCTCTCTCATTCATTTTCTTTAATTCCCACTCCCCATTTCTATTCCCCGTCTTCCCATGTGCAACCTTCCTAATGTTTGATACGCATCTTTTTGTTTGTATGTATTTTTACAAAATGTTTGTTGTTTTGTGTGCAAAAAAAATTAATTAAAAAAAAGAAATCATTGCAAAAGGTTTTCTTGCTAGAGGAGTACAGTTTCTAAACAGTTACAAGTAGGATCATTTGAAAGTCTATGAATCAGATTGAAATAAAATGAGGATTTCTGAGAAATGTATCAAACAGGCCATACATGGTTTTCTTTTCAACGCTATTTTAAAATATGTGAATATAAACTATTGCCTTTTTCATGGCATAAACAACACAACAAGAGTTACTCAAAATCTACTCTTAATTAAACCATTTAATTTTGCAGTAGCCCAAGTCTTGGACTATTTTTTCCCAGCTATGATTATATTCCATTTTTACGTACTTATTTCTATGTAATGATTATAATTTAAATGCACAAAATAAAAAAATTGCTTTACTTTAGAAATATCCAAAAAAAATTGGATTTTCCTTTTGGAAAACCTTATTTCTCACACCAATGCCAAAAGATGACTAACCACATCATAAGGTAGAGGTCATGAAGCATAAATTATTGATCTACACCAATTACAAGCAACATCTTAAGCAATAAATTATATTTAAACCCACAAAGGAGACATCATTTATACCTCCTGGCTGATAGTACAGGTTGAGAATCCCTAATCCAAAAATCCGAAATCCAAAATGGTCCAAAAGCCAAAACTTTGTGAGCTCCAACATGATGACACAAGTGGAAAATTCCACACCCAACCTCATGTGACAGGTCACAGTCAAAACACAGGCACACAACAATGAAGATGACATTGTTAACACAGCAAAAAAAAGTGCTTATTGCTGACATGATGCAAATGCATGTTGGGCTTATTAGAGAACCAGAGCAGCATGCATTCATAACAAAATCATGATGGTTTATAAAATCAAAGAGAGACTTCTAAGACAAAAACTGTTGTTAATGAGACAAGTGACTCTGGCGGAAATATTTTTAAAAGCCATCTAGCAGAATGCCTTCTCTTCCCTAGAGGCCCCATTTCCTGGTCCCTCAATTGATTCTGATGTTTCTTCCAGGCTTAATAAAACAAACAAACAAACAAACAAAAAGTCCAGAAACCTTTTCATCAAAAAATAACATCACAGGTGGGGACTGAAAGCCTAACTTTATTTGTTGATGTTGTTGCTTAACAGCAGATACAGATATTCTGGTGATGCTATTGTGCTTAGTTACCCTGAACACATTATTATTCCACTATATTAATGGTATGTCATACTTTTTACTGTTATTTTTTACTTTTTTCTTATACTTATGTGTGAATAAGTATAAGAAAATGATTGCTTACCAGTATCATATAAATTCAGTTGAGTGTGATGGTGATGCCAAATAACTACAGACTGTGCATATGAGTGACTAAGATTGTGACACCTTTGCTAACACTTCAATGTACACAAACTTTGTTTCCTGAACAAAATTATTTAAAATATTGTATAAAACTACCTTCAGGCTATGTGTATAAGATGTAAATGATGCCGGGTACAGCGGCTCATGCCTGTAATCTCAGCACTTTGGGAGGCTGAGGCGGGTGGATCACCTGAGGTCAGGAGTTCAAGACCAGCCTGGCCAACAAGGTGAAACCCCATCTCTACTAAAATACAAAAACTAGCCAGGTGTGATGGCACACCTGTAATCCCAGATACTCGGGAGGCCGAGGCACGAGAATCACTTGAACGTGGGAGGTGGAGGTTGCAGTGAGCCGAGATCAAGCCACTGCACTCCAGCCTGGGCGAAAAAGCGAGACTCTGTCTCAAAAAAAAAAAAAACAAAAAAAAAAGTAAATGAAACATAAATGAATTCTGTGTTTCAACGTGGGTCCCATCTCCAAGATATCTCATTATGTATATGTGAATATTCCAAATTCAAAAAAAAAATCCAAAATCCAAACCACTTCTGGTCCCAAGCATGTAAGATAAGAGATACTCAACCTGTAGTACAAACATCAAATTGTTTTGAACAGGGTTGGAGGGTTACAAACAAAATCACTTATCCTTTAAAAATTCTTAGTAACTAGTGTGGAAATTTCGTTAGGGGCTTACAGTCATTAACCCTATCAGAGTAAATGCTCCTGAGGGCAAAGACTACACTTTCCAATACAGTTATCTGCATTATTCTATAAAGTAGAATTTCAGCAACATAGACTAAAGGGACATTCAAATGTAGAAGACTGAAAGTAGGCACACTATTAATATTTGGTAAGTAAATTGAGCAGGAGTTTAAAAACAAATGCACAAGGAAATAAAATTAAAATTAAGCATTATTTGAAGATATCTACGCCACAGCCGTACAACGCAAATGACAAATGTCTTGAAGAAAGCCAAAAGTTACACCGAGGTTCATTAATGAAGGCTTGATATGGTTTTCTTCTAAAAGGGAAAAAAACTAAGTTTGTGTCTGCCAAGAACATTAAATTGAATTCACATTGAATCTTCAAGAATATCACTCTTACTTTAATAAACCAAGAAGTCTAACATCCTTTAAAAGTAGAAAGATGGGAAGTTACACTCATTTTTTACAAATTGGGAAGGGAAAGAGGTAGAGATTAATTGTCTCTTCTAAGTTATCAATTTGGAAGGAAAAAAAGCACTAATCAAATTTTCATACAGCATTCTCCATGAATACTAAATAAGCAGTATACATACAAGCACGGGGGTTACTCAAATTCAATTCTAACCAATTTTGACTGAACATCTAAAGATAGAGGGTATTCCTGATTCTATGGGAAACAAAGATTAGTAACTGCCAGACCACTCCTTAAGGGACTTATGCAAGAGTCCAAAATCTTAACACTTTTAACAGGAATTCTCACTGGGTTATGATTTCAGTAACACCAACATGTATTTAAATCACAGCCATTAAACATGAGAAACATGAACAAGTGTTCAGTTCAACAAGTGTTCGGTTAAAGGAACACTTGAAACACCTGAAAAGACCTTTAATGAAATAAAACTTGAATATTTAAGTAGACCAACAAATGAGCTGGCAGGGAGATTTTAATTGCTAAAATACCTTTTAAAGAGGCATGTTCTCCTTCTTGTTATGCCCCTTAAAAGGGGATGGAGGAAATCCCATGAAATGTTCATAAAGGAATTTTTTTTTTTTTTTTTTTTTAAAGAGATAGGGTCTCACTATGTTGCCAATGCTAGACGGCAGTGGTTATTCACAGGCACGATCCCACTACTGGTCAGCGTGGGAGTTTTGACCTGCTCTGTTTCCAACCTGGAAACCTCCCTTCACCCCACCTTAGGTAACCTGCTGTTCCTCGACTCCCAGGAGAAAGAACAATTTTTTTTTTTTTTCTGAGACGGAGTTTCGCTCTTGTTGCCCAGGCTGGAGTGCAATTGCACGACCTCGGCTCACCGCAACCTCTGCCTCCTGGGTTCAAGCCATTCTTCTGAATCAGCCCAAGTAGCTGGGATTCCAGGAATGCGCCACCACACCCGGCTAATTTTGTATTTTTAGTAGAGACGGGGTTTCTCCATGTTGGTCAGGCTGGTCTCAAACTCCTGAACTCACGTGATCCGCCCACCTCGGCTTCCCAAAGTGCTGGTATTACAGGCGTGAGTCACTGCGCCTGGCCGGAACAATTCTTGAAAGAAGCTTTACAACTCCTCATCTTTGCATTTTTTTTTTTAACCTCACCTGGCCAGAGAGAATGTTCTCTGCATTTTAAAATAGGACAATTAAAAGCAGGATAAACATAGTAAAGATTCACAAAATAAAACAAGACAACTGCAGTAAGAACCAAGGTGAGGCCAGATATGGTGCTCAAGCCTGTACTCTCACAGCATTTTGGGAGGCTGAGGAGAGTGGATCACTTGAGTCCAGGAGTTCAAGACCAGCCTGGGCAACGGCGTGAAACTCTTATCTCTACAAAAGATACAAAAATTAGCTGGACGTGGTGGCCCATGCCTGTAGTACCAGCTACTCGGGAGGATGAGATGGAAAGATTGCTTGAGCCTGGGTGGTTGAGGCGCAGTGAGCTGAGAATGCACCACTACACTCTAGCTTGGGTGACAGAGATCCTGTCTCAAAAAAAATAATAATAATAATAACAACATTTTAGGTAACCACAAACACTCAAAATCCAGAGGCTAGGTCCCTGAATCAAATAAAAAGGAAGAAAATAAATCATTCGCTTTTTTTTTTTTTTTTTTTTTGAGACAGAGGTTCACTCTCGTTGCCCAGGCTGGAGTGCAATGGCACAACCTCGGCTCACTGCAACCTCCACCTCTGAGTTCAAGAGATTCTCCTGCCTCAGCCTCCCGAGTAGCTGGGATTACAGACATGCACCACCATGCCCGGCTAATTTTGTATTTTTAGTAGAGACAGGATTTCACCATTTTGGTCAGGCTGGTCTCGAACTCCTGACCTCAGGTGATCTACCCACGTCAGCCTCCCAAAGTGCTGGGACTGCAAGCGTGAGCCACCACACCCAACCCATATACTGTAATTTTTAAGTGAAAAAAAATTTTATACCCTACAGTCTTAAAAATACATGCAATTAACACTAGGCATGGTAGTGCACGCTTGTAAGTCCTAGCTACTCCAGAGGCTGAGGCAAGAGGATTGCTCGAGCCCAGGAGTCTGAGGCTGCAGTAAGCTATGACCGTGCCACTGCACTCCAGTCTGAGCAAAAGAATGAGACCCTATCTCTAAAAATACATACACATACACACACACACACACACACACACACACACACAGACACACACACACACTTAGAATGTAAAGTCACGTTTTAATTTTAGGAAAAGTTATAACTTCCTACCAGCTAATAAATCAAAAATGTGAACTCTCTAGTAAGGTTAATTTTTTTTGGACTTTAATAACCAATTTTATTATATTTACCTAAAAGAGGGGAAAACACAAAGTGTTAAATAAAAAGAATAAATTATTGGCTGGGCATGGTGGCCCACGTGCCTGTAATCCCAGCACTTTGGGAGGCCAAGGCAGGCGGATCACGAGGTTAGGAGTTCAAGAACAGCCTAACCAACATGGTGAAACCCCATCTCTACTAAAAATACATTAGTCGGGCATGGTGGCTGGCTCCTGCAATCCCAGCTACTCAGGAGGCTGAGGCAGGAGAATCGCTTGAACCCAGGGGGTGGAGGTTGCAGTGAGCCAAGATCGCACCACTGCACTCCAGCCTGGGCAACAGAGTGAGACTGTCTCAAAAAAAAAAAAAAAAAAAAAAAGAATAAATTCTTAAAGACTGCTATTTGCCAAAGAATATAATATCTGTAAAATTATGCTAAAAGAAAAAGTGATGGAAATATAACTAATATGCTTAACATAATACCTGGCATATAAAATAGCTTGTAATAAATAGGCTGTGAAATTCCACGAGTTAAAAATGTTGGTGTATTTTTTTAGCTTTTTATCAATCTAATCATAGCCTATGTTAAGTAAAACACAGCAAAGAAAATGTCAAATGAAAGACGATTCAATAAAGCATAAAGCTCTAAGGCCCTCTCTGGACTTATTTTCAGGAAACATTTCGATAGTCCTTTGTTCCACAAATGAGCTAAAATATAGTGATGATGGTAGAGCTCTTCATCCAAGAAAGAAGACAGCCTGAACAAGAGAAATCTATTCCCTAGGGTTAAAGTGACTGGGGTTTGTAAAAAAAGTACTGACAACCTCCAGAGAATAATCCTGATGACTGAACTTGAAATAAAACCTCTTGCCCTACTTTGGAAACAAGTTTGCCTCTCCTGGTTTCCGGACAATAAAGCAAAAGTGTCCTTTGAGACTACCTTATGAAACTCAAATTTCATCTTCAGAAACTCCAGCTAATCAATAATTCCCTATTCTGTAGTTCCAAGAATGATTCTACAGTTTCAAATAAACTACTCTACAAACAAAATTAATCTTTTTAATTGTCATAAAGCAAATGAACACCAACTCCTACAAATGAATCTGCTAAAAAGTGTCTAAGTTAACAAGCAGAGTAGAAAACACAGCAACTGCTTTTCTCCGGGAACATTGTCTACAGTCACTCAGAATGGTCCAGTGTATGACATACAATCATCAGCTTTCCTACAATACAGCTTTCAACAGAAATAGGGTGTCCCCAGCCCCTGGCAATAGAACTGTTTACCAACCAAGAAGGTTGGGAAAGACACAAAATTGGCATGTGGCATGTGCCCAGACAGACTTTGAGGGGTTTGTGCCGTGAGACTTAAAGTTCTTATAAGGTTGTCTACAATGAAAAAACATGTCAGCAGGCCCTATCGTGGTCCAATGTGTGCTAAATGAGTCCATGACAGGATCAAGGGTGCCTTCCTTATCAAGAAGCAGAAAATCATTGTGAAAGTGTTGAAAGCACAAGCACAGAGTCAAAAAGCTAAATTTGGCCAGGGGCAGTGGCTCAGGCCTGTAACCCCAGCACTTTGGGAGGCTGAGGCGGGCGGATCATGAGGTCAGGAGATCAAGACCATCCTGGCCAACATGGAGAAACCCTGTCTCTACTAAAATACAAAAAATTAGCCAGACATGGTGGCATGCACCTGTAGTCCCAGCTACTCGGGAGGCTGAGGCAGGGGAATCACTTGAACCCGGGAGGCGGAGACTGCAGTGAGCCGAGATTGTGCCACTGCACTCCAGCCTGGCAACAGAATAAGACTGTCTCAAAAAAAAAAAAAAAAAAAAAGCTAAATGTAAAAATAAAACTTATTGGCATAAACAATTTCAAAAAAACGTAAAGCTACAAATTTACATAGCCCAGCTATGTCCTTTCTAAAGATAAGGAAAAGCTAAGCCTTCAATATGTGCCTACCATTCAGGGATAATATATGAAGCTTAGAATTTATTAGGGGAGATAAGGCTCATTACATGTGAAACAATTAAAGAGCAACAAGCAACAGTATACAATGAAATGCCAACATGCTGAGTGGCTAAGTACTCAATATACACCACAGGAATGTGGGAAATGGTAAGGATGTTACAGAGGGATTGGTGAGTCCAACAAGGTTTTATGGGAATAGACTTCATAAAACAGATGTTATATTTGGAGAAATCAAAGGAGAAAGCAAGGCTGAGGAAACTGCCTGAATACCAGGTTTATTGCAGGCAGTCCCAGAAAATGGAGAGGAAGGGTGGGACTATCTTATGACGTCTAAATCTAGAGCAGGTTCTCATTTGGAGAGTAACATCATCCCACTGGAATTTTTGTCCAACTAACCTGCCAACTGTGTATAAGATTGAAGGGGGCAAATATGGAATTATAAAAAACCGTCACAGAGACAATTACAGAAATCTAAATTCACAATGATCATTGGTCTAGATCTGTGCTATCCAACACAGCAGCCACTAGCCACATGTGGCCTTTGGCACCTGAAATGTTAGTAGTCTGAACTGAGATGTGCTTTTTTTTTTTTTTAGGAGTCGGGTCTCGCTCTGTCATCCAGGCTGGAGTCCAGTGGCACGATCATAGTTCACCATAACCTAAAACTCCTGTGTTCAAGAGATTCTCCTGCCTCAGCCTCCCAAGCAGCTAGGACTACAGGCATGGGCTACCATGCCCAGAGGGATATGCTTTAAGTGTAAAATGCACACTAGATTTCAAAGATGTTATATGAAAAAGAAGACTGTAAACTATTTCAGTAATTTTTATATTGATTTCAATGTGAAATCACGTTCTGGATATAATGTGTTAACATATTTTTAAAATATTTTTCACCTGTTTCTTTTTCCTTTTTTAATGTGGCTAACTAGAAAATGCTAAATTACATACATACAAGGTTCATATTATAGTCATCCCTCAGTATCCATGGCGGATTGGTTCCAGGACCTCCCTTGGACACCAAACTCCATGGATGCTCAAGTTTCTGACATATGGCTGGGCGCGGTGGCTCACACCTGTAATCCCAGCACTTTGGGAGGCTGAGGCGGGAGGATCACGAGGTCAGGAGATCGATACCATCCTGGCTAACACGGTGAAACCCCATCTCTACTAAAAATACAAAAAATTAGCCGGGCGAGGTGGCCGGAACCTGTAGTCAACAGGAGAATGGTGTGAACCTGGGAGGCGGAGCTTGCAGTGAACCAAGATGACGCCACTGCACTCCAGCCTCGGTGACAGAGCGAGACTCTGTCTCAAAAAAAAAAAAAAAAAAAAAGTTCCTAATATAAAATGGTGTAGTATTTGCATATAACCTATGCACATTCTACCGCATACTTTAAACTCTAGATTACTTAAAATACCTAATACAATGTAAATGCTATGTAAAGAGTTATGCTGTACTGTCATGACAAGAAAAAATATCTGTACATGTTCAATACAGATGTAATTTTTTTTCCTCAAGTATTTTCCATCTGAGGTTGGTTGGATCCATGGATGATAAACCCACAGATTAGAGGGCTATTTCTACTCAACAGCACTGCTCTACATAGTTATCTCAACTTTTCTGATTCTCCCATTCCCATTTTTTAAAACATTTTTAACATGTACCCACAAATATGATGTGATATATACATGTATGTATATTTATCATGTACTAATATATTTTACATACATATAAAATGTATATAAATACTAGTAGGATGAGAAGAATAAACAGAAGTTTCAACATTTTTCTTTCCACAATCCAATGGACTAATCCACACACTACCACACTGGAGGTTTAAGATATTATCAAAGAGACTAAACAGAAAAAGGCAAATGCAAATGAAAGTTTCACTAAAACTTAATGACTGGTTGACCATGGAAGTAAAGGGAGAGGATGGACATAATGCTATTTGCTACTCAATATCTACTGGCTCTTTATTTAGGGGCACTTAGCAAATTCTTCCAGATCCTGCCATCCACTGCTTGATTTTCCCTTGGAAATCCACTTCCTCTCCCATGATGCTGGTTAGGAGGGAATGGCCCCCAGCTCCAGAGGTAGGCCCAGGCTGGCTAAACTAATTAGCAAATCCTATTTCTCTTGCCTTAATGGTTGATGCAGAAATGACAACATAACCCAAAGTCAATGAGACACAAGAATACATTTCTTGAGCTTCTAGGAAGAGAAACTCTCTTCTAGCAGTGGTTCTTAAGCTGAGGCTCACACATACTCCAAGGGTTTATATATAGAATTCAGGGTGTCGTTAAACTGAGAAGAACAAATTACATCTTTAACCTCTAACTGAAATTTAGCATTTCCTTTCACTTTGAATTCAGCCAAAACACCACAATAGTATTATATTAGCAATAGCTGTTCATTTTGTCACCAGTAGAAATCACAGTTTATTTTTCTATCACATGATCTTTGGTTGCAGATACCTCCAAATAGTAATAATACTCATCACCACTCAGAAATTATTAGACCCCACTAAATATATATATACATATATATACTTTTTTTTTTTTTTTTTTTTGACGGAGTCTCACTTATGTAGCCCAGGCTAGAGTGCAGTGGCACGACCTCAGCTCACTGCAGCCTCCGTCTCCCGGGTTCAAGCAATTCTCTGCCTCAGCCTACCAAGTAGCTGGGATTACAGGTGCCCACCACCATGCCCAGCTAATTTTTGTATTTTTAGTAGATGGCGTTTCACCATCTTGGCCAGGCTGGTCTCCTGACCTCATGATCCGCCCTCGGCCTCCTAAAGTGCTGGGATTACAGGCGTGAGCCACCACGCCCGGCCTTCACTAAATCTTTTTAATAAAGAAACAGGGTGGGCATGGTGGCTCATGCCTAAAATCCCAGCATTTTGGCAGGCCAAGGCAGGAGGATGGCTTGAGCCCAGGAACTCGAGAGTAGCCTGGGCAACATGGCGAGACCTCATCTCTACAAAAAAATTAAAAATTAGCTGGATATGGTGGTGCGCACCTGTGGTCCCAGCTACTTAGAAGGCTGAGGTTGAGGTAAGAAGATCACTTGAGCCTAGGAGGTTCAGCTGCAGTGAGCCTTGTTAGCACCACTGTTCTCCAGCCTAGGCAACAGATCAAGCACCTGTCTCAAAAAAAAAAAAAAACAGGTATTACCAACAATTTTTTAAAATACTTTTATAACTACATTTTAATGTAACTAGTTTTCTTTGTACAGTAGTCCTATGTATTTTCCCGGACTTGATAGCATGAGGTTGTAGGGCTTGAGCTGCAACAAACACGTTGTGAACACAAAGGGACCAAAACCACGGAAGCTGAGCTCATTAAATAAAGGAAGACAAAGATGAGGTCTGATCACGTAAGTATAACTGAATCAAGCCTCAACTTTGGACTTTTTAATATTGTGAGCCAGTGAATTTGAGTTGGTTTTCTGTTACATCAGCATTAAAAAATCTAAATGATACAGTTTTCAATAGTTTCTACCTCAGAAAACTGGAACAATACCCATGCCTTTGGAATGAAAAAGAAAACTTAGAAAAAGCTTAACTTTGTCACAATGAGGGAACCTGGGGAAAATTGAGTTCAGTTCCTCACAAACTGAATGTACTGCAGACTCAATAATCCAAAAAAGCTCTCACATGCACTTCCTGTTTTATATATGGGCAATGCTTAGGTTTCACCTATGACCTAAGTATAGGCAAGCAGACATACCTGCATAAGATACAGAGAACAGAAAGAACAGTCCTACCCAAGTAAGTTAAACTTCTGGTAGCGGCTTTCTGATTCAACGACATGGTTCTTGGTGCAGTAGCCCCCTTGGCAGGCAAGCTCTGCAGTGTCATTCAGGGGTTTGTTTCTTGAAGTTCGGACTGATCTGTTCATTCAGCCCGCTCAAAGTTTACCTATCTTTCTCTCAATAAATCCTGTTTGCTACAACTACTTAAAGCAAATGCTCTTGCTACAGGATCCTGAATAAGTCAAAGTAAAAAGGGATATACAAAAGAAGCATCTTCTTAGTAGTCAGAAACCTAACAAGAGTTAACAGTTTATGAATAAAAATGTAGGCATGACTTGGATAGAATTGTAGCTGAGAAGCCCTAAGAGGTAAGGGCTGGATTATAAGAAGGAATAAAGGTTCAAGAACAGAACATTAGATAGTCTGGATCTGGAAGAGAAAGAATTGTCAGAAAAGCTGAGAAATTAGAGATAAGCAAAGAACTAAGAGAAGAGAGAACTCAAAACACGAGGTCTTCTATATTACTAAGTACCAAAGATGACAAACAGGATAAAGATTTAACAGAAAGATCTGTGAAAAACATTACTTCCTTCCTCAAAAACTATCACTGAGTACAAAATAATATTCAAACTCCTTCCAAAACCTGGTCCCAACCACCTTGTCTGCTACTGTTCCTTTATACAAAAGCTTCTAGTCACAGTCTTTAAAAAAATAAAATAAAATAAAAAATTCTTCTCTGGATCCTTAAATAAAGGCCTGTCCTTGTTCGTCAGGCTGCTACAAAATACCTTACACTGTGTAATTTTTATACAACAGAAGTTTATTGCTGACAGTTCTGGAGACTGAGAAGTCCAGGATCAGGGCACTGGCTGATTCAGTGCCTGGTGAGGCCCTGTTCCTCAGAGATGGCACCTTACACGATGGAAGGGACAAAGAGCTCCTCAAGCCTCTTTTCCAAGGGCATTAATCCCATTCATGACTTAATCACCTCCTAAAGGCCCCAGCTCTTAATACTATCACGCTGGGGATTAAGTTCCAACATTTAAATTTTGAAGGGACACCAACATTCAGACCTTAGGCCTAATTCAAGACCCACTTCTAAGAAACTTGCCTCCTCTGAATTCATGTAACATTTACTTATCTCTCTTCAGATACCTAATTAAAACCCAAACTAGGCCTGTGGTACATGCCAGTTATTCAGAAGGCTGAGGATCACTTGAGCCCAAAAGTTCAAGGCTGCAGTACACTATAATCGGGGCTTTGAACAGCCACTACACTCCAGACTGGGCAAGATCTAGTCTCTTTAAAAAATAATAATAATTTAAAAAGCAGCCAGGCATGGTGGCACACACCTGTAGACCCAACTACTCAAGAGGCTGAGGAAGGAGGATGGCTTGAGCCCAGGAGCTCAATGTTACAGTGAGCTATGATTGCACCACTGTACTTCAGTCTGGGCAACAAAGCGAAGACTGTCTCAAAAAACAAAAGATTAAATCATAGAGAGAGCAAGGGTTATGTTCTTCATTTCTTTATACTCTGAACACGAAGCACAATGCGACCCTAATGTACTTCTAACAAAGTAGATCATTTGAACAAGTAGTTTCAGAAGAAACTAGTAGAAATATGACTGCAGGAGATTAAACAGCTAATGAAATTAAACTAGAAGATGCAGGAAGGAACTTTTTGTGGTGATGATAATGTTCTATATCTAGACAGGGATATGGGTTAACACAGATGTACGAACTTGTTCAAACTAAGGGAATGGTATACATAAGATTTGTACATTTTACTATACACAAGTTTTGCCTAAAAACAAGTAAACAAATAGTTAATAATAGGCATGGGGAAATGTCTAGGTGTAAAGTATACTTTGAAATACAACAAAAACAAAAGGACTGATGAATGGATAGACCGATAGTGAGGCAATAAAGCAAATATACCAAAATATGACTAACAATATAGGGGTGGTGGGTATTTAGGTATGCAATGTACAAACAATTCTTTCCACTTTTCTGCAATGAATGAAATGTTTCACTATAAAATCTTCCAGAAAGAAAGCAAACACTGGAAATGAAAGCTGTGAGAGGCTTGCGTATTTCCCAAGTTCATCAATTAAAGGATTGACTTTAAAGGAAAAGAAGGTATATGCATGCCTGAGAACGGAAAGAAAAGGAGAACAGGTATTCGGGTTGTCCCTCTTTTCTATGCATCTAATTTTAGATTGCCTATATAGACTAGTTCTGGCCTTGAGCACTTGTTCTTGCCTCTAAGGAAACCCAAACTCACTAAGTTGCATTCATTCTAGCACAATCTCAATCTGTGGTATCTACGCCCTTGTCTGTCTTGGGCTATGATAAGCCATTCCCTATTCTTTTTAACTGAGTTTCTAATACCTCCTTAAATTGACCTTTAACACCTCTGGCCAATCTAGCATAACATAAATAGTTTATCTTTTTTTTTTTTTTTTTGAGACGGAGTCTCACTCTGTCACCCAGGCTTAAGTGCAGTGGCGCCATCTCGGTTCACTGCAAGCTCCGCCTCCTGGTTCACACCATTCTCCTGCCTCCGCCTCCCAAGTAGCTGGGACTACAGGTACCCGCCACCACGCCCAGCTAATTTTTTGTATTTTTTTTTATTTTAAGTAGAGATGGGGTTCCACTGTTTTGCCAGGATAGTCTCAATCTCCTGACCTCGTGATCCGCCCGCCTCAGCCTCCCAAAGTGCTGGGATTAAGGGCATGAGCCACTGCACCTGGCCAATAGTTTATCCTCTTGACTCAACTCTAGCCTCTCACACCCAAGACCCACCATAGCAAGGCAATGTTAAAACAAAGGTTAAGGGTCCTTGCAAGAAGGACATATCATCTCTGTGTCACAGTCCCTAGCTAAGTACCTGGCACAGAAATATTCAAAAAAATGTTTGTTGGATGAATGAAATCCATACCTAATAATGCAATAACCACACTTACATAGCACTTAGTTTCATATTTAACCTACATTCTACTGAGGGTAGGAAATGTACATGTTAGGTTTCTGAAGCTGAATATTTTAAAAGGAATTAATGAGAGCCTCTTCTGTGGAGCATTAACTAGAAGATGGAGGTGGGAATGAAAGGTTGATAAGTTCTTTTAACCAACACTAAGAAACAACTACCCTGTATTAATGCTCTCCTGGAAAATACAGTATGTCATCAGCTTCAAAATACCATAAGCGTTAACTAAAGGGGAGAAGATAAATTATGCAAAGATAAGAACTGACAGGAATTCAATTTCCAGATGACCTAAATGCATTTCGAGTTAATCTGCTCTTTTTTGTTTTTGTTGCTTCCAAAGGACTGCAGATTATGCACTTGCTGAATTTTGCCTTTGTCACACATGACCTAACAAGGAAGGCATTCATCATACCATAGTAGCTTCCCTCAAGTATCTGGTTCTAAACAGCTGCAAATTTTGGAAGATAACACTAAATGATGTCTCTAAAGATAAGTATGTTCTCTCCCAAACACATATTAAAACAAGATTAAAGTTACTAGAATATAAAAACTGTCAAATTAAGCTAGCTGAACATAAATTAAGTTTAAAAAATAAAGTAAAAATTTTTAAGAATTTAAATCCTAAATGTTAATAAAGTAACTGACCCAATAAACACATCCTGAGGAATTTCTACAATACAGCACTCTCATTCTTGACATTTGCTTTTATCCATCAGAAAGATGGATAACAAACGACTGTTTAATTTAGTGCCTTCAAATTATATAAGTGAATAAAATGACTGAAAATAATAAACCAATCTCAAAATTAATTTCCATAAAACCATTTATATGAAGTAAAAGCTGCTTCCCAGACCCAAAACTGGAAAGCATGGGTGAAAAAGATCCTGCCAAAAATAGAAACAGACCGTAAAAATGTTTCACACGAGTTCTGGCTTGTTAGATAATTACAAACCAACACTCACAAGCTGGCTTTTTAAATATCTGTCATTGTTCCTCAGTCACATCAGTATGCACTATGACATTTATTCTTCACCTATTAACTCATTTTCCATGAGGAAAAATAAAAACTTCCTAACTGCTAAGCAAAATAGAGGCGAAATATGCATTGCCGAAGAGCAGGTATCTCCTTATCAGCTGTAGGTCTTTCAACTCTTACTTAGTTTGACTTTCAACCTTTCCCATTAATACTAGTACACCTGGCCGAGAACGGTGGCTCACACCTGTAGTCCCAGCACTTTGGGAGGCTGAAGTGGGCGGATCACGAGGTCAGGAGTTCACGACCAGCCTGGCCAACATTGTGAAACCCCATCTTTGCTAAAAATACAAAAATTAGCCGGGCATGGTGGCACGCACCGGAAGTCCCAGCTACTCGAGAGGCTGAGCCAGGAGAATCGCTTGAACCCGGGAGGCGGAGGTTGCAGTGAGCCCAGATCGCACCACTGCACTCCAGCCTGGGCGACACAGCGAGACTCCCTTTCAAAAAAACATAGAAAAAAACTAGTACACCTAACTTACATAGAGCCGTGTAGCCGGCCCCAGAATGGCTACCGCTCCGGAAAGATACATGCAAGCGTCCATTTTGGACCTCCTTCAATTGCATCACATAGTATCTTGCCAAGATTCTTTCGTCTTAAAGGTTGACTAACACTCTCAATATCAGCAGTTGCATAATAATTCAAGTGCCTCTCAGTCTCTGGTGATCCAAAGGCTCAAATTTGTATCTTTTATATAAAATTTTGTATACAAAATTTGTATATACAAAAAATAATTTGTATACAAAATTCTATCTTTAGAGACTTCACTCAACACTGTCAGCATAAAATTCCTAATTTCTTAAAAGAAGGAAGAAAAAACCAGAACAACTTTCAGTAGCGCACACAATGCTGTCAAATTCCCAAGGTTGTGGTGAGGATCAAAATAAGATGTACAGGAAAGCCCTGTTTTGTGAACTTCCAGTCAAATCCAATAGTACCTAACAGGGGTAAATTTTTGCTTTTATTTCCTGCCTGAAAATGGGCAAAACTTCCAACTGCATGTTGATGTAAAACCCAGAGAGACAGGATCTTATCAATCACCTCTAAAAGGCAAATGGGGAGCAGGAAGTATTGAGAGAGAGAGAAAAAAAAAAACCCTACCATTACAAGTCAAGGTCAGTGAGGAAGGTTTAAGGACTTCTACCCAAGCTTCCTGCTAAAGACTAACTATGCTTCAAGTTTAAGCCACCTACCTTTTGAACTAGATTCCATTTACATTATTCTACAGAGGAGGAAACGAAAAGTACTGATATGCTGGAATACCTGAAGAGGGTCACTATGACAAGTGACTAGCTTCTCTTCCAGTTAGATCTCTTTTGAAAGCTTTGGAAGAAAAACAGTATTCATAGACAAATCATTTTTTTAATTCTGTAATTTCATATTTAAAAGCACTACAGACAAAATTTTAGTTACCTATCCAGACAAGCGGTCCTGGAATATGTTATTATATTAAGTTATAGCCAGGTCTTAGTAAGAAAGCAAGACAAAGGCTTGTTCTGACTTCTAAACCATGGTAGCATGGGGTGGTAGCATGGTAGCATAGGGTGGGATAGATAACCTGGATAAATTAACTCCTCAGGTAATTATTATTTAAGACAAATGTTGGATTAATTCAAACTCCTCCCTCCCTTTACAACAGCAAAAAAAATCATGTAAGATCCACTCTCCCTCCTCCTGGCCATTTTCTAACAAAAAATGCTAACAAGCAGATAGATGTCCAGTTAAAAAAAAAAAAAAAAACAAGTAAAGCAAACTGATTTATCAGCACTAGAAGTGGTTCTCTTTTTTTCAGTAATTCTGATCGCAAACTATCAAACTATGAATTTAGCTTCCTAAAAGGCTTTTTACATTACACCCTCCAAAAAGCCTCCTACCCTGACTTAAATTTTTCGAAATCAAATGTCTTCTACTGAGCTGTATTCGCAACGCTTGCTGGACAAGAAGTTAAAGAAATTGACAACTATTACAATAAAACTGCAAAATGCTGATATCGAACAACTTTCGATTCAAATCCACTGCGATTCCAGGCGTTCGTGGAAGACAACTTCCTTTTTCTCCCCTGCGGGTCCCCCCGGTCCTTCCGCGAGCCCAGGTCCCCGCCCGGGCCTGCAGTGACATCCCAGGACCCATCTTCTGACGTCACAGACACGCGGACCCACAGCCCTATGACTTCATCGCGGACTGAGGACGAACCGCAGTCGACTTGCGCCAGCCCAGAGGCTGGGGAGGCGTCCGAGCCTCCGTCCCGCCTCGTCGTCGAGGAAGGTTAAGGACAAGCGCCAGCTCACCTGCGCTGGGGCAGGGAAGGGCAGAGTGGCCGAGCCCGGGCGGGCGCGACAGGGGCGAGGCGACCCCAGTCCAGAGGCTAACTTCCTCACCGCCCTTGGTCCCGTAGGTGGGAGCGCCGGTCCGGTGCCCGCTCACGGCCTATCCGTGATCTCTTCAGCTTCAGCCAGGACCCAGGACCCCGCTCCCTACCCGCCCGACCCTCCGTGGCCCGCGGGGGCGCTCAGCACCCGGGCAGTGCGCGCGGGGAGTGCCGCCCCGGAGGAGGCGCAGGCGGCCCGGTCCTTGCCCCGGACCCGCGGGCGGCGCCCCCGCCCCTGCCCCCACCCGCCCGGCGCCCCGGGAGCGCAGGCAGGCGGCGGGAGGGGGCGGGGAGCGGCCACGGTGGCCGCCGCCGGACCCCAGCCGCGCGGCCCTCGCGCCACGCCCCACCTCGGCCCGGACCCACCTGCGCTCCTGCCCCGGCCGCGGCCTGGCCCGGGGCTGCACCAGCCCGATGCGGTGGTGGCGGCGGCAGCGGTGGCGGGAGGCCTGGCTCGCTCCCCACCGCTGAGGCGGACCGAGCACCCAGCGCGGCGCGGCGGCGCCCAACGCTCGCCCCGAAACCCATTTGTTTGGCTAAAACGGAGTGACGTCACGCGCCGGCCCAATCGACGGTTAGCCGGGGGAGGGGCCACGGATCCAGAGTTTCACGGCGCCCCCTGCCGGACACTGGGGGCGGCAAAGGGGAAGTGAAAAGGGAGACCTGGATGACTCGTCTGCGGCCCCCAAGTGGTAGAGAATGAAAGTTTGGGCACAACTGTAGGGAAAGGAATCAAACTCCCCAGGCCAGCCAGAAGGGTAGTGACGCCAGGGTTCAATCAGCAGACATGTCAAGTTTATGAATATTCGTGGGTGGACCTGAAGCTATAAATGGTCTTAGATACTATTAGATAACCTAGTAGACCTGGATCCTCATATTGGTTCTGCTGCTAGCTTGGAAGGCTGGGGTTCAGAGTTTCAATTTGTAAAATGACAAAATTGGAAGGGTCCCTTCTGACTCTTTCCCATGCAAATCATGGCAGGGATACCTGTCAGAAAGTAGATAAACGTTGAGGCTGACACGAAACTGTTAAAGTCTGTAGAAGCTTAAGGGCTGGTTAATGATGGATATAAATTTTTAACACTTTATATTCAAATCAGAGGGCCAGTGAGGAACTTTTGATCCCCAACCTTTAAGCTTATCATTGTTTTCATTGTGAAAGTGATATTAACCACATTGAAAAACATGAGGACAATGTATTTTCTTCTAGACCTTTTGCCCCATCACATATATTTTACTACACTGTAATAGTAGTTGTACGCGATTTTACATCCTCTTTTCACTTTTATAAACATTCCTCATATTTCCACATAAGCTTCATAACCAGTTTAACAGCTGCATAAAATTACATTAAGTGGACATAAAATTTACTGCATTAATTCTCTATTTTTGGACATACTTGTTTCCTTCACTTTTTGCCATTATAAAGAAATCATAGAACATCTTCATGAATGTAGATTTTTAAAGATACCCAAAAGTGAAACCACTAGGTGAAAAAGACTATCAACACTTTCACAGTTACTAATACAAACTGCCAAATGATTTTTAAAAGGTTGTACCAAGTTACACTTAAACCAGCAACTTTGATTTTAGCCAGTCCTTAACAAAAATAATTTTGTCCAATTATAAAACTACTGTTGTAAAATATATGTGTAAAATCTTAAATATTAAAACATAAAAACAAAATTAAAATATTTCGCATAATCTCATTACCAAGAAATAACCACTCAATATCTCCATCTAGACCTTTATCTATATACATATTTTTAATAAAAATTGGAGAGGGGAAGGCCAGGTGCGGTGGCTCACATCTCAAAAAGGAAAAAATAATTAAGGAAGGATGTTATATGGTACACCTTGGCATCAAACTGTATGTCTGATTTAATATGTGATCAATATTAGCTCAATATATCATGATCATTTGAAGCTTCTTTATGTCATAGTTAGCTCAAAATTGTAAAACTTCAGTTTATCCTTTCAGATTCATCTCAAACACTGTCCTTAAAACCTCTTGATTCTGTCTGGGTATGGTGGCTCACGCCTGTAATCCCAGCACTTTGGGAGGCGGAGGCAGGCAGATCACTTGAGGTCAGGAGATCAAGACCAGCCTTGCCAACATGGTGAAACCCTATCTCTACTAAAAATACAAAAATTAGCCCGGTGTGGCAGTGCACGCCTGTAGTCCCAGCTACTTGGGAGGCTGAGGCAGAAGAATCGCTTGAACCTGGGAGGTGGAGTTTGCAGTGAGCTGAGACCACACCACTGCACTCCTACCTGGGTGACAAGAGTGAGACTCCATCTAAAAAAAAAAAAATAACTGGATTCCTGTTGATTAGAGGAATCAAAAAGTTGATTCCTCTAATTTTTTTCTCTTCCTTTTATGGCCCTTATATTACTCCACACACATCTTCCATATGTGTATTTAATAGCCCCTGCTAGATTCTAAATTGCTAGGGGAAAGATTATATCCTAGTATTCACTAAAGAGTATTGCACTTAATATTGCTTAAATGTTTAATGAATAATTACAACCATATTAGTGATGTACACTTTTCTCATGATGGTAGATGAGTATGATGTCTGTTTTATAATGGTATTGGCCAGGCTCAGGGGCTTGAGGCTACAGTGAGCGGAGATCACACCACTGCACTCCAGCCTGGGCAACAGAAGGAGACCCTGTCTCAAAAAATATATATACATATATATTTATATATTTATATATTTATATATTTATCAAAATATATATTTATGTATTTATCAAAATATATATTTATATATTTATCAAAATATATATTTATATATTTATCAAAATATATATTTATATATTTATCAAAATATATATTTATATATTTATCAAAATATATTTATATATATATTTATATATTTATATAAATATATATATATTTATATTTATATATTTATCAAAATATATATTTATATATTTATCAAAATATATATATATTTATCAAAATATATATTTATATATTTATCAAAATATATATTTATATATAAATATATATATATGTCTTTACTGCAGAGTGTTAGTATCCAACATTACATTTATGATGTGTCATCCAGACATTATTCTAAGTACTTTGCATACATTGTTTCATTTAATCAGAAAAACACCTCTGTGAGGTAAGGACTATTGTTATTTCAAAACAGGAGAGTGGGAGTTAAAGCATTAACCTATTTGGCCCAGGGTATAGAGTCAAACAGCAAAGATTCCAGAGCCCTGACCATGTCACTATATTGTTATTGGGAGTTTCAAAGGGGTCAAAGACATTGAAACTACAAAGCACAATGCAGATATCATTGAACTGAAATGACAGTGGTTTCCACGTGAATAGCACATCGTCAGAAGTCCCACCAGAGTTCATGTGTTCTAGAGCAGTGCTTCTCAAACAATTTGTAGTTAGATTAGTTTTGTTGTCATTTTGCTTTGTTTTTAAATACTTAGTACACTGTGAACTGATTATTTTGTAAAATGTCATAAAACTTAATAAACCACTATAAAAATGAAATTAATTTTAAAAGACATAATAAAAGCCCGAACTATTAATTATTATATTTTTTCATCTTTTTCTTGAGGTGGGGTCTCACTATGTTGCCCAGGGTGGTCTCAAACTCATGGGCTCAAGCAATTCTCCTTTCTCAGCCTCCCAAGTAGCTGGGATTACAGGAGTGAGCCACCACGCCTAGCCTATGAATTATTGATTATTAAAGTCCACAGACATAAAATTATTCTGTCAAATTGCTAGTAAAGTTTCTAAAATCTTATTCTCAATTTTGGTTCTTGTCTCAGATTGGCCAGTGGACCACACTTTGAATAACCCCAGTCTAAGAGAAAGAACTAGGAGAGAGCGTAACCATGTTAGGCAAGACCTTCCCTTGATTTTGTTTCTCCATTTGTATAATGGCAATGATCCCCTATAAGCAAAGCCAGTAGAGCCAGTATAGTTTGTCAACCCACAGGTCCTGTGGTAGGTCTTCAGGAAGGTGCTCCCCAGGTGAGCATGGGGTGGCACATTGAGGCCATGGGACTGGTGAGAGCCAAAAGAAGAACAAGACTGAGGTGGCACAGCAGCAGAAAAGTTCTAAATATATATAGTATATATATCTGGTTAGTCCATTAGTAATTAAAACTTAGTTGTCTCAAGCCAGCAAACATATTAAATTAAAACTCAGTGCAAGGGGTTTGTCTTGTATAGACTTGGTTTCATTTCTGTTCTTTGCTCAGAAAAAAAAAAAACAAAAACTAAGAACTTACTGCTTATTCCTTCATAAGCTTACTCCAACCTCCAAATAAAAACACCCACTGCTATGGTTTGAACGTGTCCCCCAAAGTTTATGTGTTAGAAACTTAATCCTCAATGCAACAGTGTTAAGAAGCGGGACCTTTAAGAAGAAATTAGGTCATGAGGGCTCCGTCCTCATGAATGGATTAATGCCATTACCAAGGGAGTGGATTACTTATCAAGGGAGGGAGTTACTATAAAAGCAAGCTTGGCCCTCTCTATCTCTCACTCTGTTAGGTGTTCTCTTGCTCTTCCACTTTATACCATGGGATGACGTAGCAAGAAGCCCCTCAAGAGATATGAACCCCTTGACCTTGGACTTCCCAGCCTCCAGAACTGTAAGAAATAAATCTCTGTTCTTTATACATGACCCAGTCTCAGGTGTTCTGTTATAGTAGCATAAAACAGACTAGGACACCCACAATTTCATCTTCTCTGTCTCACCCCCCACCCCTCCTTATCAAACTGACTTCCCCCACTGCTGGAGAAAGGAAACTAAGAGGCAGGCTCCATTAGACTTTGCATCTAGACCTGTCTTTGCTGCAGAACCTAGGCCGCTGGGCGTGATAATGCCTTTCCCTACCTGCTTGACTGTGTTATTATAAAGACCAAATAAGAAAAGAGAAGCAGAAGTGCTTTTAAAAGTCTCAACTTTGCAAAGGTAAAGCACGTACTTAAAAAATATGCCTGGAATGCGGCCGGCTGTTGGAGCATGCTTCAAGCCATGAGCTTATGCCCAGGTTTATGCATGTGTGAAGCTCATTGGTGATGACGGGGGGATGGGCAGGAGCTACTCAGCCATGAGAATGTAAATATTATCCACAATAAATAGAACAACTCAGGAGAAACTAGAGCACCAAGGCAGCAGACTGTCTAACAGATATGATTCTATCTTATAATTAAGATGTGGATGGTGAGGGACATAAAGTTGAATAAGTATTGAAACCCAGGAAATCATAGTTCTTATCCTTCTTTTTGGATCTTGTGCCCCTATGAAAATCTGATAAGACCTAAAAACCAAGAGTCTCTTTGGAGACTCTTGGCAGAAGTAAAAAAGCACACCCTGATATATACAGACAGTTTAGAAGATAATTTTAATTTTTTTAAAAAGTCCCTTAGATTAACTTGCCTTATAGTGATCTGCACTCCCATGGGGGGGTGTAAGAGACATGTAGAGCAAGGACAGCCCTTCCAGTAAAATGGATGGGAAACAAATCAAGGTCCCAGATCCTCCTATCCCCATGGTATTGCCCCCAAAACATTCAGAAGGTGGTTTCTACACTGTCAATACGGTGAGCTACACAATTTCCATAGGTATCTCTTTTTTTTTTTTTTTTTTTTGAGACAGGGTTTTGCTCTGTCACTTAGGCTAGACAGCAGTGGCACCAACTCGGCTCACTGTAGCCTTGACCTCCCAGGTTCAAGTGATCCTCCCACCTCATCCTTAGAAGTAGCTTGGACCACAGATGCTCGCCATTGTGCCTGGCTAATTTTTTGTTGTTGTTGAGATGGGGTCTCCCTCTGTTTCCCAGGCTGGTCTCAAACTCCCAGGCTTACATGATCCTCCCAACTCAGTCTCCCAAAATGCCGGGATTACAGGTGTGAGTCACTGTGCCCATATTTCACTTCTGATAGCATATAAAAGGAGAACTTCCGGCCGGATGCGGTGGCTTATGCCTGTAATCTCAGCACTTTGGGAGGCCGAGGCAGGTGGATCACGAGGTCAGGAGATTGAGACCATCCTGGCTAACATGGTGAGACCCCGTCTCTGCTAAAAATACAAAAAATTAGCCAGGCGCGATGGTGGGCGCCTGTAGTCCCAGCTACTTGGGAGGCTGAGGCAGGAGAATGGCGTGAACCCAAGAGGCAGAGCTTGCAGTGGGCCGAGATCATGCCATTGCACTCCAGCCTGGGTGACAGAGTGAGACTCCGTCTCAAAATTAAAAAAAAAAAGACAAATTCCAACCAGGCGCTGTGGCTCACGCATATAATCCCAGCAATTTGGGAGGCCGAGGCGGGCGGATCACAAGGTCGAGAGATCAAGACCATCCTGGCCAACATGGTGAGGACCTCCCATCTCTACTAAATATACAAAAAAAAAAAAAAAAAATTAGCTGGGTGAGATGGCACACACCTGTAGTCCCAGCTACTCGGGAGGCTAAGGCAGGAGAATAGCTTGAACCCGGGAGTCGGAGGTTGCAGTGAGCTGAGATCATGCCACTGCACTCCAGCCTGGCAACAGAGCAAGAGTCTGTCTCAAAAGAAAAAAAAAGGAGAAATTCCTTGTCTTGCTAAAGTTATAAGCAAGGCTTAGACTGAAATCTTCACATTCTTTTCATCAAAATTAACACTTGGGCAGATTAGATAACAGGCCACAATGGTCTCCAAGTCCCTCCTTAATGTTTGAATTTTTACTAGATTTCTAGGCACAAGTTACAATCTGCATTCCTGATGTCCCTACATTTAAAATCTCTATGTAGTCTATGGAACTCAAGTGCAGGACAACAGAAGTCAATGACAGCATTATGTTAGCTCTTCCGTCAAGTCAGGCAATCTGTTCCATCTCCCGGTCCCTCAGCCTGGAAGCTTCCTCTCCCCTCTGCACCTGATTGGCCCCGACACTACCTTAGGTGTTGGCTTAACAGTCTTCTCAGGGCACTGAAGGTGCCAGACTTTATATTTAGAGGGATTTTAGAGGCGCCGGGGGTGGTGGGGGCGGAGGGGGGGACAAAACTGGGGGACTTAATGTTAGGAACATTTGCCTAGCCAGCACAGTTTTTACTTAGATATTATTTTTATTTGGGATGGCATGGGAACACAGCTAGAGGCCAGGCGTGGTGGTGTGCACCTGTAATCCCAGCTACACAGGAGGCTGAGGCAGGAGAATCTCTTGAACCCGGGAGGTGCAGTTTGCAGTGAGCCAAGATCGTGCCATTGCACTCCAGCCTGGGCGACAGAGCAAGACCCTGTCTCAAAAAAAAAAAAAAAAAAAATTAAAAAAAAAAAGACATGATCCTGATGAGGCCATAGACCCTGGAGCTTGAATCCAGAGGTTGGGACCTTTTAAAGAACCAGGAGATGGAAGAGCTGTGCATAGAAGACTAGAAGCCAAAATGGTAATATTTCCTTAAGAAATAGAAGGTAAAAAAAACCACAAAAGGAGAACGCAGGTTTGCATAGCCCACTAATTATTATAGCACAGAAGGAATTAAACCCAGCTGCATTCCAAGTACAAAAATATAACAGGCAAAGGGAAGCAGCTCATCACACACACACACACACACACACACACACACACACACACAATCTTCAAGCCGTTTGATTCTTCTCCCCGCTCTTAGAATAAAATCAGAACCCTTCACTGTGGCCCAGTATAATCAGACATGTTCCTTTTATCAACTCTCTTTGTTCTCCCAACTTGTCTCAACTAAAATGTCATTGCCTCAGAGAGCCTTCCTTAACTATCCAGTGTAGTATTTCAACCTTGTTTTCCTTTACAGTGCCTCATGCTTGGTACATAATAGGCACCCAATAAATATCTGTTGAATTAATAAAAATATTTATACTTTCTTTTACTAAAAGATTTAATCCAGGCCACAAATGTTACGGTAGATGACTAATAAAAGTAGCATGAGTAGAGAGACTTGTACATTAAAAATAGGACCTGAATAAAGGCAAAATCTAAGTCATTGCTGCAAATATATGACCAAAAGTAGGAACATCTGAGCCCTACAGAACCTAGCCAACCAGCCAGTCATGATTTTGATGCTTCCACACAAATTACCTGTGATTTAATTACCTAGATCACCCATTGATTACAAGGATATTTACATTAGCCACTTGGCATTTAGATAACCACCAGTATTCATCAGGTAATGCCAAATAACTTGTGTTAACATCTTTTATATTTTTAATAAGCCCCTCGTCTGTTTGTTGAAAATAGCAAGAAAGAAAATGGTGTGGGTGTGGGAGTCACTGCCCTCTGACTGCCTACTGAACAGCAATTTCCCCTTTTCTTGCTTGTTAACAGAATCCTGATCTGTGTTTCTGGGGAGGTGGGCCCAGAACCGTTGTGTGAATAACGATTGACCTCAGCTAGTGGTTCTCATGGAGTGATTGATTTTGCCTCCCAGAGGACATCAGCAATGTCTGGAGACATTTCCAGTTGTCACTACTTGAGAGGAAGCACGATCTGCCTCTAGAAGGGAGAGACCAGGGATGCTGCTGCTCAGTATCCTATAATGCACAGAACAGCTTCTACGACAAAGAGTTATCCCACCAAAAATGTCAGTAGTGCCAAGGTTGAGAGAACCTGCTCTACGGTAATCAGTGTGGTCCTAATCTCACTGTCAGTGACTGATTCAACTCACATAATAATCTTATGGGAGTGTGATGTAATTCTAGCCAATAAAATGCAATGGGAAGTTGGCTGAGATACTTCTGAAAAAAATCTTCTCTTACCCCTAAAAAGAGACATTCATTTTCGGTTGAAATGCATTACTTTCCTAAATAAAATCATATTTGCCAACAACGAGAAAAAGAGAAACATGCAAGAAACCATCTGTTTGCTGCTAGATGCCATTGTGTCTGCAATGTGGTGTCTAGAACTATGGCTGTCATCTTGGAACCATGAGAGGAGTTAGCTGAAGAAACAGGAGGATGGCAAAGCGGAAGGATGGAAGTTACCTGAGACTGAGGACATCAGTGCACCTCTGATTTAACCAATCCTTGAGACTTCTTGTTATATGAGATAATAAATTCCATTGCTATTTAAGTCATGCATAGGGCTTTAAAAAATTTTATAGCTGAAAACATCCTGATATATATTTTATATTTTTATTTGATATGTGGAAGAGAAAATAAAATATGGGAGGAAAGACACTAACCTCCTTTGGGGGCAAGCTCTACAATTGTCCAGTAATAAAGTAATTTTGCTTTGCTGTGCTTCCAGAATGATCTTAAACTAATGATACCAGAAGTTGATAAAACCAGTGCGGGAAACAGTCTGTCTATTAATGCATAAGATTGTGTTATTTAAGTAAATGAGTAGGCGCTCATGTGACATTTTGAAATCTTCAAGAAAATGACATTTTCCAGTCATTGAAATTTAATTTGGGGGAGCCTGCAGTATTAGCATGAGACCAGCCAGCCTGTCCTTATTCTTCTCAAGCCATAGCACATCTAATTCACAGGCACCTGCTACAGCAAAGGAAGAGCTGCCTGGCTAAAATAACCTAGTTACATCAGCCTGCTAAAAATGGTCCTGGGGATAGATTTTGCTCAGCATTGAGTTCTTTGAACAACAACAAAAAAACCCAGCAACTTATTCTGCAGTTTTAGGGTTTGCTGACATTTTTTTACCAGGCATAACTATGCTTTGATCGCCAAGTCTTACTTTGAAATACCAAATACAACTTTTCAAAAAGTGGAGCTTGGGTATCAAGATTTCCTTACCAAAAAAAAAAAAAAAAAAAAAAAAAAGCATTTGATTTGTTAATTAGTATTGAACTTGAATGGGGTGCCTTCAGATACTTTCCTTGGAAAAGTTTATGGTGATTTGGCTTTTTTTCTTTTTTTGAGACGGAGTCTCACTCTGTCGCCCAGGTTGGAGTGCAGTGGCATGATCTCGGCTCACTGCAACTTCTGCTGCCCAGGTGCAAGCAATTCTCCTGCCTCAGCCTCCCAAGTAGCTGGGATTACAGGTGCCTACCACCGCGCCTGGCTAATTTTTGTAGTTTTAATAGAGACAGGGTTTCACCATCTTGGCCAGGCTGGTCTTGAACTCCTGACCTCGTGATCCACCTGCCTCTACTTCCCAAAGTGCTGGGATTACAGGCGTGAGCCACCGTGCCAGGCCTATTTGGCTTTTTTTTGAATGTACCATTACATGGGCTCGATCATGCCACTATATTATAGTTCACTGTCACTGACAAAGAATCCCACCGACCTTTCATAGCAACTCACGCCTTGGCCCTTCTTAAGACTGCTGAGTTATACATGTTTTTGTGTGCCTTCAGCAAGACACACTCTGAACAGTAATGCCTACATGTATCAGTAAAGTCAATTGAGCCTTTTTGTCCTTTCTCTTGATGTCCCTCCCCTCAGCAAAGCCAAAGTGTACCTTCAAAGTAGCATAAGGACGACCTTATAAAATTACTGAAGGTGTGAGCATCTCATTGCTCCTCCTGGTTCAGAGCTATTCTGGTTTTCTCATCTTGGAGCTGACATTTTCACACCCAGATTATATGCTCCTTAATGCCCCATTGCTCCTGTGGCTTCTGCCATCTGTTACTTTTACTATTGCTGCACTTTTCTAGTTTTCTGTGTTTCTTTCTCTCTCCTGCCTCTGTCCCTACCGTATCTCCAATATATTTTGACTTTCTTTCCAATAGGCTTGACTTCTATAGTCATCACTAGCCAAGAAGACTCCTGTTGATCTGCACAAGATATCCCTCTGGTCTCTGCATGTCGAGTATAGATCTGAATCCTCTCCCTTTCTCAACTATTTCCTCCATTCCTTGCTACTCAGTGGTTGCTTTTGCATGGATGCAACCGTTTTCTTTTTTACATTTTTCAGTCCTGGCAAAACCCTAGAGTTCTGTCCTCTAAATAATGCTAATATGTGTGGTAATGGCTGAGTATGGGTGCTTATGCCTGTAATCCCAGCACTTTGGGAGGTCTAGAAGAAAGGATTGCCTGAGCCTAGGAGTTCAAGACCAATCTGGGCTACATAAGGAGACCCCATCTCTACAAAAAATAGAAAAAGTTAGCTGGGCATGGTGGTGTGTGCCTGTAGTCCCAGATACTTGGGAGGCTGAGGTTGGAGGATTGCTTGTACCCAGGAGTTCGGAGTTGCAGCGAGCTATAATTGCACCACTGCACTCCAGCTTGGGTGACAGATTGAGACCCTGTTTCTAAAAAAAAAACAGTGTGGTCACTAGCTCCATTTTTAAGTTCATTAAATCCTTCTAAAAAATACCCTAAATATGTTTCCACAGCTGTGTTATTTTGTGTGTTGGCACATCCAATTCTTTTTTTTTTTCTTTCTTTCTTTTTTTGAGACAGAGTCTCACTCTGTTGCCCAGGCTATAGCGCAGTCTCGGCTCACCACAACCTCCACCCCCTGGGTTCAAGCGATTCTCCTGCCTCGGCCTCCTGAACAGCTGGGACTACAGGCACGCACCACCATGCCTGGCTAATCTTTGTATTTTTAGTAGAGACGGGGTTTCTCTATGTTGGCCAGGCTGGTCTCGAATCCCTGACCTTGTGATCTGCCCACCTCGGCCTCCCAAAGTGTTGGGATTACAGGCATGAGCCACTGTGGCCAGCCAGCACATCTAATTCTTAATTTCCTGCTTTAAGGAAGAAGTTGAGTTCTGATAAATAAAAGCCCTATTGGAACATCACAGGAAAAAAAAAGAAACGTGGAGTTTTTCAAGCTCCAAAATTATTATTATTATTTTTATTTTTTTTTGAGACAGAGTCTTGCTGTGTCACCAAGGCTGGAGTGCAGTGGCGTGATCTCGGCTCACTGCAAGCTCCACCTCGTGGGTTCATGCCATTCTCCTGCCTCAGCCTCCCAAGTAGCTGGGACTACAAGCGCCCGCCACCACACCTGGCTAATTTTTTGTATTTTTAGTAGAGACGGGGTTTCACTGTGTTAGCCAGGATGGTCTCAATCTCCTGACCTTGTGATCCGCCCGCCTTGGCCTCCCAAAGTGCTGGGATCACAGACGTGAGCCACCGCGCCCGGCCTCAAGCTCCAAAATTATTAGCTGAGCCATCCTTCTTTCAAGAGCCTATACAAAGTATAAAATGAGTAAAGTTGGTACTCTTTGCCTCTTTCAATTCCACCCTTGCGCTTCTCCTGGGTGGCTGTCAAGCCGTCCACAGAAGACACAAGCACTGTGATGCACACCAACATATTCCTATCCACCTACTGCAATGTCATCCCCATGACTTCTTCCTTCACTCTCTAAACAAATTATTCCCAAGATCTATGATTGTCTGGTATACTTTGTTTCCACGTTTGCTATTTCATTTAAAACATTTTAATGTAATTTTTGCATAGAGCTACCCCTCTCCCTACGTGAGCTCATTAAGGGCATACACTACTGATTTATTGAATCAGTGAGTGCATGAATAATCAATGAGAACAATTTCACTTACTACATCGCACTAGTCAGAGACAAAAATACTTCTTCATTAAGTGCAGTGATATTTAAATTGCCACATTTGTCGATATTACTTAAATGGAACAAAATTAAAGAGTATGACCCTCCCTAAAGGCCATAGCTTTGTGATCCTTTCCTGAATGGTTAACTGGTCTTCACTACCTGAATGTGCTGGAGTGAATCTTATTGGTCTTTCCAAATGCTGACATTTTTCTTGGTGCCTTTTCAAGGGTAAGATGACTTACACGTTCTTTTCAGGGAGTTTGATTTCAAATGTTAGCAGATTGGATCTTATTATCATGGATGGGACTAAAATTTGCACATTGTTATCAAAGATAAATTATATGAATCTGAGGCTAGGCACAGTGGCTTGTGCCTGTAATCCCAATGCTTTAGAAGGACAAGGCAGGAAGATCACTGTAGGCCAGGAGTTTGAGACCAGTCTGGGCAACATAGCAAAACCCTATCTCTAAAAAAAAAAACTTTTTTTTTTTTGAGATGGAGTCTCACTCTGTTGCCCAGCTGGAGTGCAGTGGCACGATCTTGGCTCACTGCAAGTTCCACCTTCCAGGTTCACGCCATTCTCCTGCCTCAGCCTCCCAAGTAGCTGGGACTATAGGCGCCCACCACCACACCCAGCTAATGTTTTGTATTTTTAGTAGAGACAGGGTTTCACCGTGTTAGCCGGATGGTCTCCATCTCCTGACCTTGTGATCCCCCCACCTCGGCCTCCCAAAGTGCTGGGATTACAGGCGTGAGCCACCGCGCCCAGCCTACAAAAAAATTTTTTTAAGTAGCAGGGCATGTTAGCACACCCGGTAGTCTGAGCTACTTGGAAGGCTGAGGGAGAGGACTTCCTGAGCCCAGGAGCTCCAGACCAGCCTGGGCAACATAGCGAAACCCCATCTCTACAAAAAATTCAAAAATTAGCCAGGCATGGTGGCACGTGCCTGTAGTCTCAGCTACTAGGGAGGCTGAAGTGGGAGGGTCACTTGAGCCTGGGAGACCAAGGCTGCAGTGAGTTGTGATCAAACCACTGCACTGCAGCCTGGGTGACAGAACGAGATTCTGTCTCAAAAAAAAAAAAATTTAGCCAGGCATGATGGCATGCACCTGTGTTCCCAGCTACTTGGGAGGCTGAGGTAGGAGGATCACTTGAGCCCAGAAGGCTGGCGCTGCAATGAGCCATGTTCATGCCACTGCGCTTTAGCCTAGGTGACAGAATGAGACCCTGTTTCAAAATAAATAAATAAAAACACAATTTAATATTCATCTAAGTGACAATTGAATCTGACAATTTTTTTTTTTTTAGCAGTAGAGATCAAAGCAAAAAACCTGACAACATTTTAGTCCAGTCTGAGTACCCTTTTATTTGATTCCCTGTCAGTCTTATGGAACTGTTGGTAAAATCTAAATCCAGAGCCGGACTCACGAGTACCTAATTATTTTTTAAAAGCTGTTTTCAAATACTTAGGAAAATGCAAACTATTTTTCCCTACATGTTATTTTCCCCTATTCATTGGGGAAAAAACAGAGAAAGGGCCAGAAAACGTTTTGTTCATGTGATAAAAGCAAATTGCAAAACAACATACACTATATGCTACCATTTATACAAATCTTAAAAACATACAAATCACACACACACACACACACAACAATACTTGGTATTGCTTATGGACAGCTACAATTGCAATAAAAGCCTAAAGACTTGAATGAAAAATACCCAAAACAACTTCAGAATAATAGTTACCCCTGGGGAGAAAGGAAGGGGGAAAGAATTGGAATGGGGAACAAAAGAGCTTCAATTTTATCCATAACATCATATTTAAGAAAGAAAATATGTGAACAAAATATGGTGAATCTGTGGATGTTTGTAAAATTACTCTGATACGTTTTGCATCTTGGATATATTTCATAAAAGTAACAAGTAAATGCAAAATTTTCACTTGAAAATTTTAGAAGAAATTGTGATGTGAATACCTTTGAGAAGAAAACCAATAAACTTATTAATTACCTCTAGGTAATATTGACATGAAACAAAAAACCTTAGATTCATTCTTATTTTCTGCTCTTATCCCAAAGCATTTGTGAAACATAGACACTATTAGTAAAACATTTAAAAGCCTTACTATATAAGACACAATTTGTTGTTAAGTGGAAAAAGTGAAGCTATGACTTCTACCTCTATTTATGGGCATGACTGCTCTATTTTTCCACTGAGAAGACAATGACAGATCCTAGGCATTTATAAGACACGTGGAATTTGAAGTCTAGGGGCAGGCAAATGCTTCTGTAATGCTGTAAAGAGCATACACGGAAATGGCAATGAGACGGATATCAAAGTTCTTCTCTCACCCCTAAATCGTCCTTCTGTCAGTTGCTTTTCTAATTGGCTCCATACTCTTGAAAGGGGAGTTCCCTGACCCCCCTCACTGGACATGCGACAGGGGTGTGTCTCCTTATGGGAGGGGGAGCACGCAGACAGGCAGGTGCAGGAGCTGGGGTGAGCGCTTTTGGACTCCAGCCCCATGGTAGGATCTAGGGGTGGGTGCCTGCAACTCCTGAAGCCCCAGTGGGCATGTTACAGTGCTCTTTTAACTCTGCCATCCACAAACAGCTTAAGTGTTAACCAGTTCGGTGCCCTCTTGGTACCCAGGTTCTTGTCTGGCATCCAGGAATAATCAGGTCACATGGACAAACTGAAGGATTGTAAATGCAGAGGATTTTATTGCCAGATGGAAGTGGCTTTCAGCAGAATGAATGGAGAGCTGGAAAGAGGATGGAGTGGGAAGATGATCTTGCCATGGAGTTCAGCCATCCTACGGCCGATCTCCTATCCAACCGTCCCCAGCCAAACTTCTCTCGATGTTTAAACGTTTCTTCTCTTCTCTCCTTTTCTTCTGCGCCATGTCACTCTTTTGTTCCTCTGCTCTTCTGTTCATCTGCCCATGGAGCCTGGGGTTTGGGGTTTATATGGGTACAGGATGGGGGATGTGGCGGGCCAAAAGGCAACATTTGGGCATGAAAACAAGAATACCTGTTTTCATTTAGGGCCATGGGTTTCCAGGCTTGGGGGTGGAGCCTTTGCCAGGGAACTGCCCTCTTCTACCCATTATTTCCCTGGCTCCTGTCCGTATCACTCTCAGAATGTGTACACAAAGCAAAGAGATACATGGCTGACCTGTTACAAAAGAGTACCATTCAATGACCAAGCACAGTGGAGGGCCCAGGGAGCCCAGAAATACATAAGGAGAAATGCACAGGATCCCAGCCTTTCTTTATGGATATACGGCAAAGTCTGTGGTCACACCACATCAAGTGCCCAAATTCTTGATCCATATGCTTCATGCAAAATAAATTGCAAATATATTGTTAGGGCTAATGAAGCCTCAGCAGGCTCTAAACCAAAAGCTGAATAATTATTAAAACCTTTTGTTTTTGCCTAAAAAGTGTAAAAGTCTTGTGAGAAAAAGAAAAGGCAGCACTTATTTTAAGGGAGTTAGTGCCAGAGACCTATGTCAAAAGCGCCACCCAACATAAAGAAATCATTCTAGGATAATATTAGATACCTGATGAGAAGGAGAGCTAGTAACACCAAAGTACACCCAGAGGGCTTTTGCTATCTGAGAACACCCTGGGTTCTGTGCAAGGCATTCTACAACCTTTTCCCATGCTGGTCTTTACTTGGCTCAGGGGAGTAGATGGCAACTTAGAACTCAAGGTAGATTTGTTTTTCCTTAAAGAAATGTTAAGGTAACATCTAAAGGCCTCTTCTACAACAAACAGATCAAAGGCTCGTTGAAAGCATTTACAGACAGTGGTTCACAACCTTAGCTGCACTTTACAATCACCTAGGGAGCTTAGGAAAAGTAGGATGCATAGTGACAGCCCAAGAGCAACTGAGTTAGAATCTCTGGGAGGAGGAGGCCGGGCGGGGTGGCTCACGCTTGTAATCCCAGCACTTTGGGAGGCCGAGGCGGGCGGATCACAAGGTCAGGAGATCGAGACCACGGTGAAACCCCGTCTCTACTAAAAATACAAAAAATTAGCCGGGCGTGGTGGCAGGCGCCTGTAGTCCCAGCTACTCGGGGAGGCTGAGGCAGGAGAATGGCTTGAACCCGGGAGGCGGAGCTTGCAGTGAGCCGAGATTGCGCCACTGCACTCCAGCCTGGGCAACAGAGCGAGACTCCGTCTCAAAAACAAACAAACAAAAAAAGAATCTCTGGGAGGAGGAGCCCAGGCATGGGTGATTTTGATGAACAATGAAGAATTACTGCCAAAGGGACAGGGAGTGCTGGCCAAAGTCCTGGTCTTGGGGATGGGGGTGGGCTATGCAGGGAAGCTTGATTTATATCACGTTTGCCTATTTCATGGTGTAAACACTCCCATCGTGGCCAATTTCAAGCTACTAATGTGAAGCTGGGAAGAGATGCGCATAATCTGCTCTCACTAGCACCTGAGTGCTAGCTCTAGCACACCACAGTCAGGAGCTTTTGATGATGAAGTTACAGTAAGGGATGGAAAGGCAACATAGTATGTCCTGGTGCTCTTCTGTCCCCTCTATAACATCTCACCCCTGACAGGAGGATGAGAGAAGAATCAACTGGAACCAGCGGCTCCCAGGTCAGGTAGGAAGGTGAGCCAAAAGAAGATCCCAAGTGTCTGTTAGTGTGAAGGACACCAAGACAAGGTCTCTCTTGCTCCTGCAGAAGATCCACATTGAGATGGAGTTGGCCTCCTGAGGAAGGGAGCCTTTCTGTGGGATCCTGACCCAACAAGGGCAGCATATGATTCATACAAGATGCTGAGCCCTGGATCTCCATGACAGTATAGTTGAATGGTCCTTTTTCCTGGGGATCTGGTCATCCAGAGGATTCCCTAGTGATCCTCTTGGGCCTCTGCCAGATATCCCATTTGGAATATAAGGATTCTTTTCCAGACATCTGAATGCATGCATTTTCTCCTCTTAAATTATCAGGGTTTCTCTCAACCAACACAGCTCCCAGCTCATTATCATAAGCCTTTCTTTTATAGGTAATAAGCTAGCTTTGATAATAGCCAGCTTTTCTTTTGGATTTTTCTGAAAGAATTTGGTTTCTATTTTATAGGTGTTCAGCTCTTTACATGTATGACTTGATCTTTACATCTGCTTTCAAAAGATTCTTCTCTGTATTTACAGGGCAAACTTTCTCTGAATTGTTTTTTCAGTGAAAATTTATTTTTTTCCTTGATGCAATTCTGAAAGAACTTAAGGTTTCTGCCAAAGCTTTGGCCTCTCCCTTCCTGTTTTGTTGTTGTTTTGTTGTTTGTTTCCTGCAATGACACGTACTCATTTGGAGACTTTTAAGATGACCTTTAAGTGTGCCAATTAATTTACCTTCTTTCAGTTAGTGTACATTTGGTTTCTTTTTGCTTCAAGAGGTTTTTGTTTTTTGTTTTTTGTTGGGTTTTTTTTTGTTTTGTTTTTTGTTTTTTGAGACAGACTCTGGCTCTGTCGCCCAGGCTGGAGTGCAGTGGTGCGATCTCGGCTCACTGCAAGCTCCACCTTCCGGGTTCACGCCGTTCTCCTGCCTAAGCCTCCCGAGTAGCTGGGACTACAGGCGCCTGCCACTACACCTGGCTAATTTTTTGTATGTTTAGTAGAGACAGGGTTTCACCGTCTCAGCCAGGATGGTCTCCATCTCTGGACCTCGTGATCCGCCCGCCTCGGCCTCCCAAAGTGCTGGGATTACAGGCCTGAGCCACTGTGCCCGGCCAAGAGGTTTTAAATAATTAATGTATCAGTACCAATCCATTTATTCAAGCTCCTTTTGGTTTATCTTCATTATATCCAATTGTAAGTTCCCACCATCTAGGCTTGCTTCTTCAAGAACGGCAGCCTAATCTCCCACTTTTAGCACATGTTCACCCAGAGGCTTGCTTTTTATCATTTAGTGCTTGTCCCCTGTGGCTGGGCGCAGTGGCTCATGACTGTAATCCCAGCACTTTGGGAGGCCGAGGCAGGAGGATCACTTGAGCCCAGGAGCTCGTAGACCAGCCTGGGCAATATAGGGAGACCCTGTCTCTACAAAAAATTTAAAAATGAGCCAGACGTGTGGGTGCACAGCTGTAGTCCAGCTACTTGGGGGGCTTAAGTGGGAGGATCACTTGAACTGGGGAAGTCGAGGCTGCAATGAGCCAAGATTGCACCATTGCACTCCAGCCTGTGCAACAGAGCAAGACCATGTCTCAAACACAAACAAACAAAAAGCCTTGTCTCGTGTGCAATTTAGAGTTTCTAATTTTTTTTCCTGTTAGATAAGGTAATTTACTCTCCCATTCCACTTTTCGCTTTATGTTTCCTTTTTTTTTGTTTTGTTTTGAGACAGAGTCCCGCTCTGTCACTCAGGCTGGAGTGCAGTGGTGCATCTTGGCTCACTGCAACCTCTGTCTCCCGGGTTCAATCATTCTTCTGCCTTAGCCTCCCGAGTAGCTGGGATTACAGGCGTGTGCCACCAGGCCTGGCTAATTTTTTGTATTTTTTTTTTCAGTAGAGATGGGGTTTCACTATGTTGGCCAGGCTGTTCTCGAACTCCTGGACTGAAGTGATCCACCTGCCTCAGCCTCCCAAAGTGCTGGGATTGTGGGATTACACTGTTAACAATGGACACCACCAGGTCCAGCCCTTTATGTTTTCTTGAAAACCAGAATTTTCATCCAAAGTATCTTTTAGTGCTTCTGAATTTGTTTTCATTCTTGTCATTTATTTTGAAAGCCGTTTTGGTTGCAGCTACTTGAAGTTGTACGTGTTTTGATGCATCTTCTAAAGACTGAATCTTTCTTTTAATGTGAGTCATACCTCAACTTGTTTTAAATGTTCAGATTTCTCTTCTATCAGTCCTTTTCTCAAACTCTTTATTTTAAGCCCAAGAAAAGAGTTGAAAATTTCCAGCTCTTTATTAATGGCCTCCAGTTTTTCTATTTTCGATCATTTGTTCTCAAATGTGACTTGTGTTAAAATTATTCAAGGTCTCTCAATTCCTTTTTTTCTTCTTCTTGAAGTGGATTCTTTATGTTGCCTTATTACTGGGACCACTGATGAAATTTAATGAGATTTCAGGATTAGATACCACTAATTACCAATGTTAATTCCCTGATTTTTTTTGTGATTAAATAGGAGAGTGTTCTACGTAAACCCCCGAAAATATCTGGGGGTGGGTGATAGGGCATCACAAATAGTGATTACTCCCAAACAGTTTAAGATTTGTTTTGTTTGGTTTTTGTTTGTTTTGTTTGTTTTGTTTTGTTTTTGAGACAGAGTCTCACTCTGTCACCCAGGCTGGAGTGTGGTGATGCAATCATGGCTCACTGAAACTTCTGCCTCCCAGGCTCAAGCAATTCTCCTGTCTCAGCCTCCCGAGTAGCTGGGATTACAGGCATGTGCCTCTACACCCAGCTAATTTTTGTATTTTTAGTAGAGACGGGGTTTCACCATGTTGGCCGGGCTGGTCTTGAACTCCTGACCTCAAGTGACCCGCCTGCCTCAGCCTCCCAAAGTGCTGGGATTACAGGCGTGAACCACTGTGCCCAGCCAATATTTTTTTTTAAAAGGTTTCTGGCCGGCACAGTGGCTCATGCCTGTAATCTCAGCACTTCGGGAGGCCGAGGTGGGTGGATCACAAGGTCAGAAGACCATCCTGGCTAACACGGTGAAACCCTGTCTCTACTAAAAATACAAAAAAATCAGCTGGGCGTGGTGGCATGCACCTGTAGTCCCAGCTACTCGGGAGGCTGAGGCAGGAAAATCGCTTGAACCCAGGAGGTGGAGGTTGCAGTGAGCTGAGATCGCACCACTGCTCTCCAGCCTGGGCGACAGAGTGAGACTCCGTCTAAAAAAAAAGGTTTCTGTACTGCACTTGCAACTTTAGTGTAAGTTTCAGGTTAAAAAAAAAAAAGTGATCTTTTTTTTTAGTGCAGTTTTTAGGTTCGCAGCAAAATTAAGCGGAAAGTACAGAGAGTTCCCATATACCCCCGTTCCCACATATGCACAACCCCAACCACTATCAACATCCCACACTACAGTGATACATTTGTTACAACTGATGAACCTACATTGATACATAATTATCCCCCAAGGTCCATAGTTTACATTAGGTCTCACTCTTGGTGTTATATATTCTTTGGGTTTTGAAAAATGTTTATTGGAATGTATCCACCGTTGCAGTATTGTACAGAATAGTCTCACTGCCCTAAAAATCCTCTGTGCCCTGACTATTCACACCCCTTCCTCCAATCGCTGGTAACCACTTATCTTTTTACCATCTCCATAATTTTGCATTTTCTAGGATGTCATATACTTGGAATCATACAGTATTTAGCCTTTTCTTTCCTTTTTTTTTTTTTGAGACAGTCTCTGTCACCCCGGCTGGAGTGCAGTGGCACAATCTTGGCTCACTACAACCTCCGCCTCCCAGGTTCAAGCAATTCTCCTCTCTCAGCCTCCCAAGTAGGTGAAATTACAGGTGCCCGCCACCATGCCTGGCTAATTTTTGTATTTTTAGTAGAGATGAGGTTTCACCATGCTGGCCAGGCTGGCCTCGAACTCCTCACCTCAGGTGATCTGCCCACCTCAGCCTCCCAATGTGCTGGGATTACAGGTGTGAGCCACTGCTCCCAGCCATAGTGGCCTTTTTAAAATTCTTCTGAATGAGGTTAAGCTTGTAAAATATTTAATGTCTTTCTCCAGAAGGGCAAAAGTGGCCAGTTATTTGTCTACTTGCATAAAGTAGACTTCTAATAATTAGAAATATGACTAGGAATACCGCCATTTTCCACAGCAATCCATGAGGACCTGGGCCTGGGATGAGGTACCTGGTTATGCTGCCACCACCTGGCACAGCGTCCCCAGGACAGGTGTGACACAGAGCATCATCACCATCACTCTGAAACCCTCAGGTTGCCAGGACACTGCCAGCCACATCAGATGCAGAGAGCACCAGCAAGCATTGCACCTAGAACCAAACCAGCAGCTGGCACCAGGCACAGACCTCAGTGGAAGCAGGGGAGGGAAGCCCATAAAACGCTGGCCAAAAGCTCCTCCTCTCCTGAGTACATATTTCATTCCGAGGCCATGAGGGCCTTATTCTGCCACAAAGGTCAAAGAAAACTCCCCATTCTAAGCTCCCTCCTTGATTTTTGTCTAGCCTTTGAATGTGAATGGGGCAATTTACTGGAAGAATCATATAAATGGTTTCAACTTACTTCACTACTTTTAACTTTAAAAAGCTAAGGACAAGGCGGGGTGCGGTGGCTCATGCCTATAATCCCAGCACTTTGGGAGGCCGAGGAGAGCGGATCACAAAGTCAGGAGTTCGAGACCAGCCTGGCCAATATGGTGAAACCCTGTCTCCACTAAAAATTCAAAAAAAAAAAAATTAGCTGGGCATGGTGGCGCATGCCTGTAATCCCAGCTACTCAGGAGGCTGAGGCAGGAGAATTGCTTGAACCCGGGAGGCAGACGTTGCAATGAGCCAAGATCTCACAACTGCACTCCAACCTGGGCGACAGAGCAAGACTCTATCTCAAAAAAAGCTAAGGACGAAGCAAGTGGTACTTTCAAAGTCTTCACATTTCTAGAATGTGGAGTCCAACTGTGATCAAGGAAATAATTAATAATTCTCACATGATTCCTGCATGTAGGGTGAAATGTTTGATGACAGAAGCCCTTCAGGTTGCTACTGTTCAAAATAATAATCTGAGGGGGTATTGAGTGCTGGAGGGATCTCCTCTCTCTCACAAAGGCAAGAGTATTGGGCCACCTGAACATCTTTTCAATGTGGCACCTGAAAAGTGCCACAGTCTCCAGTCCTGGAGCCACGACTGGTCCAGTTCAATGAGTAGCTCTGGCTTGTTAACAATGAAACTAGCTCAGCTGGGGATTGGTTGATTTTAACTGGGTAGGGATGAGTAAGTTTGCTGACCTCAGCTGGCTTTGCTCATGTGTCCCAGGGTTACCTGGGGGTCAGCTGATCTGGGCTAAGCTGGGCAGCTCTTCTAATCTCACCTGGACTTGCTCATGTGTTTTGGGGTCAGCAGGGGGGTCAGCTGATGTAGGCTGGGCTGGGCAAGCTCAATGTATCTCTGGGTCAGCTGGGAGTCAGTTGATGTAGGCTGGCCCTAGCCATGCACTGGGACCTGCCTTACCTGTCTCTCATCCTCCTCCTAAAACAACAGGAGAGCTCACTCCTGTCTTCCCTTGGCTATAGCAGAGGCATAAGAAAGCCTTTGGAGGGTAATGATCCAATCTGCATTTTGAAACATTTTCTCTGGCTGCAGGATGTCAGCAACTATTTTGATGGCTGTTTCTCTCCATGAAGTCCTCATCCTCAGAGAAACAAAAGTTATCTGGAACTGGGATATAGAGTAAGTGCAGATGTGCATGTCCGTTGCTTCTTTCGTTTCTGTGGTTCACTTCACCAGCTCCAGAACCACACCATCTTTGCCAGGATCTGCACCTGCAAAATGCAGGCCCTGTACTCTCCCTCCTTCTCCATGTAACTCCATCTTGAAACAAATGCTTGAATCTAGTTAGTGGAATCTACATCACTTGTGTGCACCCTAACAAGAAGGAAATCTTGGAAAGGGAGTTTGGGGTTCTACATCGAGAAGGCAGGATTTCTACTGAGGAACTATGATAATGAAGAGAGACTATTTGGACGATTTCGGGTAGCTGCAAATGACAGATGTTCATGACAGTTGCCGTACTTGTCTCATGTGATCTGGCTACTCAGGACAAAGCTGTTCATCTATAGACTGGACATAAAACAAAGCATTGCCATTTAAGATGGCTTGTAGCAGAACTCTGCCCAATAGGAACAGAGAAGGATAAACTGGCCCAATTTAATCCTCTTTCAGGGAATCTGAAAGTGAGACATACAAAGAGGGTCAGCAGTGAGCAGGCAGAGAAAGTCAGGTTACAAGAATGGGAGTCAGACAAAAGTAGGAAGCAGAGCGACACCGTCATCTGAGTCAGATGCGATAGTTACAAAACCTGTTATGGTGTCACTACATTTGCCACAGTATCTGGACTAAGATTCTAATTTCACATGGAGCCTGATGTAGAACTCCCATCACGTCAGACTTGAAAACATCTCTGCTCTTGTAATCTATAAAGATCCAACCCACCGCACCCACTAGAAAAGATAAAACACAATATAAAGCAGCAAATTCTATGTCTAAAGGTTGCCCACCAGATTTGAGCTCCTAAAGGGGCCATGTGTGGTTAATTTGTGTATCACGCCCAAGCATCTAGTACTTTTGGGAAGCACTCAGGAGATGGTCGTTGAAAATTGAAATGAGGGTTTTAGCAATAAAACCCTCATTTTTATGCTATGGGATTCAGAGTAGAGAACAATCACTGTGATAACTGTAGTGCACTACATATGCTGGGTTTATCCTCTCACCACAGATCCATAATCTGCCTTTCCTCTGCCCTCCTCTGTATCTTACAAGGATGATTTCCAAGGACTGCATGCCCTGTCCTCCCTTATTCTGTGGCTTCTTATCGGGAATGGCCAAAGAGAAGCACTACTCCTGGCAATGGGAAGAGGGAAAGAGGAATTGGTCTCCTACCACCCTCTATGGCCACAGCTACCGCCAGGTTGTCTCTTTTCCACAGCTCTAGCTGCCCAGTCTCTGGTGACACTGTGCCTTTCCCTTGTCTCTGCAGGCCTGCAGTGGTAATAGATTTTAGCTGTCATTAATCCCTGGATACTTTACTAGCCTTTGATGGGTCTCTCAATCCTGCCCACCCCTCTGAAAATAGTCCCTCTATTAAACTCTTCAGTGAAACCCATTAAGTGTGTCATCTATTTCTAGCCAGCACCCTGACTGATACATTGTATTCATATTCCAGAAAGGAGGGAATAGTTCTGTACTTGTCCCCAAGTAGTCTTACTACCTGACCTTACCAAGTAGGGCAAGTTCACACAGTCTGAAAGAATGTACAAAACAGCCTTTTGCTTCTAGCACTGGAGATACAGGAGTGATTCCTCTGTTTCTTCTAGTAGTTTCTACTCCCCCAGATTCTCTCACTGAGGCCAGGTCTCAGCCTCTCCTTCTCCCATCCCCTTCGCAGTGAAGCCTCCTCCCCTGTAATCTCTCTCTCTCTCTCTCTCTCTCCCTCCCTCCCTCCTCTCTCTCTCTCTTTAGTCTCTCTTTCTCTTGACTCCAGAGACCCTCTGCTCCTGGTGCTGACTGTCAATCTTTGGACCTGGTCTGGTTTTTCCAGATGGGGTTGGGGTTTCCAATACTGGAAGCTCAAGGTAGAAGGATAAAAAAGAGGCCTTCTTGGTGGTCTGCCCTCAGGTTGTGGTGTCTATAAAATAATCAGATGGTTTTAACAGGTAAAATTAAACATCCTGTAGGTATTTCATGCATTTGCTGGAAGGTGTGCTAGATGGCTGGGTGTCTTTGATTAGGTTGACTCTAGGAAGAGAAAGGGAAAAAGTGGAGAGCCGATGGGGATCTTACCACCTTAGGAACTATTTCTTTGAGGCTGGGTGCGGTGGCTCATGCCTATAATCCCAGCACTTTGGGAGGCTGAGGTGGGCAGATCACAAGGTCAGGAGTCCGAGATCAGCCTTGCCAATGTGGTGAAACCCTGCCTCTACTAAAAAGACAAAAATTGACTGGACGTGGTGGCCTGCACCTGTAATCCCCTCTATTTGGGAGGCTGAGGCAGGAGAATCGCTTGAACTGGGAAGCAGAGGTTGCAGTGAGCCATATCACACCATTGCACTCCAGCCTGGGCATGGCAGTGAGACTCCGTCTCAAAAAAGAAAACAAAAAGCCAAAGGAAAAACAAAGAAACTGACTTGGGCTGAGCTTTGAAAAAGAGATAAAAGTAAGCTGGGTGTGGTGGCTCACACCTGTAATTCCAGCACTTTGGGAGGCTAGGATGGGTGGATCACTTGAGTTCAGGAGTTTGAGACCAGCCTGGACAACATGGTGAAATTCCGTTTCTACAAAAAATACAAAAATTAGCCAGGCATGAAAATTAGCATGGCACAGTCCTGTTGTCCCAGCTACTCAAGAGGCTGAGGTGGAAAGATGGCTTCAGCCTGGGAGGCAGAGGTTACAGTGAGCTGAGATCATGCCACTTCACTCCAGCCTGGGTGACAGAGCGAGACATGAGACCCTGTCTCAAAATATAATAATAATTGAAAAAGAGATAAGATTAAACACATAAGAGGACAGAGGGCATTTCACAAAGAGGGAGCAGAGAAGGTGGGCAAATATAGCATTTGGGAAGAAATTGGTACACCACTTTGTCCAGTTGATGTAAACAAGTAGGGGGAGATGGGTTTGGAGAGCTAAGTAAAGAACAAATTTGGGGGCCTTAAGTGCTAGGATAAGAGATTTAAGAAGTCTTTAAAGGTTCTTAGCAGGGCAATTTTTCATAATTCACACATAAAATGAGTTGTAAGGGTAGATAAAATGACAAGTTAAAAAATAAACACACTTATTCAGATGTGAGACTGTGAAGGGCTATGTCCTAGTAGTGGTCCTTGAAAAGTTTATAGAAGAAACTACACTTTGCTTATGGACTAAATGTGGTAGAAAAGGAAAAGTAGAAGATAAGAATGATCTCAAAGTTTTAAAATTGAGAGATTGAGAGAATGACATGCTTAGGTAAGAATAGAAAAACTTAGAGACAGCTATTAATAGTTTTGGATGAAAGATTTCAGTTTGAGGTGTACTGCCTTTAGATCACTACAGTGCTTCCTAGTGGAGTTGGAAATGGAGGCCTGAAACACAGTAAGTATTGGAGACAATTGCAAAGGTGATTATTTGAGGTTATGAGTGAGTGACACCTCTGAGAAAGACTTCACATTAAATCTGTGGGTCAAGAACTAAGCTTCGTCATTTGCAACAGCATGGATTTACCTGGAGGACGTTATATTAAGTGAAATAAGCCAGGCACAAAAAGAAATACCACATGATCCATTTGTATGTGGATTCTAAAAATTTGGAATACCGAGAAGCAAGAGTGTAGTCTGATGATTGCCAGAGCTGGGGAGGGAAATGGGGAGATGTTGGTCAGAGAACACAAACTTTCAATTGCAAGGTAAAAAATTTGGGGAATCTACTGTAGAGCACAGTGACTATAATTAATAAAACTGTATTGCATAATTGAATATTGCTAAGAAAGTAGATTTTCAGAGTTCTTACCACAAGAGAATGATGTGTATAAGGTAATGCATGTATTAATTAGCCCAATTTAGCCATTCCACAATGCATACATATTTCAAAACATCATACTGTACATCATAAATATATACAATTTTAATTTGTCAATTAAAGAAATAATTTTTTCATTGGAAGAACATACAAGATTTTTAAGAAATGAATTAAAAAATTAAGATGTAAAAAACAAAACCAAAAAACTAGCACCTTTCAGGAGCTGGAGAAGAAAACAGATTTGTGAAGGGAGTCAGTACAGAAACAATTTGAAAAATGGGCAAAGAAAAAGGTAGAGAAATGAGATGGTAGAGAAATGAGACAGCATAAGAAAACCAAGGAGTGATTTTCCAGAAAGGGTAAGCTTCACATTTGAATTTTAACACATCCATCGCAGCCTTTACAAAACCATCCTTCAAGATTTAAAAAATAAAATCAGAGAATAAAGCGATGGGACAAACTGTGTGAAAAAGTTGTGTTAAATTGGGACAATTTGAACACGAAAAATAAATAAGACTGGGTGTGGTGGCTTACACCTGTAATCCCAGCACTTTGGGAGGCCAAGACAGGAGGATCACTTGAGTCCAGAAGTTCAAGACCAGCCTGGACAACAGATGTGAGACCCCATCTGTACAAAAAATTATTTAAAAAATTAGCCAGACATGGTGGCACATGCCTGTAGTCTCAGCTACTTGGGAGGCTGAGATGGGCCCTTGAGTCTAGGAGGTCGAGGCTGCAGTGAGCCATGATCATACCACCACACTCCAGCCTGGGTGACAGAGTGAGACCACACACACACACACACACACACACACAAAATATAGCAAAAGGTGATCACATACTGAATAAAATAGGAATCCATTACATTTGTGTTCAAACTGGTCAAAAAAATAAAAAAATACTACCTAAAAATGTCAATCTACATTATTAAACATTGATGTAATCCTGAAGACACTGGACGGTATATCAGTTATATGACCTTGGATACAATGAACAGAAAACTCAATTGAAATTAGCTTAAACAATATAACTAGATGATTGTTGGCTCATTCTCTGAAAAGACCACAAGTTAGGCAGGTTTTAGGGTTGGTTGAATCTGAAGGAAAACACCTACAATTCTTTTATTTCTACCTTCCTCCACCAGCCAGCCACATCCTCAGCCTGATTTCTCTAAAGCTACATGCTTCCGTGTTTATACCTGGGCTACATCCTTCCCTAAGAGAGGGCGCCTCTCCCAAACCTCCCATGATCTGTATCTTAGGGAACCAGCCACTAGGGCTAGGGGAAGGCTATAAGCTGACTGGCTTAGGCGCTCATTACTGAACCGACCACTATGGCCCTACCCCCTACATTGAAATCACCCTGAGGGGCACTAAAGCAATCAGGGCCTGCCTCTGGATGTGGGGTGAATGGCCAGTCTCACTCAACTTTGAGACTGGTTAGGTAGGATCTGCAGATAGATACTGAATGTATACATTAGGTTGTGATTGGCCAAGTCAAAATATCAGTGGCTTAGCTGGGCGTGGTGGCCTGCACCTGTGGTTCCAGCTACTCGAGAGGCTTAGGTGAGATCTCTTGGGAGGTGGAGGCTGCAAAGCACTAAGATTGTGCCTGTGAATAGCCACTGCTCTCCAGCCTGGGTGACAAAGCAACATGCCGTCTCTTAAAAACATCTAGTGGATTTTGAGTTTTCTGAAGTCTGGAATTTTGCAGTCCAGATAGATATGGTAGCTCTGCCCCATAAAGTTATTTGGACCCAGGAGCCTCCTTCTAGCTCACCACCCTGATGACATTCCTGGGGTAGAGCCCTAATTCTCATTATGCAGGGCAGGATTTCTGCTCCAGGAAGCAGGATGGAGAAAGTGACAAAAAAGGAGTACAGGGGGCACATTTGAAGGAAGGTTCCCAGGCACTGTCAGCATCACTACCCTTTATCACATGGCCATACCCACCTGACAAGTAGGCTAGGAAATGAAATTTTTTCTTTTTTTCTTTTTCCTTTTTTTTTTTTTTTTTTTTGAGACAGAGTCTCATTCTCTCACCCAGGCTGGAGTACAGTGGCAAGATTTCAGCTCACTGCAACCTCTGCCTCCTAGGTTCAAGTGATTCTCCTGCCTCAGCCTCCCGAGTAGCTGGGATTACAGGTGTGCACCACTACCACCTGACTAATTTTTGTATTTTTAGTAGAGACAGGGTTTCATCATGTTGGCCAGGCTGTTCTTGAGCTCCTGACCTCAAGTGATTCACCCGCCTCGGCCTCCCAAAGCGCTGGGATTACAAGTGTGAGCCACTGCTCTCAGCCAGAAATGAACTTTTTTCTGAGGTGGCCATTTGTCTGGCTAAACATTCTATTACTGTGCAATGCAGGGGAAATAAATACTGGGGGACGATAGGCACTTTCAGCAACTTGAATAAATGAACCTATTAGAGTTGATTGATCTAAGCCTAGGTGACAAAATTAGTAAATTACGTAGGAGGATAGTTATTCATTTATAATCTGTCAAACAGGACAGGCGAGATGAGAAAAAATCCCAATTCAGAGGAATGAAATCATGAAAAGGGAAGAATAAATGATAAGTTAAAATAACTCTGTTTATATACCGTTTCTGCCCAACAGTTGGGCAATCTTTAACAAGTTGCGTAGCTTCAGTAAGCCTACAATCTGTCTGTAAAATGGAGATAATGTCATCTACTCCACAAAGCTGGGAGAAGATTGAGATAATATTTATTAGGTGCTTTGTAAACAATAATGCTCATACTGATCAAAGTTATTATTAGTAATAACAAAGCTTACAATCTTGTAGTAAATATTTTAGAAAACATTGATTGAGTTAAAAGTGATATGAGACTTTTGTTATCTTTTAAAATCACTTTTTTAAAACATAACTGAACTTGTAGTTAATTTTTTAAAATTCTCACTAATTTTTTTCCTGCTGCTCAGTTCTCATTTGTTAAATTGTGTATCCAAAAAGCAGTTGAGCAAATATTCTCACTGTATCATAACAAACTCATGAAATGCAAAGCCAGAAACTTCAGATTAAAAAGAAATTTTAATTCCAATATTATAATATACATTCATTTCTATAGCAAAATAAATTTCACAAAATTATAAATTAAATAAATGGAGTCCCAAATTTCATACATACTCTCTTTTGCATAAAGAATAGGAATTAGTTTAGAAAAGGGTCTCACTGGCTTTGTGTAGTGCATTTACAAGTTATAATGGGAAGAGCAAAGGGGCTAGTCTCATTTCTACTACACAATGGCCTCAATGTAAGGTGGTGTCTTGGTCTGCAAGGCAGCCATAAGGTCAGGAGATTGGTTACATACAGGGAGATTAATTAAGTGAGCGTATTGAGATGAGAGCCAGGTTTTTCTCTGTCACAGAAGGGAATTAACAGTTCAGAAAGGGTGAAAACTAAACCTGGAAGCAGTGATCTCCTAGTAGCAATGATCACACCCAGCACGCAGATGGAGGCTTCTGAATACCATTCTCTACTAACAGAATCCAGAAATCCTCGAAGAAATGGTTGCTTTTAAGACTGGAACGAGGACAGTACAAAATGTTCCCGGAACATCTTGTTTGTCACAAAAGTAGGAAAGCAATCAAAGAATGATGAGGACATGTTAGGAGAAGTCCTAGTTTGAAGGGCTCTCATTAGCTAAATCTGGAAAAATTTGAATATCAAAATAAATGATAGCCACAGATTATCGTCCATTGAATAAAATAGATAAGGGAGAAGGGAAAGCTTTTTTTTTTTTTCTTTAAGAGACAGTCTCACTCTGTCACCCAGGCTGGAGTGCAGTGGCACAAGCATGGCTCACTGCAGCCTCGAACTCCTGGGTTCAAGTGATTCTCCTGCCTCAGCCTCCCCTGTAGGTGAGACTACAGGTATGCACTACCATGCCCAGCTAATCTTTTGATTTTTTTTTTCTTTTGTAGAGATGAGGTCTCACTATGTTGACCAGGCTAGTTTTGAACTCCTGGCCTCAAGTGCACCGGCCTTTGCCTCCCAAAGTGCTGGAATTACAGGCATGAGTCACTGATCTAGGCCAAGGAAAACTTTACCTTATAATAGAATACCAACTAATAAATGTAGAAATAATAATGGAATTAGAATAGCATCATTTGTCAACCGTTATAGTAATAATTGATTTAGGTAAGAACCAATAATGGATGCTAAAGCCAGTGGCGGGGGGTGGGGGGAGCTGTGGAATGTGATGAAGAACACGATATAACATAACATAACATAACATAACATAACATAACATAAAACATCATAACATAACATAACAGTAGCTCTAGCCGGCCACCGCCAGCTGGGGAGCAACCCGCGAGCTCACACCGGTTTCTCTCCATTCTCAGCCTGCGCGCCACCATCGCCGTTGTACTGGGGCCGCTCTCCGCCGCTGCGCGGTGACTGCAACCGCCCGGGCCGGCCCTCGAGACCTCCTGCATTCCGCCCCAACCCCCGGCCCCGCCACGGCTATCCAGTCAGTTTACTGCTATTCCCATGGGTCACATGAGACAGATGTGGAGTTTGATGCTCGCAGGGTAACATACTTCAACAAGCCAGATATAGATGCCTGGGAATTGCGTAAAGGGATGAACACACTTGTTAGCTATGATCTGGTTCCAGAGCCCAAAATCATTGATGCTGCTTTGCGGGCATGCAGACGGTTAAACGATTTTGCTAGTGCAGTTGGCATCCTAGAGGCTGTTAAGGACAAAGCAGGACCTCATAAGGAAATCTACCCCTATGTCATCCAGGAACTTAGACCAACTTTAAATGAACTGAGAATCTCCACTCCGGAGGAACTGGGCCTTGACAAAGTGTAAACTCCATGGATGGGCTTTTCAAGGATTTATTGATATTGCTACTTGTGTGTAAACAGTTACCTGGAAATACTGATGATAACATATTACCTTATTTGAATAAGTTTTCCTTTATTGAGTACCAAGCCATGTAATGGTAACTTGGACTTTAATAAAAGGGAAATGAGTTTGAACTGAAAAAAAAAAAGTAGCTCTCCACAAAATACCTATTAATAACTTTTAACCTAGTAAGTACAAAATACTTATTAATTAATTTTACAGTGAAGAAATTCAGCAGACACCATCTTAACCAAGTGATAAGGGTCAACCCTGATAGAAATAGAATAAATTACATTGTTGCCTTCTGATGCTGCACTGAGAAGAACAAAGCATCACTTCTGTGGTACGCCTCCATAAAAACCCACTACCAACAAATAACCTGAATCTAACCACGAGAAACTTAGGGCAAACTCAAGTGTAGGGACAGTCTACAAATTAATTGCCTGTTCTCTTTTAAACTGTCAACATGAAAGACACAGAAAAACAGGAATCTCCAAGTTGAAGGAGGTTAAAGGGACATAACAATTAAATTCAACACATGATCTTCTATTGGTTCCTGGGTCAGAAAGGAAAGGGTGATTATAAAGCACATTATGGAGATAATCAGTGAAATTTGAATGTAGTCTGCAGATTGGATGTTAGTATTGTATCAATTTTAATTTATTGATTATAATGATTTTACTGGACTTTTATATGTTTTATATACAAAATGAGAGAGAAAAAGATAATATGGTAAAATGTTAGTTGATTAGGGAATCGAAGGATAAAAAGAAGTCTGAATTATTCCTGCAATTTGCTGTAAGATTGAAATTATTTTAGAATTATTTTTTAAAAGCATAATGTATCATATAAAATATATTAAATTTCAGTTCCCTAAAAGTTATAGGGCTTCTAGAAACATGACAGTGAGAGCATGGTTTTGGATCTTCTCAAACTCCCTACATATAAACAGAGAAACTAGACAACAAAATTAAAACTCATTGATAACATTTACAGCAAAAGAAGATGGCAAGGCATCCCCACAAACCACAGAATACGAGCATATGGGGACACACCATCATCAACCACAAGACCTGCATGATGTTGGAGTGTGTGTAAGAGATAGGAAAGGGAGCCCATGGGACATTTGATAGACTGAGAACAGGAGAATCCAAAGAGCAACAGCATTCACTGGAAAGCACAATAGGTCAATCCATGAGTGGCAACTGAAACTGGCAGGGGTTTTGCCCATTTTAATTGCAGATGAGCACAAGAAAACCCAGTAAGACATAAAGGGGTGGGGACATTCTAGCCCCTCTGAATTTACAATACTGACTGTACAAATCTCACTTCCAGGACACAGCTCTGAGAGAAACTGCTGGGTGTGGGATCAAAATCGATCAAGATAGGGACAACACATAAAAAGGAGATCCAGGCCGGGGTGGTGGCTCACACCTGTAATCCCAGGACTTTGGGAGGCCAAGGCAGGTGGATCACCTGAGGTGGGGAGTTTGAGACCAGCCTGATCAACATGGAGAAACCCCGTCTCTACTAAAAATACAAAATTAGCCAGGCTTGGTGGCGCATGCCTGTAATCCCAGCTACTTGGGAGGCTCAGGCAGAAGAATCACTTGAACCTGGGAGGCCTGGAGGTTGCAGTGAGCCAAGATCGCGCCAGTGCACTCCAGCCTGGGCAACAAGGGTGAAACTCCATCTCAAAAAAAAAAAAAAAAGGAGATCCAGATAAAAAGTCAATAAGGAGAGCAGAGCCAGGAAATCTAAAAACTGCAGACAGCTATATATTTAAAACTTTACACAAAAGCAAAGAAGTACCTCAGTGATGTTAGCAAAATCTATCTGAACCTAGCCACCATTAGAAGTTCAGAAAAACTAATTTTACTTAAGAACGAACAATAGAAAAATACTAAGGTCAAATTCCAAATTTACTAAAAGAAAAAAAAGAATACGGAGCAGAATAACATTCCTACAAAAAATGAAAGTACATCATAAAGACATATTCAAGAAGTAGATCAAAACTATAATGTGAAAAAAAAAAAAAACTATAATGTGGCCAGACGCAATGACTCATATGGCTCATGCCTATAATCCCAGCACTTTGGGAGGCCAAAGTGGGTGGATCACTTGAGCCCAGGAGTTCCAGAACAGCCTGGGCAACATGGCGAAACCCCATCTCTACAAAACATTAGTTGGGTGTGGTGGCGCACGCCTGTGGTTCCAGCTACTCGCGGGGCTGAGCCAGGAGGATCGCTTGAGCCCAGCAGTTCGAGACCAACCTGGGCAACATAGGGAAACCCTATCTCTAAAAAAAAGGAAAAAAGAAAAAAAATTACAGTAATGATTAACGCTAAACTAGAAGAAAAAAGGGAAACACACTCACACACACACACACAAAATGCCTTAAGAGAAGTAGTAGATGAAAGGAGAACGTTGCCTGTAGAACTAAGACAAAATAAAATTTAAAAGGGAGGCAGATGACAGAATATAAAGGTTATATCATCTGACAGGGTAGCTATGATACAACAATTTAAAACTGGGGTAAGAATGGGGATAACATATGCAAAATTGTTTACCATTTTCAGTAGTTGGTGGTGATTGTATTATGAATATTAATTGTCAGTAGTAACATATTGTTATCCTAAAATAACTACTATTATTGTTCTGAGACTGCTGGTTTTATGTGGGAAAAAGTAAATGAAAGTCATGAAATTTTCAAATTCTATCATCCCCTGTTACCTTGAGAACTAGGGTTCTTGGCGTGGAGGAAAGGAGATATACATGTAATATAGAAGTTAACTAAAAACCTTGTAGTTATAATTTAAAATGGAAATGTTAGTATAAACTCTGGAAAGGAAAATAAATCTCTGGGCCCCAAAATCACTCAAGCTGGGAACTGCTTAGGGCAAATCTGCCTCCCCTTCTATTCAAAGTCACCCCTCTGCTCCCTGTGATAAATACATACATATCTGATTGCCTCATTTGGAGAGGCTAATCAGAAGCTCAAAAGAATGCAACCATTTGAATCTTATCTACCTGTGACCTGGAAGCCTCCTCCCTACTTAGAGTTGTCCTGCTTTTGTCTCAAGTTGTCCCACCTTTCCAGACTGAACCAATGTACATCTTACACACATTGATGTCTCATGTCTCCCTACAATGTACAAAACCAGGCCAGGCACAGTGGCTCACGCCTGTAATCGCAGCACTTTGGGAGGCCGAGGCAGGTGGATCATGAGGCCAGGAGTTGGAGACCAGCCTGATCAACATAGTGAAACCCTATCTCTACTAAAAACACAAAGATTAGCCTGGCGGGTGGCACATGCCTGTAATCCCAGCTACTTGGGAGGCTGAGGCAGGAGAATCGTTTGAACCCAGGAGGCGAAGGTTTCGGTAAGCCGAGATGGCGCCACTGCACTCCAGCCTGGTGACAGAGCGAGTCTCAAAAAAAGTACAAAAGCAAGTTGTGCTCCTACCGCCTCGGGCCCATGTCGTTAGGACTCCTGAGGCTGTGTCACGGGTGTGGGTCCTCAGCCTTGGCAAAATACACTTTCTAAATTAACTGAGAACTGCCTCAGATTTTTGGAGTTCACAACTCACAAGACATTATACCTATTATATGTAGTTCTTTCCACTGAAAAGACTTAGAAACAGTGACTCCATTGTGGTCTTGAAATATCATTTCCCATTAGAAGAAACCAGGGTTTCTTGGAGAAATGGCTGATTCCAAAATTCCAAGGTTTGGTTTTTGGTCGTTGGTTTTTATTTTATTTTATTTTTTATTTTTTTGAGACAGAGTCTCCCTCTGTCACCCAGGCTGGAGTGCAGTGGCATGATCTCGGCTCACTGCAAGCTCCGCCTCCCTGGTTCAAGTGATTCTCTTGCCTCAGGCTCCTGAGTAGCTGGGACTATAGGCGCGCGCTACCACGCCAGGCTAACTTTTTGTATTTTTAGTAGAGACGGGGTTTCACAGTGTTAGCCAGGATGGTCTCCATCTCTTGACCTTGTGATCCACCCGCCTCAGCCTCCCAAAGTGCTGGGATTACAGGCATGAGCCACTGCGTGCGGCCGTCCTATTTTATTTTTAATCGACAAGTAATAATTGTATATATTTATGTGGAACACAAAGTGATATTCCTTTCTTTTTTTTTTTTTTTTTTGAGTCTTGCTCTGTCACCCAGGATGGAGTGCAGTGGCTCCATCTCGGCTCACTGCAGCCTCCATCTCCCAGGTTCAAGTGATTCTCATGCCTCAGCAGGAGGTTAGCTCTGTCGCCCAGGCTGGAGTGCCGTGGCCTGATCTTGGCTCACTGCAACCTCCGCCTCCCAGGTTCAAGCGATTCTCTTGCCTCAGCCTCCTGAGTAGCTGGGATTACAGGCATATGCCACCACACCAGGCTAATCTTTGTATTTTTAGTAGAGATGGGGTTTCACCGTGTTGATCAGGCTGGTCTCCAACTCCTGGCCTCATGATCCGCCTGCCTCGGCCTCCCAAAGTGCTGGGATTACAGGAGTGAGCCACCATGCCTGGCCCCAAAGTGATGTTTCAATATATGCATAAATTGTGGAATGATCACATCAGAGTAATTAGCATATCCACCATCTCAAATATTTATTGTTTCTCTGTGGTGAGAACATTAAAAACCCTCTCTTTAAGCTCTTTTGAAGTATACAACACATTATTATTAGCTATAGTCACTTTGTCCTGCAGTAGAACACCAGGACTTACTCCTCCTATCTAGCTGTAACTTCGTACCCATTGGTAAATTATCTCTCCTTTCTGGTTCACCCCCGGCCCCTTCCCCAAGACTCTGGTAACCACGATTTTACCCTCTACTTCTAGAAGTTTGACTTTTTTAGATTCCACATATAAGTGGATCATACTGTATTTGTCTCTCTCTGCCTGGTTTATTTCACTTAACATAATATCCGCTAGGTTCATCCTTGTCACAAATGATAGAATTCCCTATTTTTTAAAGGCTGAATAGTACTCCATTGTGTATATACATCAAATTTTAAAAACCCATTCATCTGTTGATGAACATTTAGATTGTTTCTATACCTTGGCTAACATGCATACTGCTGCAATGGACGTGGGAGTATAGATATTCTTTCAGCATACTGATTTTATTCCCTTTGTGCACACGCCCCATAGTGGGATTGCTGGATTTTATGGTAATTATATTTTTGGTTTTTTGAGGAACCTCTATACTGTTTTCCGAAATGGCTGTAGTAATTTACATTCCCACCAACAGTGTGCAAGTTTCCGTTTACTGCACATCCTCACCAACACTTGCTATCTTTCATCTTTTCGATAATATACAGTCTAACAGGTGTGAGGTGACATCCCATTGTAGTTTTCATTTGAATTGCTCTGATAATTAGAGATGTTAAACACCTTTTCATGTATCTATTGGCCATTTGTATGTCTTCTTTTGGAAGTAGCTATTCAAGTCCTTTGCCCGTTTTTAATAGGGTTACTTGATTTCTTGTTATTGAATAGTCTGGGGTCCATGTATATTTTGGATATTAGCTCCTTATCTCATGTATAATAATGAGTTCTTACAGCTTAGTATTTTCTAAAAATGACTTCTTGAAACATTCATTCACAAAAGGTTAAGAAGCACTATTCCGGCCAGGCATAGTAGCTCATTCCTCTAATCCCAGCACTTTGGGAGGCCGAGGCAGGTGGATCACGAGGTCAGGAGTTCAAGAACAGCCTGGCCAACATGGTGAAACCCCATTTCTACTAAACATAGAAAAATTAGCTGGGCGTGGTGGCAGGCATCTGTAGTCCCAGCTACTCGGGAGTCTGTGGCAGAGAACTGCTTGAACCTGGGAGGCAGAGGTTGCGGTGAGCTGAGATCGCACCACTGCACTCCAGCCTGGGTGACAGAGCGAGACTCTGTCTCAAAAAAAAAAAAAAAAGAAGCAGCAGCAGCAGCACTATTCCAAAAGAGAAAAATGAAGTTTAAGTAGTCAAATAAGCCAAACAGATTCCTTTATTGTGTAATATCTTGAGGTCTTTAATAAGCTTACGTGTATTTTGAAGCATTAAAAAGGGACTATAATTGCATTATTTCCCAAATTTATTTGACCATAGTTTTTCTTTTTTAAGGACACAAGTGTAATACCTTTATTAAACAGGATGTATGCCTATTTGTAACAGCAGCAAAAAAGGGTTCTATTATGCTTATTATTTTGTAACACATTCTGTTCAATGAGGTCAGAAACTTTGTTCTACTTATTACCCTATTCCCAATGCCTAAAACAGTGCGGGATTCACAGCAGCTTAAAACTATTTTGTGAATGAATGAATGATTTAATTCTCAACATGGAAAGCAGGTAAGATTAAAGACCATTGGTCAGAAATCAAATGAAATTCAGCTGTAGGTTTTGTAGAAGCTCGGAGTAATGGCTTCATTAACAGATTGCCAGTCTGTAAAGTAATTCTCCATGCTGTCCTAATTGCAGCCTAATGTATACCTTTCACATTAATGCATTTCCAGCAATAAAACTGCAGGGATGGTTATTTAAAGAAATCTATAATATACAAGTGCTAAATTAATATTACTCTGATGAATAATGTATAAGTTAACTGCTTCTAGAAATTTGCTTAAACTTTTATTGTACTGCCTGAAAGTTTCCCTTTGCACCTTACAGATCTGGGAAGGCAGTCAACGTCAGAGTTAATTAAGATCACAGGCTTTGGGAGTTAGGCAGTGACACCCCATTCTACTTATTTCCTTCTATTCTTTTGGAGGAAATTTTAATCCCACAACATACTGTGACTTCATGGCAGAAAAGGAACCAGAGATCGTTGGCTGAATTAATATATGAACCACAGCCTCCACCACAGCAACTGTACTTCCATGGTGTCCCACTCTCCTATTTATTTCAATTTGGCATTTTGACAGAAAAAATAAATCTCATGAGTACAACCTCGGACTAAAATTAGAGTACTATATTTCATTTCCAGCGCTACCTCTGATAAGCCCTATTGCCATGGGAAAATTATTTAACCTGAAGTGCATTTATTTCTTTGTTTATAACAATGACAAAAGTCTGATACTCAGGGAAACAGATAAAATGAGAACAAAAAAGCAGAATGTGATATTTTAAAAATCTCAGCATATTAAGGAAGCAGCAGGGCATGGTGGAAAGTGCAGTGGGCCAAAAGAAAATTTGGATTGTAATTCTGATATGTCACTAGAAGGCTGGGTAGCTTTGGACACATTACTTAACCTCTATGAGTTAGAATCTAGCTGCTAGATTATCTCCAGGATCCCTTCTGACTCTTAAAAAAGTCTAAGAGTTTAATTATTACTTTGGGCATTACTATTGCACATGTCCAAAACTTTTTTGTAAATTGCTGCTTCTCCTGTCTCATGCTGAAGTCTTTGAGGGGGCCAGTAACTACCATGCCTTTCAAATTCTGAATCAAACGATAAAGTATGAGATAAAATGTAGCCTGGATGCAGTGTTTCATGCCTATAATCTCAATGCTTTGGGAGGCTGAGGTGGAAGGATCGCTTGAGGCCAGGAGCTCAAGACCAACCTGGGCAACCTAGTGAGACCCTGTCAGCACCAAAAATTTACTAATTTAAAAATTAGCCAGGCATGGTGGTGTGCACCTGTAGTCCCAGCTACTTGAGAGGCTGAGGCAGGAGGATCACTTGAGCCCAGGAGTTTGAGGTTGCCATTAGCTACGGTCACACCACTGCACTCTAGCTGCAAGACTCTGTCCTGCCATCCCCTCAACCCCCTGCCAAAAAAATAAAGTCTAAGACATTAGGGATTGAGTGGAGGCCACATATCATCTTTATTATTAATAAAGACTTGAACAGATAATATGACATTTACCTGTAGGCAGATCGACTTCTTGAAACAACTTCACACTTACAAGACAGCCTTGCCTGTGTAGGTACAGACAATTCTGGCCTAACCCAGCCCTCTTCCCATGGAGTCAAGTATAGCAGGTCCTTGAATAATGTCCTTTCATTCAATATCATTTTGTTGTAAAGTTGATTATGAAAAAAAAATCAGTTCCTAGTGGGGCCATTCTCTGTGTGGAGTTTGTATGTTCTCCCCACATCTGCATGGGTTTTCTCCTGCATCGCAAAGATGTGAGTGTGAAGTTCACTGGCGTGCTACATGGTCTCAATCTCAGTGAGTTTGGGTGTGTGTGAGCGCGCCCTGTGATTGGATGGCATCCTGGCCAGGGTGGGTTTCTGCCTGGTGCCCTGAGCTACTGGGAGAAGTTCCAGCCACTCATTACCCTGAACTGGAATAAGACGGTTGGAAAAGGAATTAATGAATAATACAAATCATTGTCAAGTAAAAATCTGTAAAGTCTGCAAATTTGTATGATTGTTATGCAATCATACAAATGCCTGACAATAATGCCATATAAAAGCACCTGGCAAGCCCACCATATCTGTTATTTATTTATTTATTTTGAGGCAGGCTGGAGTACAGCGAAGCGATCTCAGCTCACTGCAACCTCTGCCTCCTGGCTTCGAGCGATTCTCATGCCTCAGCCACTGGAGTAGCTGGGATTACAGGCACGCGCCACCACACCTGGCTAATTTTTGTATTTTTAGTAGGACAAGGTTTCTCCATGTTAGCCAGGCTGGTCTCGAACTCCTGGCCTCAGGTGATCCACCCGCCTCAGCCTCCCAAAGTGCTGGGGTTACTGTCATGAGCCATCGTGCCTGGCCTAATGTTTTTGAACTTTGTGGTGGTAGTAGGTGCTCCTTAAAATTTCCACTTTGCAAACATTTATTCCTAGATTTCACCTCCACTACAATGACTGCCATCACTCACTGATTCATCAAAAATTGGGTAAATAATTACCTTGCTTGTCTTTATTAATCTTTCTTTAATATATGGTAACCTCACATTTATTTTAATGTTTAATATTAGAAGTGTTTTGGGTCTTTATTTAGAAGTTTAGTGATGTTTTGTGATAGAAATATGCTAAGAAACTCAACTCTTGTTATATCAATTAGCCCATGGTAAAACTGGTTTCATTATGTATCATTTTGCTTAAAGTCAGTTTCCAAGAACTTATCAACAATATTATGGGAGGACTTACTGTATAAGTAAAATTTATAGAATGGAAGAGCAAAGGAAAGTGTGGGCTCCCTGCAGAAAGCTCAGTTCCCAGAGAAAGAAAGAGGATGTGGCTAGGCTATGTCTGCCCACTATCTTCTTCAAACTCATTAATCAATTACGGTGTGTGAGAGGAGTGACAGCATGCATAGACCCAAGGGTGTTAAAATAATGCATGATTCTCCACAGCAGGGGAAACAACAAATTAGGCAATAAATGTTCTCTGGCCCCCCAAAATACTCAGCTTTTTGTTCGCTTTACCCATTGAGCTTAAAAATTAAGCTCATGGTCAAGAAGAGAGCGAGCTCTTTGCCTTGGAGGAAGAACCAATATGATTTCACTAGAGGCTGCTCTTCCAATCCCAACTACTGCTATTCCCTCTGACCAAAGCCTCGTCAACAAGCATTCTAAAAGTGAGTGGTGATTTGATATTTGGCAGAATCCATGACCCCTAAATCCTCAACCAGATACCTACCCCAGGTTCTTGAGATAAATATTTAGAGAAACTCTTGACCACTGGTTTCCATAACAGGTTTCAACCAGTAGGCAGAACAAGTTTGTTTGTTACAAGGAATTGGCTTACACAATTGTGGGGCTGGCTAAGCAAGCCTGAAATCCACAGAGCACGCAGTCAGCAAGGGAAGATCATGAGCAGGCTGGAACCCTATGGGAACGGGCTAAAGCCTATTGTGCGCAGGCAGTCAGGAAGGAAGATCCAGGAGGAAGGGAGTGCAATTGCAAGCCCAGCTGCTGTTTGGAGTCTCTGAGTTCAGGGCAGATGTAACCCTTCCCTCCCTGCTTTTTAAATAATGGCTTTATTAGGATACAATTCACATATCATACAATGCGCTTATTTAAAGTATTCAGTTGATGACAGTCTATTACAAAAGTTGTGCAACCATCATGACAATCAATTTTAGAACATTTTCATCACCCCAGGAAAAAATCCTGTATCCATTAGCATATAGTCCCCATTTCCTATCAGCATCCTCCAACCCCCACACCTCCAGCCATAGACAACTACTTTCTGTCTCTGCAGATTTGCCTGTTCTGGACAACTCATATAAATGGACTCATAGAATATGTGGTCTTTTGCATCTGACTTCTTTTACTTAGCAAAATGTTTTCAAGATTCATCTATGATGTAGCATGTATTAATGCTTCATTCCTTTTCATTGTTGAATATTCTATTGTGTAAATATATCACATTTAAAATGGTATTTATTCATCATTTGATAAATTGAGTTGTTTTCACTTCTGGACTAAATAATGCTGCTCTGAAGTTTTGCGTAAAGGTTTTTGTGTGGACATATATTTTCATGTCTCTTGGGTGTATACAGAGGAGTGGAATTGCTGGGTCTTATGGTAACTCTATGTTTAATTTTTGAGGAAGTGCCAACCTGTTTTCCAAAGTAGCAACACTATTTTACATTCCCACCAGCAACTAATAAGGATTCCAGTTTCTTCACATCTTCATCAACACTTTTTATTGTTTATTTTATTTTATTTTATTTTATTTTATTTTATTTTATTTTTGAGATGGAGTCTCCTTCTGTTGCCCAGGCTGGAGTGTAGTGGCTCAGTCTTGGCTCACTGCAACCTCTGCCTCTTGAGTTTAAGCGATTCTCCTGCCTCAGGCTCCCAAGTAACTGAGATTACAGGTGATTGCCACCATGCCTGGCTAATTTTTTTTTATATTTTTAGTAGAAACAGGTTTCACCGTATTGGCGAGGCTGGTCTCGAACTCTTGACCTCAAGCGATCTGCCCACCTCAGCCTCCCAAAGTGCTAGGATTGCAGGTGTAAGCCACCATGCCGGGCTTGTTACTGTATATTAAAAAACTTTTTTTTAGCCATCCTAATGGATGTGAAATGATATCTCAGTGTGGTTTTGATTTGCATTTCCCTAATGACTAATGATGTTGAATACCTTTTCATGTGCTAACTGGCCATTCATATATCTTTTTTGGAAAATGTCTTTTCAAATCCTTTGTTCATTTTGTAAATGGGGTTGTCCTTTTATTGTCGAATTGTAAGAGTTACTTATATATTTTAAATACAAGTCCCTTATCAACTACATAATTTGCAAATATTTTCTCCCATTTAATAAGCTGTCTTTTCACTGTCTGGATGATATTCTTTGAAGCACAAACATTTTAAATTTTGGTGAAGTCCAATTTATGTAGATACATTCTTCTTTTGTCACTTTGGTTGTTAGTGTTGTATTTAACAAATCATTCCTTAATCCTAGATCAAGAAGATTTACTCCTATGTTTTCTTCTATGTGTTTTATAGGTTTAGCTTTTATATTTAGATCCATAATCCCCTTAGAAATAATTTTTGTGTACAATGTGAGGTTGAAGGTTTAACTTCATTCTTTTATATGTGAATATCCAGTTGTCTCAATCACACATGTTGGAAAGAGTATTCTTTCCCTTGTTAATTATCTTGGCACCCTTATTGAAAATCAGTTGACCATAAGTGTAAGAGGGTTTATTTCTGGACTCTCAATTCTATTCCATTGATGTATATTTCTGTCTTCTGTCAGCACTACAATATCTTTATTACTTCAGCTTTGTAGTAAGTTTTGCAATCAGGAAGTATAAGTTCCCCAACTTTGTTCTTTTTAAAGATTGTTTTTATTATTCTGGGTCCCTTACATTTTCATATAAGTTTTAGGACTAGTTTGTTAATTTCTGTAACAAAGGCAGCTAGAGTTTTTGTTTGTTTGTTTGTTTGTTTTTTGAGACGGAGTCTCACTCTTGTCGCCCAGGCTGGAGTGCAAAAGCACGACCTCAGCTCACTGCGACCTCTACCTCTCAGGCTCAAGCGATTCTCCTGCCTCAGCCTCCCAAGTAGCTGGGATTACAGGCACACACCACCATGCTCAGCTAATTTTTGTATTTTTGGTAGAGATGGGGTTTCACCATGTTGGCCAGGCTGGTCTTGAACTCCTGACCTCAGGTAATCCACCTGCCTCAACCTCCCAAAGTGCTGGGATTACAGGCGTGAGCCACCACGCCCAGCCAATTTTTACTTGTTTCTATTCAATCTGGATGCCTTTTATTTAATGTTCTTGTCCAATTGCCCTAGATATAACCTCCAGTAAAATGTTGATTAGAAGTGGTTAGACAAGACATTCTTGTCTTGTTCCTAATCTTAGGAAGAAAACATTCAACCTTTTACCACTAAGTCTGATGTTAGCTGTTGGTTTTTCTTTTCTTTTTTTTTTTTTAGACTGAGTCTCACTCTGTCACCAGGCTAGAGTGCAGTGGCATGATCTCGGCTCACTGCAACCTCTGCATCCCGGGTTCAAGCAATTCTCCTGCCTCAGCCCCCCAAGTAGCTGGGACTACAGGTGTACACCACCACACCCAGCTAATTTTTGTATTTTTTTTTAGTAGAGACAGAGTTTCACCATGTCAGCCAGGATGGTCTCAATCTCTTGACCTCATGATCTGCCTGCCTCAGCCTCCCAAAGTGCTGGGATTACAGGCATGAGCCACCGCACCCAGCATGGCTTTTCATAAATGCCTTTTATTAGGTTAAGTTTCCTTCTATTTCTTGTTTGTTGATTTCTTTTATTATGAAGAGTTGCTGAATTTTGTCAAATAATTTTTCTTCATCTATTGAAGTGATCATGTGGTTTTGTCCCTTATTCTACTATATAGTGTATTACATTAATTGATTTCACATGTTAAACCAGCCTTGCATTCCTGGGATAAATTTTACTTGGTCATGGTGTATAATCCTTTTTTATATGCTGCTGGATCCAGTTTGCTAATATTTTATTGAGAACTGTTGCATTTATATTCAAAACAGATATTAGTCTTCAGTTTTTTTCTTGTGTTGTCTTTGATTTTGGCATTGGGCCTTATAGAATAATTTGGGAAGTGTTTTCTCCTCTTTTACATTTTGGAAGAATTGGCTCTTCTTTAAATATTTGACAGAATTCACTAGTAAGCCCCGGCCTGGGAAAAACCCTATTTTAAAGGCCTTCTAACTGATTAAATCAGGGCCACCCTGGATAATCTCCCTTTTATCAACTTAAAGTCAACTAATTAGGGACTTCAACTACAACTGCAAAATCCCTTCATGATAACACTCAGATTATGTTTGATTGAATAACTGAAAGTATGTGTACACTATAATACAAAACATCTGCTGCCTCCCTTTCATTTTCCAACTCTTGCAAGAGATCTGTTGCCATTCACTCAAATGGGAAATATACTAGAAAGGGACTTCTGGGGACTGTAGTTCAGCCTAGTCAAGTTTATACATTGCAAAGCCATCAATGTCCAAACCCACAAATGCATTAGAATCATCTAAGAATTCTTCTTTTTAAGAGGCAGAGTCTCTCTGTGTTACCCAAGCTGGCTTTCAACTCCTAGGTTCAAGCCATCCTCCTGCCTCAGCCTCCTAAGTAGCTACAACTCATGCTACTTCACCTGGTAGGTAGATTTTGGGGGTGCCACAAACCTACTGAATTAGAGTCTCCAGAAAACTTAATTTTTTTTATGTATCCAGAAAATATAATTGGACTGGGATTTGAGAATCACTGCCTGATAACAATTATAATGATGCAAATGATAACTAATATGTACTGAATCTGTGTGCAAAGCTAAACACTTGTATCAACTATATCATTTAGTTTTCACAACAAATAAGTATGCTATTATTCCCATTTTACATATCAGAGAACTGATACTCCAAGTTACACGCTCAAGATCCCATCGTTGAACTTGAGATCACAAAAAGGGTGAAGCTTTTTAGTCTCTAACACTAATCACCAGTTTATAGAAAATGCATGGGGCAGAAGAACATGTTTAATGGCACCACAGGAATCAATCAGTAAAATCCAGAATGTGGGAAATTCTGTAAGACAAATGACTTGGTTTTTTCAACAATTAAATTGAAGAGAATAAAATAGAGGAAGGGAGAGACTTGTAGATTAGCACTGTCCTACAGTGCTTTCTGCAATTATAGAGATGTTCTGTATCTGTACTATCCATGTGGCTATTTGGCACTAGAAACATGGCTACTGCAACTGAGAAATGGAATTTTTAATTTGATTTAATTTTAATTAATGTTTGAAGTTAAATAATTACATGTGGCTAGTGGCTACAATGTTGGACAGTGCAGTTGCAGATTAAATTAGACTAAAAAGACAAATCAGCCAAAAGCTTCATGTAGACCTTATTTAAATCCCGAGTCAAAGAAAATGATGTTTTTCTTTTTTTTTTTTGAGGTAGGGTCTCACTCTGTTGTCCAGGCTGGAATGCAGTGGCATAATCATAGCTCACTGCAGCCTCAACTCCTAGGCTCAAGTGATCCTCCTGCCACAGCCTCCAGAGTAGCTGGGGCTATAGGAACACACCACCATGCCCAGATAATTTTTATTTATTTATTTTTTTTTTGAGACAGGATCTTGCTCTCTCACCCAGGCTGGAGTGCAGTGGCACGATCACAGCTCACTGCAGCCTCAACCTCCTGGGCTCAAGCAATTCTCCCACCTCAGTCTCCTGAGTAGCTGGGACTACAGGTGCATGCCATCACCCTTGGCTAATTTTTTTTTTTAATTGTTTTAGTAGAGATGAGGTCTCGCTGTATTGCCCAGGCTGGTTTCAAACTCCTGAGCTCCAGCAATCTTCCTGCCTTGGCCTCCCAAGGTGCTGGGATTATAGGCGTGAGCCACAGTGCCTCATCTGTGGTGAACTGAAAAAAAACAAAAAAAAAATTTGTAGAGACTGGGTCTCATATGTTGTCCAGGCTGGAAGTAAAATAATTATTAAAAAAATTTTATGAGACAATTAGGGAAATAGACACTTACTGGATATTTGTTGAATTTTTAAAATGTGATAATGGTTTTACAGTTAAGCCTAGAAAAATACTTTACCTTTTAGAAACACATACTAAAATATTTAAGCAGGGAAATGACATGATGTCTGGAATTTGTTTTATATTCGTTTTGAGAAAGGAAGGGAAACTGGGTGGAGTATAGATATAACAGGATTGGCCATGAATGGATGATTGTTGAGGCTGGGTGATGCGCACGTGATGGTACAAGATAATTTTCTCTTGACCTAAGAATTGAAATTTTCAATAACTAAAAGCTTTTTTCAAAAGGTATTTGTGTGATGTTTTTCCCATGCATTACATCATTTAATCATCACCACTGTCTTGTGAGGTAACTAGAATGACTGTGTGCAGACTAATAATCTAAGGCTCAGAGAGATTACGTTACATGACTAGGGTCACACAGCTAGTTAGAGGCTGGATACAAATCCAGGCTCTCCACCTCAAAATCTCATTCTTCTATCAACCCATACTCTGTATGATGAACAGTAAAGTCATTATGGATTGCTTCATGGAGAATAAGGTGAGAAGAATCAGAGGAATGGATTTAACACCTTTGCTCTCATGCAGAATGATGAATTTGTGGCATCTGCTTCTCTAATTAGGAAATGATTAATAACAACTCCCAGCTGCTATGAGTTATCATCAAGCATGGAGAAAGCAAGCTACTAATGAGGATTGATTTATAAGTTCCAGATGTGAAAAGAGAGGATCGATTAGCTTTTCTCCGTATACCATCAAAGACGATAGTAAAAATAACTTATGCTATTAAATTCATTGACTGAAATCGCTCTTTGCAGGACTAAAAGCTTTTATTATCTTCCTTTTCCTTCAAAATATAGTCAATAGGTGCTGAGAAAAATTTTTTTTACCAGGATAACATCTGAAACTGGGATGAATAATTAACTCATACTTGAATCTTATTAATACATCTATTGTAAAATTAAATGACTTTCGGCCAGATGCAGTGGCTCACACCTGGAATCCCAGCACTTTAAAAAGCCAAGTCAGGAGAGTTACTTGAGCCCAGGAATTTGAGACCAGCCTAGCCAACATAGTGAGACCTCATATCTACAATTCTTTTTTTTTTTTTTTTTTAATTAGCCAGGTGTACTTGTGCGTGCCTGTAGTCCCAGCTACTTAGGATACTGAGGTGGGAGGATTGCTTGAACCTGGGAGGTCAAGGCTGCAGTGAGCTGTGATTGTACCACTACACTCCAGCCTGGGCAACAGAGCAAGACCCCATCTCTAAATAAATAAATAAATAAATATTTTTTGTCCTTGATCACTTATGGTTTCCTAAAAGGCCTATGCCTATTGGGATATGATGTATGTTTACATTTCATACATAAAAGATTTTACAAAGCATAACTTTGCCAATGCTTTTAGCAAAGATTTTCACTCCTTGACAATCATAATACAATGAAGTGTTTTTCTTAAGCTAATAAATTTACCACTTAATATTTTGTAGGAAATACAAACAAGGTATATTAATATACTAATTATTACTCTTCATATCTAGATCTTTGGTCTTAGGCCTCACTACTTATAGGTGATATCCTATTATAATAGTCAAACTCAGCAATTGAAGAAAAATTACATGTAGCTTCATATCCTCTGAAAAGATTTGCAAAGCTTTGACTAGTTCTGTGTCAGAATAAAATAAAAGAGACAAAAAACAATGGACCATTAATGATGAGACTTAAATAGTAAGAAAGAAAGCTCGTGAAGTCAATCCTGAAACAAACCAAGTGTCCTGTAGAATGTTATTTCTAGGCCGAGATAGTAATGGCCTTGAAGAACCTTAGCCTTCTTATCTAGCACAAATGCCTGCTTCCCAAGCAGCTGCTTTAAATCCAACATCTCCATCATCAAAATCAGCGGTCATTTCCTGCTTCACACCTGAGTTTACCCATTTCACCTGAGAGCTGAAGTCGGAGGAAGGCAGGAATCAGGGATCAGGGAGTCAGGTAGAGGCTAAATGGCACACACCCATTTCTGAAACAGTGAGTGCCAATAATTAAAGAACAAAACACAAATGAGAGATGTTGCAGCACCAGTTGTAACCAAGAGTGCCTCGGAGTTTCCTTGGAAAGAATAGAATATAAAAACTTTATCATAAGGGTCTGAGAAGGCTTCATCAAGTAGGGATGTCTGGCCATGTGTCTTGAGTGAAGACTTAAGTGTTTTCTTTAAATGCTTTTTATTTAAAAACCGAGGTCTGACCAAAAGGGTTTAAAGATTTTCCTATCTTCTAAAAATTGTGAAAACTGAAAAACAAAATCACTATCCCTATGCAGGACGAACTTTTTCTAAAAGTTTTCTAAAGAAAACTTTTCTTCTTCTTTTTTTCTTTAAAAAAAAAGAAGAAAATTCATACATAAATTGGGGTAATACTCATCTCAAGGCAAAAATTCTTCATTTAGGCATATATACATGGTGAAGTAAAGTAATCCTTACCCTCACAGTCAGGAATAGTACAGAAAACTGTTGTTAGATCTTACACTGTTATGAAATATCTTTTACAAAAAGGGTTGAATATGTAAGATAAAACATCTCTTTGTTTCAGAAGCACATCATCAGTTTATGTCAAGAAGCCAGTCCTGATTTACCACACCTGCTACATTCCTGCCTTACTCTGTAATTTACTATTTTTTTAAATACAGGAAAGCTCAGCAGATGCCACATCTGGGTATCCTACAGATTGGAGTTTTAGTTTGTTTTTAGCTGGATGGCATGACAGAGTTTAATGCCTTGGATAAGCTCATGCTGCAAACATTTTTAGCTTGAACTATGTTACATCTAAGATTTTCCTGAGACTCTAAGACTGACCTGATAAGGAAGAAAAAGTCAACACTATTTCAAAAGGAGGAGGAGGAAGATGGGGGAAAGAAACAATAGTTTGGGATTTACCAGATTAACTGTGTACCCTGGACCTGATAGGATAATTAATGCTCCATTAGATAACCCAGTTCTGTGCAATGAGCAAAAACTGTCAATGAAAAATGTCTGGCTATTACATACAGTATTTAGCGCAGTTTCCCAAACATGGTTTTCTGAATTTAATTTGATTTAACTTTTGGCCCCTCTTAATACTTGGCAGGCAAAGCATTGTACAATATAAATAAAATCCTGTTGTGGGATTACCAGATTTGTGGGCTATTAGCACTATTCTCTTTTCATTTCATCATTGTGAAACAAACTGTACTTGCAACTTAAACTGGAATAGCCATTAGTAAATGGCTACCAAATGCCAGTAGTAAATATACTACCAAAACTAAACGAGACAAAAATAATCTCTAAACATGACCACACACACACACACACCACCTGCCCCCAACAACACACACAGGCTGGGAGTCATAAAGCAGTTTCATAAATTACACTACTATCAAAAACACACAACCTCAAAACAAAAATCCCAGAGGCAGAAAGGATGTGAGTAAACAGTAATCTTCACTGCTGACTGAGTAGGAATTATATGATGTAGCCTTTTTTTTTTTTTTTTTGAATGGAGTTTCCTTCTGTCAGCCAGGCTGTTGTGATCTCAGCTCACTGCAACCTCTGCCTCCCGGGTTCAAGCAACTCTCGTGACTCAGCCTCCCGAGTAGCTGGGATTACAGGCGCGCACCACCATGCCTGGCTAATTTTTTTATTTTTAGTAGAGACAGGTTTTCACCACATTGGCCAGGCTGGTCTCGAACTCCTGACCTCAAGTGATCCGCCCACCTCGACCTTTCAAAGTGCTGGGATTACAGGCACGAGCCACCGCACCAGGCCTGATGTAACTGTTTTGAAGAGCAATTTGGCAATATCCAGTAAAGAGGTGTGCAAACCTTATAGCCCATCAGTTTCATTTGTAAATAGATAACCTAGAGAAATCAGACATTTGCATAAGGAGGTACGTTCAAAGCAACATTGTTTTTACTAATGAAAAAAGGAGAAATAATCTAAATGTTTATTAATTTTAGAATAGAAAAATAAATTCATAAAATGTAATAATATTCATTAGTTAAAATAAATAAACTCCATCTACATGTATCACCATAGATAAGTTTTGAGGTCACGTTGAATAACAACAGTGAATTCCAGAATGATAGGCAAAGTAGATGCAATTTATATAAATGTTAACATTTTACAAAAATATATTATTTAAAAATGTTAGGGTCAGCCATCATGACTCACACCTGGAACCCCAGCACTTTGGGAAGTCGAAGCAGGAGGAACACTCGAGCCTAGACGTTTGAGACCAGCCTGGGCAACATGGTGAGACTCCATATCTACAAAAATAAAAATAATTAGCTGGGTGTGGTGGTGTGCATCTGTAGTTCCAGCTACTTCGGAGGCTGAGATGGGAGGATCCCTTGAGCCTGGGAGGTTGAGGCTGCAGTGAGTCATGATGGTGCCACTGCACTCCAGCTTGGGTGACAGCAAGACCTTGTCTCAAGTAATAAATAATTCAAAATTTAAAAAACACGAATCTGTGGAAGAAGCATAAAGCTATAGAAGTATTGGAAGACTTCAAATAGTTCATGAAAACGATGGAATTAAAATATAAAATATAAAATATAAACTTTATTTCTCAACATAAGTTCCATCAAGTTCAAAACACTTTTGTAAGAGATAATACTAGCTATTTAGTCCATCCCTAAAGAACCGAGGTTCTGGAAATTTATGCAGTCTTTTTTACATTATTAACTGATGAAAAATGGGCACCATTAAAGGTTTTTTTTTAAGATTAGGAAACAAAATGTCAGAAAGAGCCAAGTGAAGACTGTGAGGTGGATGTCTAATGGTTTCCCATGGAAACAATGACAAGATTGCGTTGTTTGAACAAGGAATGAGCAGGAGCATTGTTATGGTGGAGAAAGACTCTCTGGCGAAGCTTTCCCAGCCATTTTTCTGATAAAGCTCTGCTAACTTTCTCAAAATACTCTCACGATAAGCAGAAAGTCAACCAGCAAAATGCTTTGAGTATCCCCCCAAACTGTTACCATGACCTTTGCTCTTGACCAGTTCACTTTTGCTTTGACTGGCCACTTCCACCTCTTGGTATCCATTGTTTTGATTGTGCTTTGTCTTCAGGATCATACTGCTAAAGCCAGATTTCATCTCCTGTCACAGTTCTTCAAAGAAAGGCATCAGGATCTTGATCCCATTTACTTAAAATCTCCACTGAAAGCTCTGCTCTTGTCTGTAGCTGATCTGGAAACAATGGTATTAGGACCCATCAAGTGGAAAGACTGCTAAACTTTAATTTTTCAGGCAGCATTGTGTATATTGAATCAATTGAGATGTCTGTGGTGTTGGTTTTTGTTTCTGTTGTTCATCACTGGTGTTCTTAAAGTATAATTTTTTCCTTGCAAATTGATGTGGATGGTCTGCCACTGCAAGCTTCATATTCAACACCATCTTGTCCTTTCTTAAAATGAGCTATCCAGTTGTAAACTGCTGATTTCTTTGGAACATTGTCCCCATAAACTTTTCATAAAGCATCAGTGATTTAACCATTCTTCCACTCAAGCTTCACCATAAATATGATGTTTGTTTTTGCTTCAATTTTAGCAGAATTTATGTTGCTCCAAGAGGGGCTCTTTTCAAACTGATGTCTTATTCTTCTTAGTGTCTCAAACTAGATTCTGTTCAGACATTTTATGACAAGATAGTGTGAGTTTCCTTTGGTATCAAAAAATTTCGAAATCCATTTTTAGTTTTTTTCATGAAAGGCACTTTCCAAAAACTTTTTGAAGACCCTTCCTATAATGCTTAAGGTACTTGTCAAAATTGGAGGTGACTCACTTGTTTAGGCTAGGCCTAATTTGGGTCCTTTAAAAAAAGAAAAAACAGTGGCCGGGCATGGTGGCTCATGCCTGTAATCCAACCACTTTGGGAGGAGGACTGCTTGAGCCTAGGAGTTCGAGATCAGCCTGGGCATCAGGGTGAGACCCTAGCTCTAAACAAACAAACAAACAAACAAACAAAACTTCAATAGAAAAAAAAAAAAAAAAGCAATGAGGTAGAAGTTTCAGCATACCAAATAACTGGAGACCATTCAAAAGGTTTGTGAATTTTTAAAAAACTGTTTTAAAATTCATTCTTCAAAAATGTTCAGACATGACCACATTGGTTTCATCACAGTGCTTATGAAGTTTCTTTGTTTTTCGTATGTCCAAGCAGGCCTGAACACCCCCAACTCCCTCGACCATGACCTTTTGCAGAAGCAGATATGGAGGGCTTTGATGCCAACTAATATCTGCTTCAAAGTGGACAGAAAGAGATATTATGACCTTAAAAAAAACCTCTCCTGAGGTTGAAATAAATTATAATGATGCCATCTGATCATAACTCAATGACCTCATTTGAGGAAAGTTTGATGGGCAGGTCCTTCTCTGTTCTTTATTAGCAACATCTGTCAAGAGGCTAGCACAGTTTGAGAATAGCTTCTCACACCTGGCTAATTTTTGTATTTTTTAGTAAAGATGGGGTTTTGCCATGTTGGCCAGGCTAGTCTTGAACTCCTGACCTTAGGTGATCCTCCCGCCTTGGCCTCCCAAAGTGTTGGGATTACAGGTGTAAGCCACTGTACCTGGCCCCATTTGTTATTTCTATCTTTTTAACATTTTCTTTTTTTTTTCCTGAAAGACAAAGGAAAATATTTAAATATTTATTTCATGTGAGGGGGATTTGAGGGGTATAAAGGGTCTCCAAAAACACAGGCACATTTCCTTCAGGATGCTAGTTATTCTGGGGAGGGGTGGAAAGGAGTAGAATTGGAGAGGGTATGAAAGAACTTCAGTTGTATCTGTAACATTTTTTCTTTTAAAAAAAAGGCTGAAGCAAATATTACAAAACGACAACATGTTAAAACTAGGTAGTGGCTCTATGAGTGCTCATTATATAATCTTCTCCTGTTTTCTCTCTACTTAGAACATTTAATAGACAAAGAAATTCAGAAATAAATTACCAAAAAGACAAACAACAAAACTGAAAAGAATATTCAAAACATGTATGAGAAAAGAATCTATTTTCTTAATATATAAAGACAAATAAGGAAAAGATAAATGACCCAATAGAAAAATCAGCTAAGGATATGAATAAAAAATTTACATTAAAATAGTTAATGAAGTTATAAAATAGCCTAAATATGTATGTGTCGCTCCATGTATGTCTCCACATGTATGTATATATATGCACTCACTAAACAAATGCAAATCAAGAAAACAATACTGCTTTTCATTATCGTACTGGCAAACTTTTCTAAAGTTTATCAAACACAGTTTTACCAGTGCTAGGAAACGTAGCCTCATATGTTTCTGAAAAGAGTATAAATTGCTGTAATAATTCTGGAGGCCAAAAATTTTAAGTGCACATTCTCTTTGAGCACTTTCACTTGTAGGATTTTTTTTTCCTTTTATAGCTGCACAAATGCACAAAGATATACATATAAAGGTAATGTTTGTCAAAGTAAAAAATAGAGGAAAAACTAAATTTCTATCAATGGAAGAGATTAAATTGATGATGATACATCTAATTTATAGAATTTTATGCAACTATAAAGAAAAAGTGGTAGATCTATATGTTGACAAAGGAAGATGCCCATAATACAACATAAGTTTTAAAAGAGCAAGTGGTAGAACTATATATTTAATACAACCCTGTTTGCATTAAATGGCATACATTAGATACATGTTTGCAAACATATGTCTGTAAGAAACAGTGATTATCTCTAGAAGATGAAACCGGAGGTTGAGAATAGGAAAGAAATCTTTTATTTCCTCCTAGACTTTTATTACACCAGATCTTTATGCTGCAAATGACAGAAAACTGAAACCGCCCTAAGAAATGAATGAATTTATTGGCTCAATTTAAATGAAATCTGTGAGTAGTTTCAGGTTCCTCTTGAATCAGGGCTGCCCAATGTCACGAGGATACTTCTTCTGGGTGTTGAGTTCTTCCTTTGCACATATGAATGGTTCTCTCTGGGGGTATCTGACAGCCTTGGTTATCTGGATGGCTCCACTCAAGTTAGCTATATGGTGACTATTACCAAGCTTTACCACCTTGCAAAGCTCAAAGGCAAGAATGAATGCCTTTCTTTTCCAGAAGTCTCTATTTATTGGCTCTCAGGTATTTATCAGTTCTTACTGGATTATATGACCATTCTTGAATCAATCATCATCAATGGTAGTGATTGATTTGGGGTCAATTTCACCCAAACCAAATAACAGAATGGGGTCCAGATGGTTTCCCAAAAGAAGGTGGGATGCTATGCAACAAACAACAGATATTCACTGTTGCTAGATAATGCTTTACCAAGTGCATCACACACACACACACACACACACACACACACACACACATACACACACATGTTACAGTCTTCTAGGGCCTAGAATCTGAGCTCCATAGGAAGGGACTGTGTCGGTATCATACATTATCCTGTCCTTTGGGCCTAAGTCAGCTCCTGGTACATGATCAGGAGAATACATGTATTAGCAGAAGAAAAACAAAACAGCCTACCTTGCAACTTCACTTCTAAGCATTGGCTACAAATTAGAAAAAAACATTAGTTATAGAAGAGTATCATCAAGACTATCATCTATAATATCTTCATCCAAAGTAAATAGAAGAGAGGCTGATGCAGTGAGAGAGAGAGTTTTTTAAGGAGAAACACTGATGGCTCTTTTAAACATTTGCTTTTTGTTGATAGAAATTACTCAATGCATTATGGAGATTCATTACTATGAACTATTGCAATAATGGTTGAACTCAGCAAATTCTTTTTTTTTTTTTTTTTTGAGACGGAGTTTCTCTCTTGTTGCCCAGGCTGGAGTGCAATGGCACAATGTCAGCTCACCGCAACCTCTGCCCCCCGAGTTCAAGCGATTCTCCTGCCTCAGCCTCCCAAGTAGCTGGGATTACAGGCGCGCACTACCATGCCTGGCTAATTTTTGTATATTTAGTAGAGACGGGGTTTCACCATATTGGCCAGGCTGTTCTCGAACTCCTGATCTCGTGATCCACCTGCCTTGGCCTCTCAAAGTGCTGGGATTACAGGCATGAGCCACCATGCCCAGCCAGAAATATAGAAGGACTATGCCAGTACCTTAGAAGCCATCTGTGTTCCTCTCCTCGGATGGCATCGTTCTCCTTCCCCTCAAGGGGTAACCACTATTCTGAATTTTATGATAATCATTCTGTCTGGTGTTTCTTTAGGTTTGCCACCTATATATGCATCCACAAACAATATAGTTTATTTTGACTATTTTTGAACTTTATACAAAAGTTTCTATGTAAGTAATCTTCATGACTTGTTTCTTTCACCCAACACTGTGTTTATAAAATATATCCTTTTTTTTTTTTTTTTTTTTGAGACGTGGTTTCACTCTGTCACCCAGGCTGGAGTACTGCAGTATGATTACCGCTTACTGCGGCCTCAACCTCCCAGGCTCAACAGATCCTACCATCTCAACCTGCAGATTAGCTGGAACCACAGGCATATGCCACCACACCTGGCTAATTTTGTTTTTTTTTTTTAGAGACAGGGTCTCACTAGGTTGCCCAGGGTGATCTTGAACTCCTGGGCTCAAGCAATCCTCCCACCTCAGCCACCCAAAGTGTTGGGATTACATGCATGGGCTACTGTGCCTGGCAGTTTATCCATGTCAATGCATGCAGCTGTGGTTCTTTAATTCTTATTTTGTATAAAAATGTTCCAATATGTGATTGTGCCCATAATTTATTCATCCATTGTACTGTTCTGCTGCTGATGGTACTGCTTTAACTTAAACTGACAATTTTTTAATGTTTTAAATGTATAGAAATGAGCCCAAATAACTATATCATGTGTAAAATGGGAATAATAAAAGAAAAAATAAAATAAATAACTATCATAAAATAGTTTCATACTCTGCAGGAAAATTGCTAATATTTAGTACTCTCTAAAATTTGTTGTTATTGTTTTCAATAACAGGGAAAAAATTAAGATGGCTTATATAAAATGGTTCTCATTTATAGTCATTTAATTATTATTATTTTTTTTTGAGACGGAGTCTTGCTCTGTCACCCAGGCTGGACTGCAATGGCATGATCTTGGCTCACTGTAACTTCTGCCTCCCAGGTTCAAGCGATTCTAGTGCCTCAGCCTACCGACTAGCTGGGATTACAGGCACGCGCCACCACGCCAGGCTAATTTTTGTATTTTTAGTGGAGAGGGGTTTCACCATGTTGGCCAGGCTGGTCCCAAACTCCTGACTCAAGTGATCCGCCCGCCCCGTCCTCCCAAAGTGCTGGGATTGCAGGTGTGAACAACTGCGACCGGCCTAAATTTTTTTATTGTTGTGCAACATACAAATAATAAAATGAACAAATCTTAAGAATACAGCTTTATGAATTTTTACATATACACCTATGTAATCACCACCCAGATCAAAATGTAGAACATTTCCGGCACCCTTTTAAGATGACTGTCTTACGACGCTTTATTTCCTGTTGCTACCTACTAGAAAGCTGACTGCCTACATTTTTGAACACATGTCTAATACTGGGCCGTATGATGTCGGTTTCTGGGCTTTTGGGTGCCACCATATGGTGAGCCTGCTGTACTGCAATAGATTTCCAAAATAAAAAGTAATAATACAGATTCTGATGTGGTTAACAATGAAAACAGAGGACCTAATATTTCTACTAAAAAAGAAAAAGACTTATCTTCCAAAAGGATAATTTAAGATCATGTACATAATGACATTACATGTTTACAGTTAAATTGATTATATAACTTTCTACTTGTATATTTAGCATATAAAGAAAAAAATGATTGCAGCCTGGCATTGACATGAGAATACTGATAGAGGCAGGAGGCAGAGAACTCTCCTAGGCAGATGGGGGAGGGTCCCTGGAGAACCCCCGACCCGCCAAGGTCATTGTGCACAGGGGGCTTACCCAAACATGCCCGCAGTGAAAAATTCCGTCCCTTAACACATGCACAGTAAGGAAATAAATCAATGTGGAGTGGCTCAGACTAAGGACTTACACGTGCACTGGAAGGATGGGGTGGAGCCAACCAAGAATTGATGCCCGATGCAAATAGGGAACCCAGCCCCATCAGCGGATATAGAAGCCCTTGTATTCAACTGTGAAGGAAGACAACCAGCAACCTGCTTTCAGGACCCCTCTTTTTGCTGAGAGCTTTCCTTTTCACGTAATAAGTTCTATTCCACTCACTCTTTGATGTTCCCGTGCCTAATTTTTCCTGGTCATGAGACAATAACTTGGATCTAGCTGAGCTAAGGAGCAAAAACTCCTGCATCAATATGAATTTTATTTAAACACTGGATTTTTGTAAAAATCATGGTGTTCAAGCCCAGCAGGCCAACTTTAATCTCTGAAATATGGTACAATCCAATGGTAATAAAGGCACAACATATTTCTTAAACTTTGGAAAGGTCAATGTTGATTCTTTGTGTAAGACTTTCCCCAAAAAGATATTATTTGGATTCAGTCTTGAAAAAAGAATAAGTGTGTGTAAGGCAACAAGAGTGAGGAATGACTCTTCAAGTAGAAGGAACATAATGAGAAAGGTATGGGGAATGGAAACTTGACTTGTCCACAAGCAGACAGAAAGCAGCTCAATGTGGTTAGAACGTAGCCAACAAGACAGTAACTACTAGGAAATAAAGCTTAAGAGGAAGATGGAGTCCAGATTACTACTGGCTTTCCATGAGCTGGAATTTGGGTATCACTTTGAAGGGCAGACAAGGGGGTCCTTTGACTTAACAAGGAGTTGGTCAAAAGCAATGGTGAAAACTGTTCTTGGTGTCTTTTTTAAAATGTGAAATCACTACTTTGTATCTGTTTAGAATAGACAGTATTGTTGTCTTTTGTAGCACCGGCTACCATCTGTCAGTGTGATTTTCCTTTCTGCTTTGTGAAGACAATGGGGTAGTTAAATAGCTTCAGAAATCCAGGAGTATCTTATTATTCTGTTTTAGACACAGCTTCAGCACTGGGTTTGCATCTCCATTTATATATCATGGTCTACTATACAACAGCCTATGTTAATTTTCCTTGCATTTTAGGTTGGCAGATATTTCAAGTATTATTAGCCACTAGCTGTAAAATGTCTTGAGGCTGGTAATGTATAGAAAGCATGAGAATAGGCTGGATGGGCTCACTCATGCCTGTAGCCACATCACTTTGGGAGGCCAAGGTAGGTGGATTGCCTGAGCTCAGGAGTTCAAGATCAGCCTGGGCAACATGGTGAAACCCTGAAAAAAAAAAAAAGGAAGAAAGGAAGAAAGGAAGGAAGAAAGAAAGAAAGAAAGAATAAAATTACATGCAACTAGTTTATTCAAATCTTTGAACTTATTGGTATATTTTCATTATAAACTGTATTCTGACTATAAATTACTGTAATTCCCTTTAGAATTATGTCAATCTAGAGGAAGAAAGAAAGAAGGAAAGAAAGAAAGAAAAGAAAAGAAAAGAAAGAGAAAAGAAAGAAAGAGAAGGAAAGAAAGAAAGAAAGACAGACAGAAAGAAAGAACAAAATTACATGCAACTAGTTTATTCAAATCTTTGAACTTATTGGTATATTTTCATTATAAACTGTATTCTGACTATAAATTACTGTAATTCCCTTTAGAATTATGGCAATCTATAACAGCTACATAACAATAACAATATATCTTAAATGGTACACTGAAATTTTTTTGTTTTTTTGAGATGGAGTCTCGCTGTGTAGCCCAGGCTGGAGTACAGTGGCGTGATCTCAGCTCACTGCAAGCTCCGCCTCCTGGGTTCACGCCATTCTCCTGCCTCAGCCTCCCCAGTAGCTGGGACTACAGGCACCTGCCACCACACCCGGCTAATGTTTTGTATTTTTAGTAGAGACGGGGTTTCACCGTGTTAGCCAGGATGGTCTTGATCTCCTGATCTCGTGATCCGCCCGCCTCAGCCTCCCAAAGCACTGGGATTACAGGCGTGAGCCACCGTGCCTGGCTGTATGCTGAAAATTTTTAATGCTCATTAGGAATACATTATTCAAATACGTCTTTCCAGTATTTTACATTTTCAGGATAGGGAAAAAAGAGAACCCAAGCATTGATAGCTTAATGAATATACATATATATATATATAAATTTTTTTTCTTTGAGATGGAGTCTCGCTCTTTCACCCAGGCTGGAGTGCAATGGCGTGATCTCAGCTCACTGCAATGTCTGCCTCCCCAGTTCAAGCGATTCTTCTGCCTCAGCCTCCCAAGTAGCTGGGACTACAGGTGCATGCCACCACCCCCAGCCAATTTTTTGGTGTTTTTTTTTTTTTTAGTAGAGACAGGGTTTCACCACGTTAGCCAGGATGGTCTCAATCTCCTGACCTCATGATCTACCCTGCTTGGCCTCCCAAAGTGCTGGGATTACAGATGTGCACCACCGTGCCCAGTGAGCTTAATGAATATTAAGGAAAAGTATAAAAAGGATTAAACGATTTAGTGTGCACATATAATGCATGTTGAAGACCCAGAGAGGGAAGAAATAAATGGATGGGCCACTAAATTAAGTTTTATTCCTATAGATGCAGAGCTTATTATTAAAAGTCTCTCACAGTAAAGGCTCTAGGTCAAGCTGCAGTAGACTGTACACGCATGATTAATTCTATACCTCCCACGGAAACTTCAAGACAGTTTTTTGTTTGTTTGTTTGTTTGTTTTGCTGTTTCTCCAAAATTGTATTTTAATTTAAATTATAGGATCAGCCAGATATTCTGATAAGAAATTCACTTTTCCTCAGGAGAAAGAAAATGCTTTCATAGCATTGTTAACAAATGTATACATCTCCACTTTTTTAAGGGTTAAAAGTCACATTAAATAGCCAAGACAATTTTTTTTAAAAGCACGGACACATAACAGTGGAAAACAATTAGAGTATCATCGATATATCAGAAATGTTGATAACTATGTGGAAAGAAAAACACAGACAGGTTTGAATTTCCAGAAAAATCAAAAGAGAGAAAATTGCATCTCAGAACACCAAAGACAAGCCAGATTCTTTCCAAGAAAGCCTCAGATAAGCTCCAGGTTCAGAATCAGCAAATTCAAACAGAGGAGTGGGCTATAAGAGAATTGGGGCCTGAGAGAAAAATGAAAGCCAGCCTGAGAGAAAATGAAAGCCAGACTTGGAATAATTGCAGAATCTGGGCCAAAAAAAAAAAAAAAAGAAAGAATTAAACTAGAGGCCAGGCGCAGTGGCTCACACCTGTAATCCCAGCAATTTGGGAGGCCAAGGCAGGCGGATCACTTGAGGTCAGGAATTCAAGACCAGCCTGGCCCAACATGGTAAAACCCTGTCTCTACTAAAAATACAAGAAATTAGCCAGGCATGTGGTGCCGGCCTGTAGTCCCAGCTACCCAGGAGGCTGAGGCACAAGAATCGCTTGAATCCAGGAGGCAGAGGTTGCAGGGAGCTGAGATTACGTCACAGCACTCCAGCCTGGGCAACAGAGGGAGACTCCATCTCAAAAAAAAAGAAAGAAAGAAAGAAAGAAAGAAAGAAAGAAAGAAAGAAAGAAAGAAAGAAAGAAAGAAAGAAAGAAAGAAAGAAAGACAGAAAGAAAGACAGAAAGAAAGGAAAAAAAAAAGTATTAAACTAGATAGTCACAATGAAGTTATAACATGTATACACCGGCCGGGCGCGGTGGCTCACACCTGTAATCCCAGCACTTTGGGAGGCTGAGACAGGCGGATCACGAGGTCAGGAGATCGAGATCATCCTGGCTAACACGGTGAAACCCCGTCTCTACTAAAAATACAAAAAATTAGGTGGGCGTGGTGGTGGGCGCCTGTAGTCCCAACTACTTGGGAGGCTGAGGCAGGAGAATGGTGTGAACCCGGAAGGTGGAGCTTGCAGTGAGCCGAGATCACGCCATTGCACTCCAGCCTGGGTGACAGAGCAAGACTCCGTCTCAAAAAAAAAAAGAAAAATCTATACACCAAATAACAGCATCAACACTCAGAGCAAAAACTGTAGGAGTTACAAGGAGAACTACAAATACCCTAGAGGTAGACTTCAATTAACCCCCCTTAATCAATGTTACAGCAGTGGACAAAAAGTAGGTGAGAATATAGGAAAAAAAAGAGTAATATCTTCAAAGGTCTAAGGAAAAAAATTTTGGAACTCAGCATTATTATTAACTAAGCATGAGGACAAAACAAAAACATTTCGGAAGTAAAAAAAATTACCATTTAAGCTCCCTATATGAAAGAGCATGACTTGAGGAAGTTCTTCAGCGCGAAAGAAGGAATCTAAGGTATCAGGTTATGCGATTATGGTGGCAGCTAAGTCGAACCAGAAACAAATGAAGGAAAGATTTCAGCAGCAAAGTTTTAATGTCATAAGATTAAGTTTCCTTCTAGCTTAGTCCAATCACAATATTTGTTTATAGTGAATAATACTTATGCAATCACATTATCATAAGTGCTATCTATTGATTTTCAATTTCAGGTATAACAATACCCAAAGCACAGGATATTTAATAATTATATTAAACAATCGCATGTAAAATCTCAACAAATTCAAGTGTGCAAGAAATACCACCTTATTTTTTATACTCCAACTTAATTTCTGCATCTAGGAAATATCCTCTTTCTCCCCATACCTCCCTCATAGGTCCCACTTGATGGGAAATGTAATCACAGACATTCCTGGGGTTACTCTGCCCTCCCTTGGTGGTCAATGGCACACAGTTACAAAAGCATCAGAGAAAAGGGAGACCCTCCCATCATGAGTGATCTCTATACCCAGGTAACAGAGCCTCAACGAATGATTGTTTCCCATGCTGCAAATCTTTGCTCTTTTGGGACTTTTGCGGCCCTATGTGAGGCATGAGAGTCTTAGCTAAGCTTGGGAACCCTGTACTAGGGTCCTTCCTTCCCCAGGTATCTGACACGTCTAACCATTCTGAGCCTCCTCCTTGGAGCTCCACTGTGGAGCAATGTTTGAATCCTGTATACCTTTTCACCACCACCCACCCTCATGGAATCTCTAGGAGAGAAGCCTCTCCCCACCTCCTGTATCTCCCAGTCACCACGCTGCTTCCCTTCAATCCTGCGCTCCTCAGTGAATTTAGTTTTATGGAAAACAAAATCCAGGAAAAATTGTACAGACTAATTCTGCTTTCCTCCCTGTCCCATACCTCCCTGATATGATAAAATTCAGAGGCTGTTACTTGCTTGAATGGAGAAACGGAAAGGGAGAAATACAAATATCATAAATATTATTCAGACACATATTAATATAACTAAGAAAAATTGAGAAGCAGATGGAAGTAGAAAGATAGTATTCTTATCTTTCATTGTGGTTATTCAATCCATATTAAATTTGATAAATGAAGAATTAAACATTTAAATACATTGTTTAAAGTGAATAAAGCAACATTTAAACATTTAAATACATTGTTTAAAGTGAATAAAGCCACATACAGTGGCTCACATCTGTAATCCCAGCACTTCGGGAGGCGGAGGCAGGATTGCTGGGGCCAGAAGTTTGAGACAAGCCCAGGCAACATAGTAAGACTCTGTCTCTACAAAAAAATTAAAAATTAGCTGGGTATGGTGGTACCCACCTGTAGTCCCAGCTACTTAGGAGGATGAGTTGGAAGGATCACTTGAGCCCAGGAGTTTGACGCTGCAGTGAGCCATGGTTGTGCCACTGCACTTCAGCCTGGGTGACGAAGCAAGACCCCGTCTCTGAAAGAAAAAAAAAAAAGAAGAAGAAGAAGAAAAATATAAACTATAAATAAGTCCAGAGGTGGAGGGGTAGGTAGGTCATGATAAATTCTTAATCTTTTTTTATATATGCTTTTATTTTTCCGTGATTACAAACACAACTGAATATCAAATGCACAAAGTAAGAATTATACGGGGAAAAAAATCAGATACGTTCATATATATATATCACCTTTTCAAGGCTATTTTCATCCAGAATAACCTTGGTTTGCCAGGGCCAATAGAAAGAAGTCACAAAATCGCCTTTAGTCAAATTTGTGTGTTTGCTTTCTTCTATAATTCCAATACCTCCACCCTCAACTACTTGAGATAGCTGCCAAGGTGTTATATATCAGTGCCAGTGTCTTCACTCATTCTACAAGGAAGGCTGTCACTTCACACTTGGAAGGTTGCACAGCGGCCAGGCAGAGGCGCTCCTCACTTCCCAGCCGGGCAGAGGCGCTCCTCACTTCCCAGACAGGGCGGCCGGGCAGAGGCTGTAATCTTAGCACTTTGGGAGGCCAAGGCAGGCGGCTGGGAGGAGGTTGTAGCGAGCCGAGATCATGCCACTGCACTCCAGCCTGGGCAACATTGAGCATTGAATGAGCGAGACCCCGTCTGTAATCCCAGCACTTCGGGAGGCCGAGGCGGGCAGATCACTCGAGGTCAGGAGTTGGAGACCAGCCTGGCCAACATGGCGAAACCTCGTCTCCACCAAAAATACAAAAACTAGCCAGGCATGGTGGTGCGCACCTGCAATCCCAGGCACTCGGCAGGCCGAGGCAGGAGAATCACGGGAGCCCGAGGCAGGGAGGTTACAGTGAGCCAAGATTATGCCGCTGCACTGCAGCCTGGGCAACAGAGGGAGACCGTCTCAAGAAAGACAGAATGGAAGGAAGGAAGGAAGGAAGGAAGCAAGGAAGGAAGGAAGGAAGGAAGGAAGGAAGGAAGGAAGGAAGGAAGTTCTTAATCTTTCATAGTGGAAAATCAATAGATTTTGCATAAACTTGATAAAACTTGAAGTAGATAAGTATGGTTAAATGAAAAGCAGAAACTTAGCAGGGGTGATTTCTGGGAAGTGAATTAAGGATTGGGGAGGAGATAGTTGAGCAGAGGAGGGAGATTTTTTCACTTCAAGTTTTTTATCCTTTTCTTTATATTATGCAAATGTAATACTTTTCTAACAAAAATTAGTTTAATTAAAAATAAATAACACTACCTCCTTTCCAACACACTACCTCATAAATATTTATAAGATATAGTTAATACAGATTTCATGTTAAAATATGCACACGGGCACTAGATTTTGGCTTTTGTGACACAGAGTAGCAAACATAAGAAGCCATGTTTGCTTGCCAGCATAATTTTGCAGTCACCCTGACTCTGTTAAAAATGCAGCTCTCCAAAGAATGCCTTAAAGATGATAAACAGGATATAGCACATAGCTCCCCAGTCTCTTGCCTGAGATACTACACTCCTTAAAAGATAAATGACCTTGGTCCTTGCCTTTTCTGACACATAAGACAAAGCCTGCCAAGGTGTTGCAAGGTTATGCCCCTGCAAACTGGAACCAAAGGTACTCTTGCACTCAAGCTTTACTGCAATTTCTTTTTACACTGTATTTTCACTGCTTGTATAAAAACTGAACAGAAATGCTGCATTGGAGTAGTAGGACAGACATTCTCTAGGAAACTCTCCCGGGTTATAATCCTCAGTAAGACTTCTGAATAAAACTGACTGTAACTCTTTAAAGGTCTGATTTGTCTTAATTTTACAATTTTAAAATTTACTATTAAATTCCTTTCCAAAATATAAGCATCTGCTAAAATGTTCACATTGTAAATAAATCCTTAACTTTATACAGATGAACAAGTAATTTACCCAAGAAGAAACACTTGGAAAATAACTAGAAGGAAACAGTAACAAAAAATAATTAGTGACAAAGCAATATATATATTGCTTTGTCACTTTTTTTTTTTTTTGAGACAGAGCCTCACTCTGTCATTCATGCTGGATCACTGCAGCCTTAATCTCCTGGGCTCAAGTGATTCTCCCTCCAGCACACCTGGCTAAATTTTAATTTTCATAGAGATGGGGGTCTCACTACGTTGCCCAGGCTGGTCTTGAACTCCTGGGCTCAAGTGATGCTCCTGCTTCAGCCTCCCAAGGTCTGTGATTACAAGTATGAGCCACTGTACCTGGCCTGACGAAGCAATAGTAACGAGCATGATTTTTTTCAGAAAAGGAAATTATTCAAACCTTTCATTATCAGAATCACAAAAATAATCATGTCATTTGATCTAGTAAAACTATTTTTAGGAATATATTCCAGGCTGGGCACAGTGGTTCATACCTATAATCCCAGCATTTTTGGATGTCAAGGTGGGAAGATCACTTGAGCCCAGGAGTTTGAGACCAGTCTGGGCAACATAGTGAGACCCCATCTCTATAGAATTTTTTTTTAATTAGCTAGGAGTGGTGGCACTTGCCCATAGTCTCCACTACTCAGGAGGCTGAGGTGGGAGGATCACTTGAGCCCAGAGGTTTGAGGCTGCAGTGAGCTATGATTCCACCACTGGACTCAGCCCAGATGACAGAGTGAGACCCTGTCTTGAAAATAATAACAATAATATATTCCAACATTTTGCTAAAATACACCACAGTTCCTATATGTAATCTCTATCAATGTATATTACATGTAATCTAAACTTTATGTAGCAAATTTGCATAAATCATAAATCTTGAACAAAAGAATGTATAAGATACTATAATCATTAACCACATAGGCCTAGCAGACTTATGGCAGGATAAATTTCATCCCTAGCTCTCATTCTTCTCCCTTGTAAAATATTTACTTATCCATTGAATACTAGTTATGTTCCAGAGAAATGTATCTTCAGTTATCTATATTAGATACCAAACTTCCGTCTGTAATATTAACTGCGCTCTCTCATTTCCCCACTCCGTTGGTATTCTTTTTCATCTTTCTGTTGTGCAAATGTTTCCCTCTTTTTTTTTTTTTGAGACAGAGAGTCTCACTCTGTTGCCCAGGCTGGAGTGCAGTGGCGTGATCTCAGCTCACTGCAATCTCTGCCTCCTGGGTTCAAGTGACTCTCCTGCCTCAGCCTCCAGAGTAGCTGAGATTACAGGCGTGCGCCAACACACCTAATTTTTGTGTTTTTTGTAGAGACGGGTTTTCACCATGTTGGCCAGGATGGTCTTGAACTCCTGACCTCAAGTGATTCTCCCACCTCAGCCTCCCAAATGCTGGGATTACAGGCATGAGCCACCATGTCTGGCCATTTTTCTTATTTTATATAAATACATATATAGTTTGAATTTTTCTATTTTGTTGTCGATGGTTTTCTTTAATGTTTTTATAATTTCTAAATCATCTGATTCCTTATTACTCAGTAATTCCCCATCTGGGTTCTCTCTTGAAAAATGATCGGAAACTTGGACACCCTGAAAGGGACCACAGTTAGGCGGAGATGGTAGTGGTGAGGAGGGAAGTGGGGATTCACTTTCTAATGTATACATTTTGCATTGTTTGACAGGGATTTTTACTTCTTTCAGTTTTTAAAAATTTTTTGTTGTTGTTTTTTGTTTGTTTGTTTTTTGAGACAGGATCTCACTCCCATCACCTAGGCTGGAGTGCAGTGGCTTGATCACAGCTCACTGCAGCCTCAACTTCTTGGCTTAAGTGATCCTCCCACCTCAGCCTCCTGAGTAGCTGGGACTACAGGTGCATGCCACCATGTCTGGCTAAGTTTTGTATTTTTTGTAGAGAGAGGATTTTGCCATGTTGCCAGGCTGGACTCAAACTCCGAGGCTCAAGCAATCCTCCCGCCTTGGCCTCCCAAAGTGCTGGGATTATAGGTGTGAGCCACCATGCCCAGCCTAAAAATAGTTTTTAAAAAAATTACAGTACTCCCCTCCCTCATTATAAAGAGTTTAAAAATAAGGAAATACTTTAGTGATATAAAAAAGAAGCCTCAACAAAAATCAACATTTTAAAGTATGTTAGAGGATTATTTATAATAGGAAAATGTAAAATAACTAACAAAAACAGATTGATTGATTTGTAATATATGTTTAAAACAACAAATTGGACAGATGTTAAAGAAAATTATTTTAACAAAATATTTTTTTAATAACTGGAAAATGTAACATCTAATTCGTTCATTGGGAACGCAAGGTGGCAGCGAGGCTGGGGGAGGGGCGCCCGCCATTGCCCAGGCTTGCTTAGGTAAACAAAGCAGCCAGGAAGCTCGAACTGGGTGGAGCCCACCACAGCTCAAGGAGGCCTGCCTGCCTCTGTAGGCTCCACCTCTGGGGGCAGGGCACAGACAAACAAAAACTCAGCAAGAAACTCCACAGACTTAAATGTCCCTGTCTGACTGACAGCTTTGAAGAGAGTAGTGGTTCTCCCAGCACGCAGCTGGAGATCTGAGAACGGACAGACTGCCTCCTAAAGTGGGTCCCTCACCCCTGAGCAGCCTAACTGGGAGGCACCCCCCAGTAGGGACAGACTGACACCTCATTCAGCCGGGTACTCCTCTGAGACAAATCTTTCAGAGGAACTATCAGACAGCTGAATTTGTGGTCTCACGAAAATCCGCTGTTCTGCAGCCACCGCTGCTGACACCCAGCCAAACAGGGTCTGGAGTGGACCTCTAGTAAACTCCAACAGACCTGCAGCTGAGGGTCCTGTCTGGTAGAAGGAAAACTAACAAACAGAAAGGACATCCACACCAAAAACCCATCTGTACATCACCATCATCAAAGACAAAAAGTAGATAAAACCACAAAGATGGGGAAAAAACAGAACACAAAAACTGGAAACTCTAAAAAACAGAGCACCTCTCCTCCTCCAAAGGAACGCAGTTCCTCACCAGCAATGGAACAAAGCTGGATGGAGGATGACTTTGACGAGTTGAGAGAAGAAGGCTTCAGACGATCAAACTACTCTGAGCTACAGGAGGAAATTCAAAACAATAGCAAAGAAGTTAAAAACTTTGAAAAAAAATTAGAAGAATGGATAACTAGAATAACCAATGGAGAGAAGGGCTTAAAGGAGCTGATGGAGCTGAAAGCCAAGTTTCGAGAACTACGTGAAGATTGCAGAAGCCTCAGTAGCAGATGCGATCAATTGGAAGAAAGGGTATCGCTGATGGAAGATGAAATGAATGAAATGAAGAGAGAAGGGAAGTTTAGAGAAAAAAGAATAAAAAGAAATGAACAAAGCCTCCAAGAAATTTGGGACTATGTGAAAAGACCAAACCTACGTCTGATTGGTGTACCTGAAAATGATGGGGAGAATGGAACCAAGTTGGAAAACACTCTGCAAGATATTACCCAGGAGAACTTCCCCAATCTAGCAAAGCAGGCCAGCATTCAGATTCAGGAAATACAGAGAATGCCACAAAGATACTCCTCGAGAAGAGCAACTCCAAGACACATAATTGTCAGATTCACCAAAGTTGAAATGAAGGAAAAAATGTTAAGGGCAGCCAGAGAGAAAGGTCGGGTTACCCACAAAGGGAAGCCCATCAGACTAACAGCTGATCTCTCAGCAGAAACTCTACAAGCCAGAAGAGAGTGGGGGCCGATATTCAACATTCTTAAAGAAAAGAATTTTCAACCCAGAATTTCCTATCCCGCCAAACTAAGCTTCATAAGTGAAGGAGAAATAAAATACTTTACAGACAAGCAAACGCTGAGTGATTTTGTCACCACCAGGCCTGCCCTAAAAGAGCTCCTGAAGGAAGCACTAAACATGGAAAGGAACAACCAGTACCAGCCACTGCAAAAACACGCCAAATTGTAAAGACCATCGAGGCTAGGAAGAAACTATAGCAACTAACGAGCAAAATAACCAACTAACATCATAATGACAGGATCAGATTCACACATAACAATATTAACGTTTAATGTAAATGGGCTAAATGCTCCAATCAAAAGACACAGACTGGCAAACTGGATAAGGAGTCAGGACCCATCAGTGTGCTGTATTCAGGAAACCCATCTCATGTGCAGAGACACACATAGACTCAAAATAAAGGGATGGAGGAAGATCTATCAAGCAACTGGAAAACAAAAAAAGGCAGGGGTTGCAATCCTAGTCTCTGATAAAATAGACTTTAAACCAACAAAGATCAAAAGAGACAAAGAAGGCCATTACATAATGGTAAAGGGATCAATTCAACAAGAAGAGCTAACTATCCTAAATATATATGCACCCAACACAGGAGCACCCAGATTCATAAAGCAAGTCCTCAGTGACCTACAAAGGGACTTAAACTCCCACACAATAATAATGGGAGATTTTAACACCCCACTGTCAACATTAGACAGATCAACGAGACAGAAAGTTAACAAGGATATCCAGGAATTGAACTCAGCTCTACATAAAGTCGACCTAATAGACATCTACAGAACTCTCCACCCCAAGTCAACAGAATATACATTTTTTTCAGCACCACACCACACCTATTCCAAAATTGACCACATAGTTGGAAGTAAAGCTCTCCTCAGCAAATGTAAAAGAACAGAAATTATAACAAACTGTCTTTCAGACCACAGTGCAATCAAACTAGAACTCAGGATTAAGAAACTCACTCAAAACCGCTCAACTACATGGAAACTGAACAACCTGCTCCTGAATGACTATTGGGTACATAATGAAATGAAGGCAGAAATAAAGATGTTCTTTGAAACCAACGAGAACAAAGACACAACATACCAGAATCTCTGGGACACGTTCAAAGCAGTGTGTAGAGGGAAATTTATAGCACTAAATGCCCACAAGAGAAAGCAGGAAAGATCCAAAATTGACACCCTAACATCACAATTAAAAGAACTAGAAAAGCAAGAGCAAACACGTTCAAAAGCTAGCAGAAGGCTAGAAATAACTAAAATCAGAGCAGAACTGAAGGAAATAGAGACACAAAAAACCCTTCAAAAAATTAATGAATCCAGGAGCTGTTTTTTGAAAAGATCAACAAAATTGATGGACCGCTAGCAAGACTAATAAAGAAGAAAAGAGAGAAGAATCAAATAGATGCAATAAAAAACGAAAAAGGGGATATCACCACTGATCCCACAGAAATACAATCTATCATCAGAGAATACTACAAACACCTCTATGCAAATAAACTAGAAAATCTAGAAGAAATGGATAAATTCCTCGACAAATACACCCTCCCAAGACTAAACCAGGAAGAAGTTGAATCTCTGAATAGACCAATAACAGGTTCTGAAATTGTGGCAACAATCAATAGCTTACCAACCAAAAAGAGTCCAGGACCTGATGGATTCACAGCTGAATTCTACCAGAGGTACAAGGAGGAACTGGTACCATTCCTTCTGAAACTATTCCAATCGATAGAAAAAGAGGGAATCCTCCCTAACACATTTTACGAAGCCAGCATCGTCCTGATACCAAAGCCTGGCAGAGACATAACCAAAAAAGAGAATTTCAGACCAATATCCTTGATGAACATTGATGCAAAAATCCTCAATAAAATACTGGCAAACCGAATCCAGCAGCACATCAAAAAGCTTATCCACCATGATCAAGTGGGCTTCATCCCTGGGATGCAAGGCTGGTTCAACATACGCAAATCAATAAATGTAATCCAGCATATAAACAGAACCAAAGACAAAAACCACATGATTATCTCAATAGATGCAGAAAAGGCCTTTGACAAAATTCAACAACGCTTCATGCTAAAAACTCTCAATAAATTAGGTATTGATGGGACGTATCTCAAAATAATAAGAACTATCTATGACAAACCCACAGCCAATATCATACTGAATGGGCAAAAACTGGAAGCATTCCCTCTGAAAACTGGCACAAGACAGGGATGCCCTCTCTCACACTCCTATTCAACATAGTGCTGGAAGTTCTGGCCAGAGCAATCAGGCAGGAGAAGGAAATAAAGGGTATTCAATTAGGAAAAGAGGAAGTCAAATTGTCCCTGTTTGCAGATGACATGATTGTATATCTAGAAAACCCCATTGTCTCAGCCCAAAACCTCCTTAAGCTGATTAGCAACTTCAGCAAAGTCTCAGGATACAAAATTAATGTACAAAAATCACAAGCATTCTTGTACACCAATAACAGACAAACAGAGAGCCAAATCATGAGTGAACTCCCATTCACAATTGCTTCAAAGAGAATAAAATACCTAGGAATCCAACTTACAAGGGATGTGAAGGACCTCTTCAAGGAGAACTACAAACCACTGCTCAATGAAATAAAAGAGGATACAAACAAATGGAAGAACATTCCATGCTCATGGGTTGGAAGAATCAATATCGTGAAAATGGCCATACTGCCCAAGGTAATTTATAGATTCAATGCCATCCCCATCAAGCTACCAATGACTTTCTTCACAGAATTGGAAAAAACTACTTTAAAGTTCATATGGAACCAAAAAAGAGCCCGCATTGCCAAGTCAATCCTAAGCCAAAAGAACAAAGCTGGAAGCATCACGCTACCTGACTTTAAACTATACTACAAGGCTACAGTAACCAAAACAGCATGGTACTGGTACCACAACAGAGACATAGATCAATGGAACAGAACAGAGCCCTCAGAAATGATGCCGCATATCTACAACTATCTGATCTTTGACAAACCTGACAAAAACAAGAAATGGGGAAAGGATTCCCTATTTAATAAATGGTGCTGGGAAAACTGGCTAGCCATATGTAGAAAGCTGAAACTGGATCCCTTCCTTACACCTTATACAAAAATTAATTCAAGATGGATTAAAGACTTATATGTTAGACCTAAAACCATTAAAATCCTACAAGAAAACCTAGGCAATACCATTCAGGACATAGGCGTGGGCAAGGACTTCATGTCTAAAACATCAAAAGCAATGGCAACAAAAGGCAAAATTGACAAATGGGATCTCATTAAACTAAAGAGCTTCTGCACAGCAAAAGAAACTACCATCAGAGTGAACAGGCAACCTACAGAATGGGAGAAAATTTTTGCAACCTACTCATCTGACAAAGGGCTAATATCCAGAATCTACAATGAACTCAAACAAATTTACAAGAAAAAAACAAACAACCCCATCAAAAAGTGGGCAAAGGACATGAACAAACACTTCTCAAAAGAAGACATTTATGCAGCCAAAAAACACATGAAGAAATGCTCATCATCACTGGCCATCAGAGAAATGCAAATCAAAACTACAGTGAGATACCATCTCACACCAGTTAGAATGGCCATCATTAAAAAATCAGGAAACAACAGGTGCTGGAGAGGTTGTGGAGAAACAGGAACACTTTTACACTGTTGGTGGGACTGTAAACTAGTTCAACCATTGTGGAAGTCAGTGTGGCGATTCCTCAGGGATCTAGAACTAGAAATACCATTTGACCCAGCCATCCCATTACTGGGTATATACCCAAAGGACTATAAATCATGCTGCTATAAAGACACATGCACACGTATGTTTATTGCGGCACTATTCACAATAGCAAAGACTTGGAACCAACCCAAATGTCCAACAACAATAGACTGGATTAAGAAAATGTGGCACATATACACCATGGAATACTATGCAGCCATAAAAGATGATGAGTTCGTGTCCTTTGTAGGGACATGGATGAAACTGGAAAACATCATTCTCAGTAAACTATCGCAAGGACAAAAAACCAAACACCGCATGTTCTCACTCATAGGTGGGAATTGAACAATGAGAACTCATGGACACAGGAAGGGGAACATCACACTCCGGGGACTGTTGTGGGGTGGGGGGAGGGGGGAGGGACAGCATTAGGAGATACACCTAATGCTAAATGATGAGTTAATGGGTGCAGGAAATCAACATGAAACATGGATACATATGTAACAAACCTGCACATTGTGCACATGTACCCTAAAACCCTAAAGTATAATAAAAAAAAAAAAGAAAATTATTTTAACAAAATATTTTTTTAATAACTGGAAAATGTAACATCTAATTCGTTCATTGGGAACTTATAATTAGATTCAGCTATTTGCAGTCATTTTTAAGCTGTTATTTATTGTACAAAAACCATTATTAAAACACAAAGTAGAAATTAAAATACAAGAAAGGTTCATACGGTCTTGTCACATCACATGGTAAGTTCCAGGCTTTGTCAGCACGTGCATATAACTTTTAAATAACTGTCATTTAACAACTTTGTGCTTACATATTTTCAGAGGTGTTTTAGGAGGTGTGAGCTTAAATTTTAGAGATTTTGAATTAAGATGTGTTTTCTTTTTTTTTTTTTTTTGAGACGGAGTCTCGCTCTATTGCCCAGGCTGGAGTGCAGTGGCGCAATCTCAGCTCACTGCAAGCTTTGCCTCCCGGGTTCACACCATTCTCCTTCCTCAGTCTCCCGAGTAGCTGGGACTACAGGTGCCCGCCACTGCGCCCAGCTAATTTTTTGTATTTTTAATAGAGACAGGGTTTCACCATGGTCTTGATCTCCTGACCTCGTGATCCGCCCGCCTCGGCCTCCCAAAGTGCTGGGATTACAGGCGTGAGCCACCGCACCTGGCCCTAAGATGTGTTTTCAATCATATTATGTGAGTTTACAGCATCATAAAAATATTTGTCACTTTATGTAAAACATCTACATAATAAAAATATCAGTCAGCATATTTTTGCATTTCTGCTATGCTTTCTCAGATGGTTCCTAAGGGAAGAATTATTAACAGCCTTTGATGATTGGTGGAAGAAAGCAGCAATAAATGGATGAATAAAGAAAAGTTTGGATGAGTTCTACTTTGTTAAAATCTCAAAATAAACATGTAGGGGGGAGAAAAGCTGATTCAAAGCAATGGCTCACAATGTTGTGAATTAAGTGAAATCTTATCCATGTTTTAAACAAGTGGTACTGATTAGGAAACATCTTTTTTTTTTTTTTTTTTTGAGACAGGATCTCGCTCTATCACCCAGGCTGGAGTGCAGTGGTGCAATCATGGCTCTCTGCACCCTCAACCTCCTGGGCTCAAGCCATCCTCCCACCTCAGCCTCCTGAGTGGCTGGGACTATAGATGCACACCAACATGCCTAAGTTTTTTGCACTTTTTTTTGTTGAGACGAGGTTTTGCCATGTTGCCCAGACTGGTCTTGAACTCCTGGCTCAAGCAGTCTGCTGCCTTGAGCTCCCAAAGTGCTGGGATTACAGGCATGAGCCACCACGCCTGATGGGAAACATGTTTTGTTTTCTAGATAGACTCCACCAGTTTATGGTTGTGATCAATTAACATTAAAATTTTTCATTCATACTAATTGTGTGTGTTTGTGTGTGTATTTGTGTGTGTGTGTGTATGTGTGTGTGTGTGTGTAGAGATGGCATTTTGCCATGTTGCCTGGGCTGGTCTTGAACCCCTGAGCTCAAGTGATCCTCCTGCCTTGGCCTCCCAAAGTGCTAGGATTACAGGGATGCACCGCTGTGCCCGGCCATTCTTACTAATTGTTGACAGCAAAACTTCTTGCTCTTTATTTTTCAACATTTTAATTAAAAATGCATATAGTTTCTTTTCTTTTTCTTTCTTTCTTTCTTTCTTCTTTTTCTTTCTACTCTCCTGTAAACTCACAAAACACCATAGAGTTTCTATTGGTACAATTCAAGGACATTGTTGTTATTGAAAATCTTTATTTTCCAGATGAGGAAACCAAAGCTCAGGAAAGATTAAGTCACCTGCCCAAGGCCACATAGATTAAAACGTGGCAAGATTGGTATTCGAACCAGTCTGTGGGGCCCAAGCCCACACCCTCTCCACACTAATTTTCACAACAATCTGACAAAGTAGATGTTGACATGATCTGCACCTTACAGATGAAGTCTGAGAACAAGATTTGAGCAGCTCCATGACTATAGCTCAGGGTGGACAAACTAAAACTCCACTCTCAACCTTTATGTTATCAGTATTTCTTGAATGAATGAGTGATTCCTTTTGCTCCTTTTGTAACCAAAAGACAGACTCAGTCACTCACCACTTGCAGAGTCCAGTTAAGAGTGAGGCCTGTTATAAAGAAAGTGACTTTTGTTCCAAAGCTAGCTTAGTGGAAGAAGTACAGGCTCTTGCTTTTAAGGGTACCACTTTGCTTTCGGAGCAGAAAGCAGGCACTTTTTTTTTTTTTTTTTTGAGATGGAGTCTCGCTTTTGCTGCCCAGGCTGGAGTGCAATGACACGATCTCGGCTCACTGCACCCTCCGCTGCCCGGGTTCAAGCAGTTCTCCTGTCTCTGCCTCCCGAGTAGCTGGGACTATAGGCGCCCACCATCACGCCCGGCTAATTATTGTATTTTTAGTAGAGATGGGGTTTCACCATATTAGTCAGGCTGGTCTCGAACTCCTGACCTCAGGTGATCCGCCTGCTTTGGCCTCCCAAAGTGCTGTGATTACAGGCGTGAGCCACTGCCCCCGGCCGAAAGCAGTCACTTTTAAAGGGGTACTTGGCATGAATGGCATGCAGAGAGGAAAATGCAGATGGGAACCTGCATAGCTTGATTGGTGCCTTATCTATGGGCAGTGGTGCTGGTGCCTTTTGTGGGCAGAATTAGGTTGTAAAAATGGCTGAAACTCTCCAGGTGGGAGAGCGTTTCATAGTAGGCATACTTTGGATCGTAGATTGACTGTTGTCTCTTGAGGGAATCTCCTGGTGGGAAAGAGTTCTGCTCTGAAGTTTCTAAGGACATAGTTAGATGACCTTGCCCTGTAGGGAGCATCTGGTGCAGGGGAGGTAAAAAATTATAATTACATGTATAAAGAGCTATGTAGGAAATGGAGCACGGGGGAAAAGGAAACAGGAAAAAATAATTTAAAAATAACTCATTTTGTATCTCTTAGTAAATGGGGGTACTTGGTTATACTTTTGGCTCCAACTTTAAGATTTTAAGACAAGTACCAATTTTACTCCATTTCAGTATGTTTACAGATAGAACCCATCAGATGAAGACCACCAGGAACACACTTGTAGTTAACATTTGGTTTGTTTATTTGCTGTCCTGGGGTGTCTGGGCAAGACAGACTTGGGAGAGGCTTATCATGGGGTTTGGGCTTGTGCCGAATGATTCTGACGAGGGACCGGGAGAAGCAGGGATCAGCTCTGGAATGGTGCTGTCATGAAGCAGGGGCAGTTTAGCAATTGAGAGTTCTCAATAATCTTTGTTCTGGAGCTGACAGGAACAAAGCAGAACTGGGGATGTCACTGGTAAAAGAGCAGTAATCACTCAAAAGGAGAGGGGCTGTATAGCCCAAGAAGAAACATTGTTTACATGGCCTTGGCCTCCTCTCATTAGAAACATTTTTTTTTTTAAGGTTCTGTTAGGAACGTGCTAGCCTGATTACCTGTTTCCTTGGAAACTACAGTTTAAAAACCTTTTATCTGAAGCTCTGGGTTGGAAATTGAGGCAACTCTCCTATGTCAAAGTGACCCACATGGCTCAGATCTTTCAAGTAGGAGTGAGATATTTCATTCTCATTGATATAATTTCAAACAGCAAAGTTTCTCATAAATTATGATGTTTTCCAATAGAAATGTAATGTGAACTATCCACGTAATTTAAATGTTTCTAATAGCCACATTAAAAAGTAAATAGAAACAGGTGAAATTAATTTTAGTAATACATTTTAACTCAATATATTCACAATATTCAACATGAAATCAATATGAAAATATTAAATTACTTTCTTTATTTTTTTTTTTGGTACCAAGTCTCAGATATCCAGTATACAGCTGGGCACAGTGGCTCATGCTTGTAATCCCAGCACTTTGGGAAGCTGAAGCAGGAGGATCAAGGCTAGGAGTTCGAGACCAGCCTGGGCAACATAGTATGATCTTGTCTCTAAAAAAAGAAAAAAAGAAAGAAAGAAAAAGAAAAAAAAATAAATCCAGTATAGCAGATATCAATTTGGGCTTTAGATTTTCATTGGAAATACTTGCTTTGTATCTAGAAAATTTGCAGCTGAAAAAGTGAATTTACAGTTGGAAAAGTAGATTTACATACTCCAGTTGTTCCAACATATTCAAGAGTTTTCCAATAACTGAATTTAAAACACATACTAGTTTTATATTTAAATTTAAATGACAGCTGACCCTCAAATAACATGGGTTTGAACTGCCCCATCCCCTTATACATGGATTGTTTTCTGCTTTGGCACCTCTGGACAGCAAGACCAACCCCTCCTCTTCAGCCTACTCAATGTGAAGATGAAAAGGATGAAGATCTTTACGATGATCCACTTCCACTTAATGAATAGTAAATATATTTTCTTAATAACATTTTCTTTCTCTAGCTTACTTAACTGCAAGAATATAGCAAATAATACCTGTAACAGGGGAGGCTAAGGCAGCATGATCCATTGAGCCCAGGAGATTGAGGCTGCCAGCAAGCTATGATCACATCACTGCATTGCAGCCTGGGCTATGGAGCAAGACCCTGTATCTAAAATAAATAAATAAGTAAACAAATAAAACATAGGAAATATGTGTCAATTCACTGTTTATCAGTAAGGCTTCTGGTCAACAGTAGGCTATTAGTAGTTAAGTTTTAGGGAAGTCACGAGTTATACTCAAATTTTCTACTGCCTGAAACGCACCTCATCTTCGTGTTGTTCAAGGTCAACTGTACTGAAAGTAAAATGCAAAATTCAGTTCCTCAGTCACTCTAGGCACAATTCAGGTGCTCAATAGCTATGTGGCTGGTGGCAACCATGTTGGATGGCTCAGGTCTGTGATTTTAGAGAATAAGTTTTCTCATCAACTGCCTTGATGTCTAAAAACCAGACTTTGCAGGTCCATACTATCTTTAGTTCTCTTTCTCCTACCTTACCTTTTTTCGTAGCCATAAATTCTCTGCCACATTACATGAACTCTCAATTTTATTATATTTCATGTTTCCTTTTCAGCTTGAAGCTCAGGGCTGCTGTCCAGCCCTGTCCACTCCCCTGTCAAGGGATATCATCATTGTGAAACAAGGATATAATCTTCTATGACTTCCAAGTACATACATAATGGCACAAAGGAATTATAGAGTTTTTCAGAGCTCTTCCCTGAAACCAGATGCCATGACAAGTAAGATACATTACAAGTTTCTTGACACAAAAATAATGAGGTTCCTCGAGTTAACAGTAAAGAACTTTGGCAGACTACAGACAATGTTCCTGCCTGCATTGATACTTTAAAATAGGGTTCTATGTGCCCAGTTCCAGAGACAAAACATGTTTGTGCCCAATGATGATCTAATAAAGGGAAAAGTGTACCCATATTCATGATTCAGTTCTGCCATTAACTAATTATGAATCAATGGGTAAATAATTTAAATCAGTATGTTTTCCAAGGTGTACACTGATACTTGCTTCAGTATTGTGAGAGAATTTTTAATCTATAGAATAAAAGAAATCTGGCTAGGCACAGTGGCTCACACCTGTAATCCCAGCACTTTGGGAGGCCAAGGCAGGAGGATTGCTTGGGCCCAAGAGTTTGAGACCAGCCTGGGCAATGTAGTGGGACCTCATCTCTACAAAAAAGTTTTAAAAAAATCAGCCGAGCATGGTGGCACATGCCTATAGTCCCAGCTACTTGGGAGGCTGAGGTGGGAGGATTGCTTGAGCCTAGGAGATAGAAGTTTCAGTGAGCCAGGATTGCACCACTGCACTCCCAACATGGGTAACAGAGCAAGACTCTGTCTCAAAAAAAAAATTTTTTTTTAAAGAATAAAAAAAAGAGAAGCAAAGTGATATAATCATTTTAAAAGGGAGCTTGTTGTTCTAGAAAGAGCACAAATAAACACTGAAGAGTTATCTCTCCTCAGAGAGATGTGGATTCAAATTAGGAGCCAAGTAGTCAGGACACCAAGATGTAGCTAGGGCCACTGTTTAAAGAGAGAGTTGGAGTTAAAAACCAGCTACTATAGAAGTACTGCTGACTCTGCAATGCCCTGTTTTGTTAGATTATGATTGGATTAATATGTGTATATTAGATTCATTCTGTAGAACTTTTGTGTAAAGTTACTTTTTTTATATAGCATGTATTCCCATGAAGAGAAAAAAAAATGCAAGCCCAAGGATTTTCACAGTCAAAAAGGAACATTCTAACTTTATCAATGTGCCTCCTAAGTCACTTCATTTCCCTATTCAAAGCTGCAAGATGTCATCAAATAGTCAATACAAATGCTCTTTGCATGTTCAACAGTAAAGAACTGTATGCTCGTATTGAAATATGCTGGCATGGGCACAGTGGCTCACACCTGTAATCCCAGCACTTTGGGAAGCCGAGGCGGGTGGATTATGAGGTCAGGAGATTGAGACCATCCTGGCTAACCCGGTGAAACTCCGTCTCTACTAAAAATACAAAAAATTAGCCAGGCGTGGTGGTGGGCACCTGCAGTCCCAGCTACTCTGGAGGCTGAGGCAGGAGAATCGCTTGAACCCGGGAGGCCGAGGATGCAGTGAGCCAAGATCACGCCACTGCATTCCAGCCCAGGCGCCAATGCGAGACTCTGTCTCAAAAAAAGAAAAAACAAAACAAACAAACAAAAAAAAACAAAAAGAGAAACGAAATATGCGGGCACACAGCACTCCATTTACTCCTATTTTATTGAGCAATATTACTGATCATAAAACTTGGATGTTTTGTTGTTAAACAATTTTATAATTGCAAAACATATTAGGTGCATATGGAAAAACTAGGAAAATATGTAACCATAAGAAGAAGAAAATATAAATGATAAAATTATACTCTCTGGATCAAATAATTAATTAAATGTTTTTTATTTGTCCACTTTCCTTGTGTGATCTTGAGTAGGTTACTTTAAGGCAAGTTACTTGCCAGGTTTGGTGGTGTGCACCTGTAGTCCCAGCTACTTTGGAGGCTGAGGCAGGAGAATCACTTGAACCCAGGAGGCAGAGGTTTCAGTGAGCCGAGATCATGCCACTACACTCCAGCCTGGGCAGCAGAGCAAGACTCAAACAATAAATAAATAAGATACAAATAAATAAATAAATAAATGACTCGTGAATACTGCCATCGTTCCAGATAGCAGCAGAATCCTTTTCTGGGAATAATTATTTGGGGATTTTTATGGAGGATACAATTTGCTGGCATCCTAGTGAAACTGTACTCATTTGTAAAATGTTTAGTATACAATATAAAAGACTGCTAAGATTTGAAAGACTGAAAATTGTACATCGTTCAGAGGTTATCAGTGTTCATTAAAATGTCACTAATTTTATGTTTGTCATTAATATTAGGCATTCAATAAGCAGTTGCTAGTTGGCTGATCAAGCGACTGCTCAGGTAACAGGGTTGATTAACAGTAAATGGGGTTATCATGGCTCCTCTGGACTTGAAACAAAAAAATTGCTTTCAACTTCACCATTAGAACTATTTGAGGGCAGGAACTGTATCTTCTTCAATTGTGCTTAAATACAGCACTTGGTACGTAGTAGGGCTCAATGCATGTTGAATTAAGCTCCACAGAATGATTTAAATGATTTAACCACTTATCTAAGTTTCATAGGTTCTCTAACTGATTTAAAAAACACAAGTAAGTAAATAAATACAAATTAATGGTACTTGGAAAAATGCTGATTTTAGTGCTGTGGCAGGAAAACATATAAGATGAGTTATGAGCATCTTCTGATATCAAAGAGTAGGGAAGTGCTAAAACAAATAAACAGAAACCAAAAAAACTGTACAATGGTGGGAATATGTCAAAGTGATAGAGGAACAAATGGAAAGAGCTGCCAATGGCTATAGCTGGAACAATTTAAGCAATAAAATAAAGTAGTATGGGAGTATAACCCAAAGTATAAAATAAATATACTAAGAATCCATCCTGATATAGGCAAATGATTAAATAAATTAGTAATGAGGGGAAAGGAATCAAGATGGCAAAATAGAAGCCTACACCATTCATTTCTTACTGGAACATCAAATTTTAATGACTATCTGCACACAGAACCAAAAATCAGGTGAACAATCATGGTACCTGGTTTTGACTTCATATTTGCAAAAGAGGCACTGAGGAAGGCAAGAGAAATAGTCTTGAATTACTGACACCATCCCTCCCCCATCCTCCACCAGTGGCCATGTGGTGTGGAGAGAGAATCTGTGCACTTTGGGGAGGGAGAGCGCAGTGACTGATGGACTTCACATTATATTCAGTGCTGCCTTGTCACAGCAGAGTTAAAGCTGTGCTGGGTTCAGCCAGCACCCCACGCATGGAGGGAGCATTTGGACCATCCCTAGCCAGAGGGGAATAGCCTAGCAATTGGAACGTGAGCTTCTCAGCAAGGCACACCACAGCGGGCTGAAGTGCTCTGGGGTCCTAGGTAAACCTGAAAGGCAGTCTGAACACAAGGACTGCAAGTCCTAGGCAACTCCTAATGCTAGGCTTGCCTTACAGCCAGTGAACTAGCATGGTAAGTGACCTGAAGTGACACCAGCTGGCACAGCTTGTGCCATACCTCCCCAAACCCCAGGAAGTGCAGCTCTCTGCAACAGAAGTGACTCTTTCCTTCTGCTTAGAGGAGAGTGAAGAGTAAAGAGGACTTTGTCTTGCATCTGGGATACCAGCTCAGCCACAGTACAATAGGACATTGAGCAGGGTGATGAGGCTCCCATCCCAGGCCCTAGCTCCTAGACAACATTTCTAGACACACCTTGGGCGAAAAGGGAACCTACTGCCTTGAAAGGAAGGACTCAGTCCTGGCAGGATTCATCAGTCCTTGGGCCCTGAATAGCGGCAATACCAGGGAGTATGCTGTGGGCCTTGGGCTCTGAGATATGCTGGCTTCAGGGGTGACCCAGCACATGCCCAGCTGTGGTGGCTACAGTGAAAGACTCCTTCTATTTGAGAAAAGCAGAGGGAAACGTAAAGGGGGCTTTGTCTTGCACCTTAGGTACCAGTTCAGCCACAGAGGGGTAGAGCACCAAGAGGGTTCTTGGGGGAGTCCTTGAGTCCAGGCTTAGGCTGACAGCATTTCTGGATCTGCCCTGGGCCAAAGGGGAGCCCACTGCCCTGAAGGGTGAGTTCTAGGCCTGGCAGCATTCACTGCAAGCTGACAGAAGAATGCTTGAGCTTTATGTGAACATCAGCCATAGCCTGGCAGAAACCCCCATGAACAGGTGGTGGTGGTGGCTATAGGAGAGGCTCCTCTGCCTGTGGAAAGGGAAGGGAAGAGATGAAAGGGCTTTGTATTATGGTTTGAATTCCAGCTTAGCCACAGTAGAATAGAACATCAGGTAGGCCAGGCGCAGTGGCTCACGCCTGTAATCCCAGCACTATGGGAGGCCGAGGTGGGTGGATCACGAGGTCAGGAGTTCAAGACCAGCCTGGCCAACATAGTGAAATCTTGTTTCTAATAAAAATACAAAAATTAGCCGGGTGTGGTGGCAGACGCCTGTAATCCCAGCTACTCGGGAGACTGAGGCAGGAGAATCATTTGAATCTGGGAGGCAGAGTTTGTAGTGAGCCGAGATTGAGCCACTGTACTCCAGCTTGGGCGGCAGAGTGAGACTCCATCTCAAAAAAAAACAATAATAATAATAATAAATAGAACATCAGGTAAATTGCTAAGATTTCTGACTCCAATCCCTGGCTCCCAGACAGCCCAGCTCTGGGAATACCCGGGGCCTAGGGGAACTCACTGCCATGATAGGTGCTGGCTTAAGGTCTGATCCAGCACAGTCCCAGTGGTGGTGGCCACAGTGGGCCACCACCCTCAGTTCCAGCTGGCTCAGCAGAGAGACAGATTCCATTTATTTCCAAGCAAGTAAGTGAAAAGAACAAGAGTCTCTGCCTGTAATTCAGAGAATTCTTCCAGATCTTTTCCAAGACCATCAAGGTGGTACCCCTACAAGTCTGAAAAAACCACAGCATTATTAGGCTTGGGGCACAAGTCCCTTTAAACACCCTGAAAGCCTTCCCAAGAAGGACAGCCAAAAACAAGCCCAGATTGTGAAGACTACAATAAATACTTAATTTTTCAATGCCCAGACACCAAATGAACATCTACAAGCATTAACACCATCCAGGAAACATGATCTCATGAAATGAACTAAATAAGGAACCAGGGACCAATCCTGCAGAAACATAGATAAAGGAACTTTCAGGCAGAGAATTCAAAGCAGCTGTTTTGAGGAAACTCAAAGAAAATCAACACAACACAGAGAAGGAATTCAGAATTCTACCAGATAAATTTAACAAAGAAGCTGAAATAATTTAAAAGAAGCAGAAATTGCAGGGTAAAAAAATATAATTGACATGCTGAAGAATGCATCAGAGTTTCTTAATAGCAGAATAGTTTTGTTTTTGTTTCTCTTTTTTGCTTTTTTTTTTTTTTTTTTTGAGACCGGTTCCCACTTTTTTGTCCAGGCTAGGGTACAGTGGTGCGATCATAGCTCACTGTAACCTCAAACTCCTGGGCTCCAGTGATGTTCCCACTTCAGCCTCCCAAGTAGTGGGACTAGAGATGTGCACCACCATGCCCAGCTAATATTGTATTATTATTATTATTAGGTAGAGATGGGGTCTTGCTATGTTGCCAGTGCTGGACTTGAACTCCTGGCCTCAGGTGATTCTCCCATCTTGGCCTCCCAAAGTGCTGAAATTACAGTTATGAGCCACCATTCTCAGTCTCTTTTTTTTTTTGAGACGAGTCTCACTCTGTCACCCAGGCCAGAGTGGAGTGGCGCAATCTCAGCTCACTGCAACCTCCACCTCCTGGATTCAAGCGATTCTCCTGCCTCAGCCTCCTGAGTAGCTGGGACTACAGGCACGCACCACCATGTCCAGCTAATTTTTGTACTTTTAGCAGAGACAGCATTTCACCATATTGGCCAGGGTGATCTTGATCTCTTGACCTTGTGATCCCCCTGCCTTGACCTCCCAAAGTGCTGGGATTACAAGCGCGAGCCACAGTGCCTGGCCAGAAGGGTGAACATTAGAGACTGACAACCCCACATGCTGGAAAGCATGTGAAACAAGTGGAACTCTTATACATGGCTGGTGGGAATTGTAAAATGGTACAACCACTTTGGAAAACTGCTTGGCAATTCCTTACAAAGTTAGACATGGGTGACGGCACCCCCCTATAGTCCCAGCTATTCAAGAGGCCAAAGCTGCAATGAGCTATGATTGTGCCACTGCTCTCTAGCCTGGGGGACAGAGAGACCCTGCTTCTAAAAAAAAATTTTTTCAAATTAAACATACGCAGAATGGAATGCCTCTCAATAACAAACACTACTAACTTCTGGTTCACGCAGACCCAAAAGAGTACCTATCACCTTCATTTTTATAGTGCTAGAAATAGGAGTGGTTGCTGATGCCATGGGAGATGGACAGGAAAGAAACGGGCCACTCTTCTGGGTGATGGAAATGCTCTATGTCCTGATTGGGTGGTAGTTACACAGCTGTTTACATTTACCAAACTCATCAAATTGTCCACTGGGGGGAAAAACTATTATTTTCACTGTACGAAAACTTCGAATCAACAAAAAATGAACTAGAAAAGAAAAAAAAGGGGAGGGGGCTGGCGACGTTGAAAAGTAACGCTAAACTATGTAAAGATTTGATAATTGGGGTAAGCCTTTTCTTTAAAATGTCTAGTAAAGAAAACATTCCAAGAAGGTCTGCTGGATTCTGTGACTAAACAAGGACATTAAAAAGCCCTGAATCCAGCTTGGTCAACGTAGTGAGGCCCTGTCTCTACAGAATTTTTTTAAAGTTAGCCAGGCGTGGTGGTGCGCGCCTATAGTCCCAGCTACTCGGGAGGCTGAGGTGGGAGGATGGTTTGAACCCAGGAAGTCAAGGCTGCAGTGAGCAGTGGTCGGTGCCCACTACACTTCAGCCTGAGGGACAGAGACCTTGTCTCAAAAAAAAAAAAAAAGCCCTGCGAGCTCTGGGGGAGATTTCCCGCAGCCCAGCTTTGCCAGGGACCCAGCACCACCCCTCGGGCTCCACCGCGCACTCCCGCCCTTCACCTGACGTGAGCGCCCCCACCGCTCCAAGCCTTCTCATCCCGCGTCGCGGTCCCGCCTATTTTCCCCTCTCTTACCCATCTTTTGAACCGTCCCTTCACCTTTCAATCAATTCAAATGTCGCACGGAGCAAACCAATCGCAAGCCTCGTTGAGTGGAAGGGGTGGGATCTTCCCCGGAAGTGTTGGTTAAAGCCCCTCCAATCAGCGGCTCGGTGCGGCAAGTTTGAATTTCGTGGAGGCTCGGGTTGGGAAGGTTCCTGCTTCGGAGTCGGCGGTGGTCGTCCAGACCGAGAGTTCTTTACTTTTTGTTTGGTTGAGGTTTCACGCTAGAAGGTGGCTCAGGTAGGTGGGTGTTGGAGAGCTGGCCCGCTTCCGTTGAAGGTCTAGAAGGGTCTGAGGACCGGGGGCTGCGAGTGGGAGCAAGTCAGAGGAAGGCCCCTTTAGGACCGTGTTACCTGCCCTTCCCGAAGCTGATAATGTGAGCCTTCAGAAGAGTCTGTATGTTTGCCGTGACCTCTGTAGTAGTCAGCGTTTCACCACCGGGGCGTAATTCGCCTTTGGGGTGAAACTGTTCTTCACTAGCTTCGACATTAAATTCCCGTAGCACTTCCCAGGTCTCATGGCAACTAAAAACGCCCGGTTGAGAGCTAGTCAAGCAAGATTAACGCATTCTAGACTTTCAAGCTGGAGGAAACGCCACTCAGCTAAACAAAATTTAGGTGTGTGTGAAGAGCCAGGGCTGCCTGGCTTGGGATCCCAGCTTCACCAACTTTTAGATATGCTAATGTGAGCAGTTAATTGACCTCATCTGTATGAGAGCGATAATAGTTAACTACCTTTCAGGGTTATTCTGATAATTGTACCTTTAATGTCCTCGCTCTTTCTCTTGCTTTGGATAGTGCTATTCTGTATTTAATACATAAGTCTTAATTTTTCTTCAATCTTTAGCGAATTAATATTGCAGGAGATAAATAGTAGAAGAGAGTTCTTTATGAAAAGCACAGTCCATTGTCACTTTCCTTGGGTCTTAGAGGAGAATGTTATTAGCATGCAGGTCAGACAGATTCTCATTTTTTATATTTTGTCGATTGCTTAGAATCATGTAACAATTTATTGCATTACTTGTGTCAATTTTTCTATTATCTGGGGTTTTCTAGTGGATTTAGTTAATTCTTGTTGAAGAGTATACCATAGTGTGTCTATCACAGAGCCTCCCCCTTATCTTTTTTTGTTTTTGTTTTTTAACTGCCAAGACTTCTGAGAATCAGTATCCTTTCTCCAATTTGGCTTGGTAGTTCTCTATACCAGCTACACAGGTGACCCCCTCAAACTTTCCACTTTTCTTTGTTCTCCCCAGTTGGATCCACTGACATCGTCTTTATTGTCCTCTTTTGTTTTGCTTGAATACATTCTCAAAGATCTTTCCAAGAAAAAGCCGTGTGACAAACTATATGATTTCATGCGTGTGTGTGTGTGTGTGTGTGTGTGTGTGTGTGTATGGCTTTTCTTTTTTAAAATTTATAGAGACGGGATCGTGTTATGTTGCCCAGGCTGGTCTCAAACTCCTGGGCTCAAGCAGTCCTCCTGCCTTGACCTCCCAAAGTGGTAGGATTACAGGCCTAAGCCACCGTGCCGGCCTAAACTGTATAATTTCTTGTATGGGTGAAAATAATGGAGCAAACTGATAGGGTTATTGTGAACCATATATTTGGTCTTGTTCTGTTTTCTGGCAAACAACTACTAAAATCCTTGGAGTCTTCAAAGTGGTATCTTTTTGTGTGCTAATGATTGACTGATAGCTGGATGCCTCTAAATAGCTTCAGGATTAGGGCTGGTCACTAGACAGACCAAGGCAGGATTAGAGAGTTGGGATTTTCAGCCCCACCTCACAACCTCTGGGGAGGGGAGAGGAGCTGAAGGTTGACCTGATCACCAGTGGTCAATGATTTAATCACTCAGGCTTATGTAATGAAGCTGCCATAAAAACCAAAAAAAAAAAAAAACACCTGTGTTTGGAGAGCTTTTTAGGTGAACACATGAAGGTTCCTAAACGGTGGTGCTACCTGAGAGAGCATGGAAGCTCCTTGTTCCTTTCCACATACTTTGCCCTGTGCCTCTCCATCCAACTCTATCTGTATCCGGTTGCTTATTGATTATCCCTATATGACTAATAGGTACCCGGTGTGGGGTTTTTGTTTGTTTTTGGTTTTCTTTTGGCTTTAGAAGAAATGTTAAACTACCTGCATTCGTCATCATGGGTAAGGAAACCATTGTGTACATGGTCCTTCACTTAACCTATTTTCACCTTTAGTTCACACTTTTCTTTTTGCAGTGTTCTCTGTGGTAAGCCCAGAGCTTCTTTTATTCTGGACTATTGCTTCCTGGCTTTCTCTTCACTGGTCAAGCAAGTTCCTATTTAAAACCCCCAAATAGGTAGCTTCTTATTCTCTGATAATCTTCTTCCCACTTTTCAGTGTTACATATTTATTTCATTGTACATTTTATATTTTTATTTCAGAAGGCCCAGAGGTGGGACAGGAAATAAACTGTAATCTTAATTTTTTAAATAATGAAAATTCATGTAAGTTGGGTTTTGTCCTTTTCCTTGACAGGATGTCTTCATCACATTTTGCCAGTCGACACAGGAAGGATATAAGTACTGAAATGATTAGAACTAAAATTGCTCATAGGAAATCACTGTCTCAGAAAGAAAATAGACATAAGGAATACGAACGAAATAGACACTTTGGTTTGAAAGATGTAAACATTCCAACCTTGGAAGGTAGAATTCTTGTTGAATTAGATGAGACATCTCAAGAGCTTGTTCCAGAAAAGGCCAACGTTAAGCCAAGTAAGTAAAGGTCTGTTGTAATTTTAAGTACTTTGAAGAGTGAATAATAGTTGGTTTAATGCCTATATGAGTAAAAAACCCTGGCCAAAAGAGTTTTGAAATACCATTCTATAAATAACTTTTCTTTTTGGTCTTTTTCCCTTTTTTTTTTTAAATTACAAGAGATAGGGTCTCACTGTGTCACCCAGGCGGTAGTGCAGTGGTGTGCTCACTGTAACCTCAAATTCCTGGGCTCAAGGAATTCTCTTGCCTCAGCCTCCCAAAGTGTGGGGATTACAGGCATGAGCTACCGCGCCTGGCCCCTTAATAACCTGTTATCTACAACTAACTACTGTCTTTAAGGCAAAGCCATTTACCTGTGGAGTATTATAACACTTTATTGATAGTCTATATTGCCTCATAGAAATCCTAAAGTTCTTATGGAGCTTGGGTAGGATAAGTGTTAACAAGATAAATTGATAAGAAATGTACAAATAGAATAATTAAAGGATCCATGAAATGAGAGTACTTTGTCAATGGAAACATTACCAAGAGCAAAGAATTCATCCTTGCAGTTTGCCCAGAAGGATTGCGACCATTAGGATGGAAAGAACCAACTAAAGAAGAAAGGAATAATCTCAGAAAAAGATGAAAATAGAGCATCTTAGAAGGCAAAGGATGCTACAGAAAAGAGAAAGGGAACTGAGAAATGACTTGTATTTAGTCAGGAGTCACCCTACTCCTGCTTGTTGTGTTCGTATAGCAGGCGTTAGGAGCTAGATGGCATTGAAATAATGCTAGGATAAATAGGGAATGGCAGAAAGAACCAAACATTTTTTATCTGAGAAAGGGTGGTTCCTTTCTCATCTTGTCCTCTCAAATACTCTATTTCTTAACCAAAAATCTTTCAAATTAAAGTCCAACTATGTCAGTATGCTATTAAAATATCCTTTATTTCCCGTTTGCAAAGGCTTAGAGGTAGGAGTGTGCCTGATATGTTTTAGTAAATGCAAGTAGGTAACTGGGTAGAAAAGAATGAGCAAGGGAGATAGATTACATAGAATCCTAAGGACCATCATTATAAGGACATTGGCTTTTACTCTGAAATGAGAGGCCATTAATGGGTGTTTATGTAATCTGATTTAAAAGGATCACTTTGGAGTCAGGCCTGTAGCCCTAGCTACTCCAGAGGCTGAGGCAGGAAATCTTGAGCTCAGGAGTTTGAAGCTTTAGTGTGCTACAGTGGTGCCTGTGAAAAACCACTGCACTCTGGCTTCAGCGACACATGGAGATCCTGTCCCCTAAAAAAAAAAAAAGAAAAGGATCAGGTCGGGCACGGTGGCTCATCCCTGTAATCCCAGCACTTTGAGAGGCCAAAGCGGGTGGATCGCGAGGTCAGGAGTTCGAGACCAGCCTGACCAACATGGTGAAACCCCCATCTCTGCTAAAAAGACAAAAATTAGCTGGGTGTGGTGACACACTCCTGTAATCCCACCTACTCAGGAGGCTGAGGCAGGAGAATCGCTTGAACCCGGGAGGTGGAAGTTGCAGTGAGCTGAGATCATGCTATTGTACTCCAGCCTGGGCGACAGAGCGAGACTCCATCTCAAAAAAAAAAAAAAAAAAAAAAGGATCACTTTGGCTGCTGTATTGAGAATAGATTATAGGGTAGTATGTATGATATCAGAGAGAGCAGTAAGTAGACTATTGCAATAATTTAGTTGATATTAAAGTATTAAAAGACAAGAGGCTGGATGCAGTGGCTCATACCTGTAATCCCAGTACCCCAGGCTGAGGTGGGTGGATCACGAGGTCAAGAGATCAAGACCATTCTGGCCAACATGGTGAAACCCTGTCTCTACTAAAAATACAAAAATCAGCTGGGCATGGTGGTGCTTGCCTGGAGTCCCAGCTACTTGGGAGGCTGAGGCAGGAGAATCACCTGAACCCGGGAGGTGGAGGTTGCAGTGAGCCGATCACGCCACTGCACTCCGGCCTGGGCAACAAAGTGAGACTCTGTCAGAAAAAAAAAAAAAAAAAAAAAGACAAGGGAAAACTAGTAAAGAACCAAAGAACAGTGCAAAGTAATGTAAGAGGATAACCAGAAGAACGTGCTGTCCTAGAAACCGAGTAGAAAAGTGCATATCAAGGAGAGACTGATTAACTATGTTAGTCAGTACTGCTTGTTAGATCAAGTATAATAGAGGTGAGAATATGGACTTCACCACTGTGGAGGTCACTGGTGATCTTGAATAGTTTTGGTGGAGTGAGGTTCAGGGAGTGAAAGTCAGATTGGAATGGATGAGTATAATCAAACCCTTAGATATAATTTGTAGTCTATAGAAAACATGGGGCCTGGAGGAGTAAGTAAATAAATATAGCTTGCAAGGACATTCAATAGGAAAACTGACTACCTTTTGTCGGTAAGACAATGGCATGAAAAGCCAAGAGTGGGGAGGAGGATCTGTTTTAGATGAAGAGATTTAAAAAGAAATCCAAATAAAATGTGTTGCTCTTACTTGGTTCTTGATTTAAATAAATAGATGGTTTAAAAGACCTCTTTGAAACAAAGAGACGTTTAAATCTGAACCATGTAATAGATAACAAGGAATTACTGCTGATTTTGTTAAGTGTGATGATGATATCGTGGCTATGAAAGGAAATGTATTTTATTTTATTTTATTTTATTTATTTATTTATTGAGACGGAGTCTCGCTCTGTCACCCAGGCTGGAGTGCAGTGGCGCAATCTCGGCTCACTGCAAGCTCTGCCTCCCGGGTTCACGCCATTCTCCTGCCTCAGCCTCTCCGAGTAGCTGGGACTACAGGCGCCCACCACCACGCCCGGCTAATTTTTTGTATTTTTAGTAGAGATGGGGTTTCACCGTGGTCTCGATCTCCTGACCTCGTGATCTGCCCGCCTCGGCCTCCCAAAGTGCTGGGATTACAAGCGTGAGCCACCGCGCCCGGCCTATTTTATTTTATTTTTATTTTTTGAGACGGAGTTTTGCTCTTCTTGCCCAGGCTGGAGTGCAATGGCGCGATCTCGGCTCACTGAAACCTCCACCTCCTGAGTTCAAGCAATTCTCCTGCCTCAGCCTTCCTGAGTAGCTGGGATTACAGGCATGCACCACCACGCCTGGCTAATTTTGTATTTTTCATAGAGACAGTGTTTCTCCATGTTGGTCAGGCTGGTCTCAAACTCCCAACCTCAGATAATCCGCCCACCTTGGTCTGCCAAAGTGCTAGGATTACAGGCGTGAGCTATCGCGCCCTGCCGGAAATGTCTTTATTTTTTAGAAGTATATACTAAAGTATTTAGAGATGAAATCTTCTAAGCATAATTTGTTTTAAACAGCTGCAGCAAAATGTTCATAATTATTGAATCTGGGTAATAGGTATATGGGGTTCATTATAATTGTGTGTATATTAGAAGTTTTTCATAATTTTGAAAAGAGAGGGAATGTAAAGAGTGTTGGAAATAGGCTGGGCTTGGTGGCTCACACCTGTAATTCCAGCACTTTGGGATGCCAAGGTGGGTGGATCACCTGAGGTCAGGAGTTCAAGACCAGCCTGGCCCACATGATGAAACCCCATCTCTACTCAAAATACAAAAATAAGCCAGGCGCAGTGGCACATGCCTGTAATCCTAGCTACTAGGGAGGCTGAGGCAAAATTGCTTGAACTCAGGAGGTGGAGGTTGCAGTGAGCCAAGATTGCGCCACTGCACTCCAACCTGGGCGACAGAGTGAGACTATCTCAAAAAAGACCAGGCACGGTGGCTCAGACCTGTAATACCAGCACTTTGGGAGGCCAAGGTGGGTGAATCATGAGGTCAGGAGTTCGAGACCACCCTGGCCAAAATGGTGAAACTCCGTCTCTACTAAAAATACAGAAAATTAGCTGGGCATGGTGGTGGGCGCCTGTAATCCCAGCTACTCAGGAGGCTGAGGCAGGAGAATTGTTTGAACCCGGGAAGCCGAGGATGCAGTGAGCCAAGATCACGCCACTGCATTCCAGCCCAGGCGCCAATGCGAGACTCTGTCTCAAATAAACAAATAAATAAAAGTGTTGATAGTAGAGATACAGGTAACTCTCTTGAAGAATTTTGCCTTAAATGGGACTAGAAAAATAAGTGCTAGATGAGGATGTAGGTTGAGAGAAATTACTGCGTGTCTGTAACTTCATAATGGCAACAATTCAGTAGAGGAAAAAATAGATGAGTAAGAGGATAAGTTGCTGGAAGAATGTCCTTGAATAGGTGAGAAGGAATGGAGTACATCTATTATAATAAATAGCACCTATAATTGTATTAGTTATCCCAAAACTTAGCAGCTTAAAACAATAAACACTGATTATTTCATACAACTTTTGTGGGTCAGGAACTTGGGTATGGCTGAGCTGGGTGATTCTGAAGGTAGCAGCCAAGATGTCATCCAGAGATGTATCTGAAGCCTTAACTGAGACTGGAGGATCTGCCTCCAAGATGACTGACTCACATGAACAGCAAGTTGATGCTGGCTTTTGGCAGGAGGCCGTAGTTCTTTGTCATGTGTACATCTCCGTAGGACTGCTTGAGTCTTCTTAAGGCCCCACATGGCACCTGGCTTCTCCCAGAGCAAGGGACGCTTCAAGAGAGAGCAATGCAAACACTACCTAGTTTTAGAAGTCATATTCCATTATTCCTGTAATACTCTCTTGGTCACACAAGTCAGCCTTATTCAGTGTGAGAGGGGATAACACAGGGCAAGACTACCAGGAAGTGAGGATCAGTAGAGGGCAGCTTGGATGCTGGCTGTCATACAAGTTAATTAATTTAAAAGAAGTAATACATGCCTAGTACATAGCAAGCAGTTAATATCTGAACACATGAAGGCAAAATGAATACAAATTTTAAAAGACTAGGGGTTGAAATAACTTGTGGTTAGAGTGCTAAACAATTAACAAGAAATATTAAAAGCATTTCCTTTTGTGCGGAGAGGTCTTGCTGTGTTACTCAAGCTGAACTTGAACTCCTGGGCTCAAATGATCCTTCCACCTCAGCCTTCCCAGTAGATGGGACTACAGGTGTGTTACTGTGCCTGGCTTATTGAAAGCTTTTTTTTTTTCTTGAGATGGAGTCTTGCTCTGTCGCCTAGGCTAGAGTGCAGGGGCGCGATCTTGGCTCACTGCAACCTCCATCTCCTGAGTTCAAGCAATTCTCCTACCTCAACCTCCCGAATAGCTGGGAGTACAGGTGACCGCCACCACACCCAGCTAATTTTTGCATTTTTGTAGAGATGGGATTTCACCACGTTGACCAGGCTGGTCTCAAACTCCTGACCTCAGATGATCCGCCCTCCTTGGCCTCCCAAAGTGCTGGGATTACAGGCGTGAGCCACCATGCCTGGCCTGAAAGCGTTTTTTAGCAGCAGTTGAAATGACACAAAAATAATTGTTTATACATTTGCATAACTTTTCATCTGAAATGTTTTATATACTGTGTGGTTTTGGTTTTTTTTCTGCCTAGGGGCAATGAAAACTATTCTAGGTGATCAACGAAAACAGATGCTCCAAAAATATAAAGAAGAAAAGCAACTTCAAAAATTGAAAGAGCAGAGAGAGAAAGCTAAACGAGGAATATTTAAAGTGGGTCGTTATAGACCTGATATGCCTTGTTTTCTTTTATCAAACCAGAATGCTGTGAAAGCTGAGCCAAAAAAGGTAAATTTAGTGTCTTAATATAAAGGAATAGTTTCTTTTATTTGGCATTTTCTTCAAGACATTAACTGACTAAAATAACCCCTTTCCCTTAGTCTCTATTAACTGGTTGGTAGAGGGTGGGAATGACATAATAGTAGCTCAGAAGAATGAAAATCAGGTCTCTTAAGATAGCTGTAGGTAAGTGGAGATAGGATAAAACTAGGAAAATGGGTAGAACCAGGCTGAACAATGTTATGCAAAGGATTTGGTGTTTATCCTGTAGGTTATGCAGAATCAGGAGAAGTTTATAAATAAGGGTAGTGCCATTGTCAAATTAATAATTCAGGAAAATACCACAGCCCTAAAGATTTTAGTCTGGAAAGGGAAGCATTTATAGATAGGGAAACCAATTATGAGACTATTGTAATAGAATAGATGGAAAGGGGCAGTGGGTTTTAAAAGGAAAAAATAGGTGTAAGACATCTAAATAAAGGCATTTGACAGGACTGGTGGCCAAGTAGATGGTGAGGGGTAAAGGAAATTGAAAAAGCAGAGAGAAGCTCTGCTGCTAAAAGAGATAAGAAAAGGAACAAGCTTAAGTGGGTGCATGTTAATAACCTTTTTAAAAATCTTAAACTTGTGTGGGCCACCTAGATATTAGTAAAAATTTGGAAAGCAGGATGGAAATTGGTGCTAAGATGTCGATTTAGGATATAATATTGGGAGTATGGATGGGTGTTTAAGCTGTAGGACTAAATGAGACCATTCCAATAAGGATATATAAAGTTATGAAAAAGTGTGCTCTAGAGAGTACCTTTAGGTAGGCAGAAGTCAGGTACCAGGCTGAGGACCGGTCAGAGAGGCAGGAGAACTAAAAGAGAGGATAGAAGCTCATATTAATGATGATTCCAATACCTGGAAAATACGGTTTGAAATTTCTTTCTCACTGAGAAATATGAGTAATTTTTGAAGTTACTAACAATTTAAATCAAGCTAGAACCAGAAAAAGGAATTTAAGTATCTTTTTGCTATAAGAGATTAAGGATAAAATTTAACTTTAAAATGGGAGCTTTATTTTGTAATAAGATATGGAAGTAAACCTTTACCAGTTCATTTGTTAAGTTCATTTTCTTTTGACTCTTCTAAGGCTATTCCATCTTCTGTACGGATTACAAGGTCAAAAGCCAAAGACCAAATGGAGCAGACTAAGGTATAGTTGATAGTAGATAATTGTTACTAAAATGATAAATTGTACTTTTTTAGTAAGTAAATTCATTTTAAGTCTAATATCAGATTCAAACATAACGATTGATTTACTAGAGTTAACAGGTACCAAAGTCACTGTTTTTGGTATGGTGATGTAGAGCAATTTCACTTAAAATATTTGCTCCAACATTCCTTATGAGATCCATGGCAAACTGTCTTTGTGTCACACTCTTGTTTTGTTTACTGGGCTCCTATTATGCATTCCAAGTTACCTGCATGAAATGCAGATGGAGAGGAAAGCACACAGGGTAGGTGTTATAAACTTACAGATCTTCAAAATACTGTAATAGAGATATTAGGAGGGTTACTAAAACAAAGTGAAGTGGGCAAAAAGTGAAATAATATGCGTCTTTATCAGGTGAGGAAGCTAAGTTCCACGTATGCATTGCTGTGATGTTCCTGGTGTTGTAGGCTTTTGGATATAATAAACTAAATTCCCTTTGTGGATCTTACATGTAAGACATTTAAAAAAAATACATAAAATGTCAGAAGATGGTAAGTATTATGAAAGAGATTTTTAAAAGGGGGGTGGGGTGTACTAGAAGTAGGTATGGGGTAGAATTTTGATTGGGCAGTTAAGGAAGGCCTCCCTGAGATGAAAGCCTTTTGAGTGAAGTCATTATGGAAGTGGAGGAGAGAACCATGGGAAAGCGCTTTTTATCCAGGGGAAGTATTTTGTAGGCAAAATTAAAAGGTTTTGAAGTGAAAGCATGTCTAGGAGTGTTCAAGAACCTTCAGAAGGCAAGTTATAGTTAGCTGTTTTTAATAGCTTGGGTTATTAGCATTTTCTAAATTCTGTGATTCTGAAAAAGGATGTAAGCTTTTTTGGAAGCTTAATGGAAAGCTTTTCTTTATCTCATTTTATTTGGGGTAGTTTTTTTTTGTGGTTGTTGGGTCATTTACAATGATCAGATTTCGTATGAGGAATCAATTTACAGATTACAAATATGATGGTTTGATTCATTATGCAGTTAAATCACATAGCACCTAATCTCTTAAATAGATTGATAATGAGAGTGATGTTCGAGCAACCCGACCTGGTCCAAGACAAACTTCTGAAAAAAAAGTGTCAGACAAAGAGAAAAAAGGTAGGAATATTAGCAATTACTATAAATCCTCTGAGGCTACCACAGCCATAATTTTTTTTAAGTGTCTAGAAGGTTAACTGGAATTTGTTTGTTTGTGACAGAGTCTTGCTTTGTTGCCCAGGTTGACGCAATCATAGCTCACTGGAGCCTCCATCTCCTGGGCTCAAGTGATCCTCCCACCTCAGCCTCCTGAGTAGCTGCAACTACAGACTTGCCACCATGCCCAGCTGATTTTTATATTTTTTGTAGAGACGGGTTCTCACTATGTTGCCTAGGCTGGTTTCGAACTCCTGGGCTGAAATGATTCTCCTGCCTCCCGAGTAGCTGGGACTATAGGCATGCACTACCATGCCTGGCTTCCCAGCAATAATTTAATAACTACAAGGGACATTTGATTTGGTTATTTTTTTTCCCCCACAGTCATGCAGCCTGTAATGCCCACGTCGTTGAGAATGACTCGATCAGCTACTCAAGCAGCAAAGCAGGTTCCCAGAACAGTCTCATCTACCACAGCAAGAAAGCCAGTTACAAGAGCTGCTAATGGTAAGAACTAGTCCTTGATCAGTGACCGAACTAGAATGTTTGGTCCTTGAGGTTTTTGTGTTCCATTTCAAAAATCAACAAGTACTTCTTTGAGTAGGAGAGAAGGAAACGGGAAATTCTAATACATGAAAATAGATTCTGTGCCCTGACATCTGGTTAGCACACAATGGGTGCCCAAACATTGAAGACCTTAATTAGTATAAACAGTGTTTCAAAGTGAAAAATTAATGGTCCGAGTAAATCATAGTTCGTTTATTTGGTGCAATACAATGTAGCCATTAAGAATAATATTATTAAAGAACACTTAATGACATGGTTCATGATATATTAAGTGGGCAAAGAAAAGCAGGTCAAACTCTGAACAGTAGGATCGCAGTTCTAAAAAGCCGTATGTAAGTATGTGGACATAGGCCTGGAATACCATACCCTGAAGTGACAACTGAGTAATGGAATCCTGGGTGATTTGTCATTGTTGTTCTTTGTAGTTTTCTGTTATTTTTCTAATTGTAATAAATATGTACAGGCTGAGCAACCCTAATCAAAACATCCAAAATCCTGAGCATTGACATGACGTTCAGAGGTCATGCTCAAAGGAAATGCTTGTTGGAGCATTTCAGATTTTAGATATTTGTATCAGGTATGCTGAACCTGTAAGTATAATGTAAATATTCCAAAATCTGGAATCTAAAATATCTCTGGTCCCAAGCATTTTGGATAAGGGATACTCAATCTGTATTTGGTATTCAGATGAAAAGGGTAAAACACTCTGGTTTTGAAAACAGATGGTTTGTATTTGGCAGGAAATTCCATAACCCTTTTTATAATATGGCTTTTAATAAAAAAATCCTTCAAGACATATATTCCTACTGTTGCTTCTTTTCCTTTCCCAAGTTTCCTAGTATTTTCATGTAGCATTTCTATCTGGTAAAATAAATATTTTATTGTTGTTTTAGAAAACGAACCAGAAAGAAAGGTGCCAAGTAAAGGAAGACCTGCCAAAAACGTAGAAACAAAACCCGACAAGGTAGAGAATAAACATCTTTTTACTTCTAGATGCTTTGAAAATCTCATTGCTACTTTCATAAAGTTGAAATTAAACATAAAGAACTGCTGCAAGAGGTTAACCTACATGTGTGTTAAAACTTCCTGAACGATAAGAAAGCATCAAGAGGATTTACTCTTGTTGTTTTTCAGGTATCTTATTTTCAGAGCTTTATAGGTAGAGAAAGCATAATTTGGTTAGAAGATGGAGAAAAATAATAAAAACACAGCTGAAAGAAACCTGTATGTGGGAATTAGCCAAGACATAGGGTGAAGTGGGGTGAAATGCATTGACTTTGGATTCATTTAGGCCTGGGTTTGAATACTCTCTCTGCTTCCAATTAGCTGCATAGCCCTGGGCAAGTTATGTAGTTTATGAGCTTGTTTTCTTATTCCTAACATGGAGTACCTGCATAGAGTAGTTGTAAGAATTAAATAAACTAAAATTTCTGCCTGCATCTAGCATGGTTTCTAATAAGATCTTCAAAAAAGATGCCCCATTTGAGGACCCAACCCCTTGCCCTATAATCTATGGTATAGTTTATTTTATTTTATTTTATTGTTGCCCAGGCTCGAGTGCAATGGCATGATCTTGGCTCACTGCACCTTCCGCTTCCCGGGTTCAAGTGATTCTCCTGCCTCGGCCTCCCGAGTAGTTGGGATTACAGGAGTGCGCCACCACGCCCATCTGGTTTTTGTATTTTTAGTAGAGACGAGGTTTCACCATGTTGGCCAGGCTGGTCTTGAACTCCCAACCTCAGGTGATCCACCTGCCTCGGCCTCCCAAAGTGCTGGAATTATAGGCGTGAGCCACCGTGCCTGGCCAGTATAATTTCTTAATTAAAAAAAATTACCAAAGATTAAGTAACCTGGCTAGATTCTTAGTAAAAAATCAAACACAGATCAAGAAAGGAAACATACAGTGAATCTTTGCAGATAAAGCAGCTGGACCTTGTAGGTCCTCCCTTAAGATTAACCCTTAAGGATTATCACTAGTTTTTGCTTTGACTGCCATGCTGGCTTCAACAGTGTTACCACTTAAACTTTTGTCCAGGTTGAAATACCTGGGTTTGAGTTCATATCTTATTAAAAATCAGAAACCTAGAAACCTCTAGAAATTATTTAAATACCAAGTAACAAATTGACTTGCAATAGTAAATATGCTTTGTATTTTATATGGTTAATCTTTTGTGTCACATTGGAAGTATTGCTCTTGTGTTAAGGTTATTTATAATCTAAGGTTATTTAAGTTAAGGATTTGGTCCTTAACGATAGTCATTCCATAATGTTAGATTTCTGATTTTAAACCATTGTAATTATCAACATAATTTTTTTTTTTTTGAGACGGAGTCTCGCTCTGTCGCCCAGGCTGGAGTGCAGTGACACGATCTCGGCACACTGCAAGCTCTACCTCCCAGTTTCACACCATTCTCCTGCCTCAGCCTCCCAAGTAGCTGGGACTACAGGTGCCTGCCACCACACCCGGCTAATTTTTTGTATTTTTAGTAGAGACAGGGTTTCCCTGTGTTAGCCAGGATGGTCTCGATCTCCTGACCTCGTGATCTGCCCACCTTGGCCTCCCAAAGTGCTGGGATTACAGGCATGAGCCACTGTGCCCGGCCGTAATTATCAACGTAATTTAAATAAAAAGATACTTATTTGTTGAATAAGTTTTTCCATATTAATTTTCCATTATCTTTTAATTTGTCGTAATACCCAAAAGGTATTGGCTAGTCTTTAAATAAGAATTGGTTTGGGGTGGGTGTGGTGGCTCCTGCCTGTAATCCCAGCACTTTGGGAGGCTGCGGCGAGCGGATCACAAGGTCAGGAGATTGAGACCATCCTGGCTAACACAGCGAAACCCTGTCTCTACTAAAAATACAAAAAATTAGCTGGGCGTGGTGGCGGGCGCCTGTAGTCCCAGTTACTTGGGAGGCTGAGACAGGAGAATGGCGTGAACCCGGGAGGCAGAGCTTGCAGGGAGGCCAGATAGCACCACTGCACTCCAGCCTGGGCGACAGAGGGCGACTCTGTATCAAAAAAAAAAAAAAGAATTGATTCCATTCCCGGGTAATAGCAATGGGTTTAGCATAACTGGTCTTCTGATTCCATGTGTACACTTAATTGTATCTGTTTTTGTCTCTCAAATTATGTACATAGAACATATATTTCTGTTGTCGTATTTTCAGACCTATAAAAATTGGTTGAATATATCCTCAGAAGAGAGAAATCTTACTCTACTTTGTTAACTCACATCCTAGGGTTTTTCTTGTAAAGTGGATAGTGAAGAAAATACTTTGAATTCACAAACTAGTGCAACAAGTGGAATGGATCCAGATGGAGTCTTATCAAAAATGGAAAACTTACCTGAGATAAATACTGCAAAAATAAAAGGGAAGAATTCCTTCGCACCTAAAGATTTTATGTTTCAGCCACTGGATGGTCTGAAGACCTATCAAGTAACACCTATGACTCCCAGAAGTGCCAATGCTTTTTTGACACCCAGTTACACCTGGACTCCTTTAAAAACAGAAGTGTAAGAATATGACCTTAATAATAAGTCCCTTGCTAAGATGGGTAATAAATGCCTTTCTTTCTTTTTTTTTTTTTTTTTTTTTTTTTTGAGACAGAGTCTTGCTCAGTCACCCAGACTGGAGTGCAGTGGAGTGATCGCCGCTCACTGTAAGCTCCGCCTCCCGGGTTCATGCCATTCTCCTGCCTCAGCCTCTCAAGTAGCTGGGACTACAGGCGCCTGTCACCACGCCCGGCTAATTTTTTGTATCTTTAGTAGAGATGGGGTTTCACCATGTTAGCCAGGATGGTCTCGATCTCCTGACCTCGTGATCCGCCCGCCTTGGCCTCCCAAAGTGCTGGGATTACAGGCGTGAGCCACCGTGCCCGGCCAAATGTCTTTCTTATATTTGGTCTATGCTTTTAAAAAGTTATTATTAGTGAACTGTGTTAATTAGGAATCATGCAATTTTTTCTTTAAAAAAAATTCTTCAGAAGGTACAATAATGTAATTGACAGTTTTTATATTTCCTATGCATTGTTATTTTCACTATACAATTTGGGTTTTTTTGTTTTTAATAAATGACTTAATTATAACACATACATCTTTCAAAAGAAAATTGCTATACTACTTTAGCTCAGATATGACTTTTTCCTCATTTTCTTCTGGCTTAGTATTTAGAAAAACTGCCTCTGAAGACAAAAACGATTAATTTGCGAAACAAGGGAAAAATCAGTTGGAACCTTTAAAAGAAAAGGCAAGATCATTTTGCAAAGACTGGCTGGCAGCAAATATACTAAAAACTGCTCAGCAGCATCTAAGACTATTAAGTGTTTATGTTCCATTAAGAAATCTTCAAAATCTTTGAATCTCATTACAATTAATTAGTAAAGATGGACATTCACACTATAGGTGTTTACATGTTCTCCCCTCCAGAATACACATTTTAAAAAAATAGAAACATTTCTATTTTAGCCCAGATCTATAACAAGTGACACAATTTTGAAAGCCTTTACATTAGATATATGGAGTTCATGTTTCATGAAGTATATTTTTGCTATTGTTTTTAGTGATGAGTCTCAAGCAACAAAAGAAATTTTGGCACAAAAATGTAAAACTTACTCTACCAAGACAATACAGCAAGATTCAAATAAATTGCAATGTCCTTTGGGTCCTCTAACTGTTTGGCATGACGGTATAGTATTTAATTAATTTATTCATTTTTTAGAATAATGTTATTAATAATACAAAAATATTTTGCTTTCAGGTATAGTAATTAAATTTTTACTTTTCTGGATTATTGTCAGATTTGTTTGGAGTTCTTTTTCACCATATCATTTGGGGATATGAACTCAGGGTCAGAAAAGACAGGAAAGCATGGGTAAAGATATCTGAAGAGATAATTGGAATGAAGAATACAGACAGAAGAGGGGAAATAAATGTAAATTTAAAGAAAAAAATATTGAGAGCTACTTTAGAGGAAATGTGAAGTGATTGAGGCAGAAATAAAATTTTAAAATTAAACATTGAAAAGAATTGAAGGATTTTTAAAATGTCTTTTTAGGGGCTGTCATTTTAGGAATTGTTGCTTTGAAATTTATATGTAAGATTTTCTTTAATTTATAGAACATGTTTTAAATAAAAATGAAGCTACTACTAAAAATTTAAATGGTCTTCCAATAAAAGAAGTCCCATCACTTGAAAGAAATGAAGGTCAAATAGCTCAGCCCCACCACGATGTGCCATATTTCAGGTATGTCTGTTTGTTTCTAGTGTAAGAATTTTGTATTAATATCTAGACATTTAAAACCAAAACTAAAAATTTTTAACCTTAACATAGGGGAAAACTGATGTTAGGTGATTTTCACGTTTAAATTTTAATTTTTTTTTGATAACTAGTACATTCATGTGGTTCCTAATTCAAAGGGTAGGAAAAGGTACAAGTGAGAAGACTCCTTCTCAGCACTGTGACCCAACCACATAGTTTGAACCTTTCATGAAGGCAAGTGTTACTCATTTCTTGTGAATACTTCTATGGATAGTTCATGCATATGTAGACAAATATAACTTATACATTTTTTTTTTTTTTTAAATATAGACAATAGGCTGGGCATGGTGGCTCACGCCTGTAATCCCAGCACTTTGGGAGGCCGAGGTGGGCGGATCACAAGGTCAAGAAATCGAGACCATCCTGACTAACATGGTGAAACCCCATCTCTACTAAAACTATAAAAATTAGCTGGGCGTGGTGGCACACGCCTGTAGTTCCAGCTACTAGGGAGGCTGAGGCAGGAGAATCGCTTGAACCTGGGAGGCAGAGGTTGCACCACTGCACTCCAGCCTGGCAACAGAGTGAGACTCCATCTCAAAAAAAAAAAAAAAAAGAATATATATATATATCTTTATATATATATTCTTTATATATATATATTCTTTATATATATGTATTCTTTATATATATGTATTCTTTATATATATTCTTTATATATATATATACAAGATACATATAGACAATATCATACAATACACACTATTCTGTTTGTAAATCAAATAGATGAGAAGTAAGTATCTCACTATAGTTTTACTATTCATTTGTTCTATTATAAATATATTTTTTGAGAGTGACTTCATTTCTTTCTTTCTCTTTTGTTTTGAAATGGTTTTGCACTCTGTTGCCCAGGCTGGAGTACAGTGACGTGATCTCAGCTCACCGCAGCCTTTCCGTCCTGAGCTCAAGCCATCCTCCTGCCAGTGGGTGGCTAATTTTGGTGTTTTTTTTTTGTTTGTTTGTTTGTTTTTGTAGAGACAGGGTCTTACGATATTGCCCAAGCTGGTCTCAAACTCGCAGGCTCAAGCGATCCTTTTGCCTCAGCCTCCCATACTGTTAGGATTACAGGCATGAGCCACTATGTCCGGCTTAATTTCTTTTTTAGAGCACTGGGTTTTAGAATTATAAGGGATTTTAGAGGTAGCTAATCCGTTGTGTTGTTCCACTGAGTTATTGAAATATTAAGCAATCTACCCAACTAGATAATGTCAGAGCTAAACCATTTCTGCTATCTCTTTTTTTTTTTTTTTTTTGAGACGTAGTCTCTCTTTGTCACCCAGGCTGGAGTGCAATGGCGTGATCTTGGCTCTTTGCAACCTCTGTCTCCCAGGTTCAAGCAATTCTCAGGCCTCAGCCTCCTGAGTAGCTGGGATTACAGGCGTGTGCCACCACACCCGGCTAATGTTTATATTTTTAGTAGAGACGGGGTTTCACCATGTTGGTCAGGCTGGTCTCGAACTCCTGACCTTGTGATCCACCTGCCTCAGCCTCCCAAAGTGCTGGGATTACAGGCGAGAGCCACCGCGCCCAACCCTCTGCTTCCTTATTAATTGTCATGTTGTGTCATTGAATATAAACAACTCAAATTTTTTGTTTTTGTTTTTGTTTTTTGAGATAGGGTCTCATTCTGTCACCCAGGCTGGAGGGCAGTGTCTCGATCTTGGCTCACTGCAGCCTTGACCTCCCGACCTCCCACCTCAGCTTCCTGAGGAGCTGGGACTTTGTCTGTTTCTAGCGTAAGAATTTTGTATTAAAAAAATAAAAATAATTTTGTATTAATATCTAGACATTTAAAACCAAAACTAAAATATTTATAACCTTAATATAGTGGAGGGAAACTGATGTTAGGTGATTTTCATCTATCTTTTAAATTTAAATTTTTTTTTTTAATAACAAGAGGTTACCACCATGCCTGGCTTTTTTTTTTTTTTTTTGTATTTTTTTTAAGTAGAGATTGGTTTTCACCATGTTTCCCAGGCTGGTCTGGAACTCAGGCTCAAGTGATCCACCTGCCTTGGCCTCACAAAGTGCTGGCTGGAATTACAGGCATGAGCCACTGAGTCTGGCCCTAAATTTTTTTTTTTTTTTTTAAGAAACAAAACCTGCCGGGTTCGGTGGTTCCCACCTGTAATCCCAGCACTTTGGGAGGCTGAGGTGGGCAGATCACCTGAGGTCAGGAGTTCAGGATTAGCCTGGCCAACATGGTGAAAACCCATCTCTACTAAACATACAAAAACCAGCTGGGCGTGGTGGTAGGTGCCTGAAACTCTGTACCTACTAAACAATAACTCCCCATTCCTCAGCCATTCCCTCCCAGCCCCTAGTAAATACCATCCTATTTTCTGTCTCTATGATTTTGACTCCACTAAGTATCTTATTTAAGTAGAATAATGTAGTATTTGTCTCTTTGTTACTGGCTTATTTCACTTATCATAATGTCCTCAAGGTTCATTCATTGTAGCATGTGTCAGACTTTCCTTTTTAAGGCTGAATAATATTTCATTGTATGTATATAGCACATTTTGCTTATCCCTTTGTCTGTCAGTGGACACTTGGGTTGCTTCCATGTTTTAACTGTTGTGGACAGCTATGAACATGGGTGTACAAATATCCATTTGAGAGCCTGCTCTAAATTATTTTGGGTGTATACCCAGAAGTAGCATTGCTGGGTCGTGTGGTAAGTCTATTTTTAATTTTTTGAGGAGCTGCCATACTGTTTTCTATAGTGGCTTTGCCGTTTTACATTCCCATCAACAGCATACAAGGGTTCCAGTTTCTCTACATGCTAGGATACTTTCTACATAGACACAAATTAAACTTCTTTTAGGCCTGGATTTCTCAATCTTGGCATTATTGACGTTTTAGATTGTATACTTGTTGTGGGTATATATCCTATACATTGTAGGATGTTCTGTAGCATCCCTGGCCAGTAGCACTCCTTCAGTCATGACAATCAAAAATATTTCCAAACACCACCAAATGTTCCCTAGAATGGGGCAAAATTGACCCAGCTGAGAACCACTACCTTTAAGCAAGCAAAGCCTAATAATTAGGATCGATGAGGCCCTATCACTGTAATCCTGGGATTAACAGTTTTTAGCTTTATTTACTCTTGACAGTTGAGTTGGCTTAGTTTCATAGACAATGCAGAGAATCTGATGCACATTTAGGAATGTCTGACTTTGATCAGCCTCTGAAAAAGAACAGAACAAACTAGAAATGTTAGCTTAAAAAGTAGGTTCTTGGTATTATCCAGCCACATAAGTTTTAGGTGTAAAAGGATGTACATACAAAGGGTATCAACTTGTATTTATGGATTTTAATATATCACAGTTTATAAATAACTCAGTGTCAACTTTGGGAAAATATTGTGGCTCCCTTTTATAACTTCCTAATATGATGTATCATGATGTTATGCTAATACTTAGATACTAGTGTAAAAACCACTTGTAGAACTGAAATGTATGTCATAATTTTAGAAATATCCTCCAGTTAGAAACTGAGAAATTAACTTCACATTGCCTCGAGTGGGACAGGAAGCTTGAATTGGACATTCCAGATGATGGTGAGGCAACATTTGTATTTTTTGTTTGCTTTGTTTCTTTTACTATGGTTACGTTTATCTGAAACACAAGAATATAGCATTGCCTAACTTTATAGTTTCATTATTATGCAAAGTAGCATGAATTTTTCTTTTTTAACTTGATGTCTACAATAAAGTAGCAAGTGTTTTTCATATCTCAACATATGTTCCCTAACATCTGTGCTAAAATGGTATATAACTTAAAAGATGTAATTAGAATATTGACTGTCATTCCTTTGACTTGGACATTTTTCTAACCAACCAAGCAAGTAACAGTGAATATTACTAGCTTTTTTAATATGACTTTATGGGTGATATCAATATCTGATATTGTTTACACAAAAATATACTCTGAATGGAAATTACCTAAATCAATATGGAAAAGATTTTCTGAAGAGTTTCTTAATCTGATTTATTTGGGGAAGCTGTCTAGAAAAAATTATGTGTTGTCAGTATGAAGTCCTTCTTAGATAATTATTTGCAGTGAGTTGTTTGATGTTGAGTTTTGTTTTTTTTTAAATTTATTTATTATTATTTTTTAAGATGAGCATTGCTCTTGTTGCCTAGGCTGGAGTGCAATGGCGCCATTTCGGCTCCCTGCAACCTCCGCCTCCTGGGTTCAAGCGATTCTCCTGCCTCAGCCTCCCAAGTGGCTGGGATTATAGATGCCTGCCACCAGGCCCGGCTGATTTTTGTATTTTTAGTAGGGATGGGGTTTCACCATGTTGGCCAGGCTGGTCTCGAACTCCTGACCTCAGGTGAGCCACCCACCTTGGCCTCCCAAAGTGCTAGGATTGCAGGCATGAGCCACTGTGCCCGCAGGCATGAGCCACCACGCCAGCTGACATTGAGTTCTTATAAAGTACAAGAAGAAGTAGAATGCTATAGGTCGGGCGCGGTGGCTCACGCCTGTAATCCCAGCACTTTGGGAGGCCGAGGCGGGCGGATCACGAGGTCAGGAGATTGAGACCATCCTGGTTAACACGGTGAAACCCCGTCTCTACTAAAAATACAAAAAATTAGCTGGGCGCAGTGGTGGGCGCCTGTAGTCCCAGCTACTCGGGGGGCTGAGGCAGGAGAATGGCGTGAACCCGGGAGGCGGAGCTTGCAGTGAGCCGAGATTGCGCCACTGCACCCTGGGCTGGGCGAAAGAGCGAGACCCCGGCTCAAAAACAAAAAAGTAGAATGCTATTTAGTATATAGCAATACGTGTGAGAAAATATTGTTAATTTTGAGCAGGAATTGAAGCAAATAGTTAATACTTAGTATTTGTCTGACAAAGTTTTGTGGTAGATATTTTTTGTTTTGCTTAACAACCTGTAAGCCCTGGGATGTTTGGAGTGAAGTCTTATCAGTGGGCTGACTTGTAATGAATGTCCCGTTTTGTCCTTTAATTTTAAAAAACCTCCTATTTCCTTCAGCTAAAGATCTTATTCGCACAGCAGTTGGTCAAACAAGACTCCTTATGAAGGAAAGGTTCAACCAGTTTGAAGGACTTGTTGATGATTGTGAATATAAACGAGGTATAAAGGAGACTACCTGTACAGATCTGGATGGATTTTGGGATATGGTTAGTTTTCAGGTATGTGGTTCAATATTTCAAATACATTAACTTTGGACTTTTTTTTTTTTTTTTTTAAGTAGCAGGAGTAAAATGGAGTAATAGCTGCTTAGGTACCTGTAATATTAAATGAGATGTTATAAAGCACTTTTATAAACTGTAAAACATGATCTAAATTTTATGACTGATGTCCTTTTCTCCCGTATATTCTCAGGATAATTTCTTTTCTTTTTTTTTTTTTTGAGACAGAGTCTCGGTCTGTCGCCCAGGCTGGAGTGCAGTGGGATGATCTTGGCTCACTGCAGGCTCTGCCCCCGGGGTTCACGCCATTTTCTTGCCTCAGCCTCCCGAGTAGCTGGGACTACAGGTGCCCGCCACCTCGCCCGGCTAATTTTTTGTATTTTTAGTAGAGATGGGGTTTCACCGTGTTAGCCAGGATGGTCTCGATCTTTTGACCTCGTGATCCACCCGCCTTGGCCTGCCAAAGTGCTAGGATTACAGACATGAGCAACCACACCTGGCCAGGATAATTTCTATATAGGTTGAAAACTGAAATTATTTTCAACTCTATAATAGTCTATAATGATTCGACCTGTGAGAAATGAGTCAACTGGCCTTTGGTAGTTGAGTTCAGCTAACAGTTTACTGAGTTCCTGTTGTGTGCCCATATTGTATTAATCTCTTATTGTATTAGGAGTATTGTATTAGGAGTTGATAAAATAGTGCATTCCCTGTCCCAGAGGAGTTTGTAATTCGATTAGTGACTGAGATACAAAATATAATTCTAACGTAGAAAGTGCTGTGATAGAAGAAATTACTAGGAAGATCAGTAAAGGTATGGGGGAAGATGACTCTAGCTTTTTGAACTTATTTTAGAAATAAGCATATAAAATAGCATTTCAAGAACCAACAGCCAACAATAGACATCGAAAAAAGCTTCAAACCTAAAAGAAAAAGGCCAAAGCAAACATCTAGGAAGAAAGCTATTTGGATGGACTTTTAAATGCAAGTATTCATATTCTCAGACCAGACATTTCATCTGTCAAGTAAAAATACCTGTTAAAAAAAGAACATTCAGAGAATAAATAGCTCTTTGAAGCTTAGCAATATGAGAACAGAAATGTAAGATACAATAGGTAGAATATGAAGTTAAGGAAATTTCAGGCAGGCACAGTGGCTCAAGCCTGTAATCCTAGCACTTTGGGAGGCTGAGATGGGAGTATCACTTGAGCCCAGGAGTTCAAGACCAGCCTGCGCAACATAGTGAGAGCCCATCTCTACAGAAAATAAACTTAGCCAGGCATGGTTGCACATGCCTGTAGTACAAGCTGTAAGACAAAAGAGATTAGATAAGAAAATTACATGGACCAGTCCAGGAAATATAGCCAAATTATAGGAATTCCAGAAAAAGAGAACAGAAAAAAAAAATTGGGGAGCAAGTGAACAATGAAGGAGCCTGTTGAGTGTTTAGCACTGCGAATCAGAGTAGATCCACAGCAACTTACATGATTAAATACTGTTATATAACTCTGGGATAAAGAGGGTAGGCTAAAGCATCCAGGGAAAGAAAACAAATTTTATACAAAGCATCAAGGGTTAGAGTAGCATTGATCTCTCAGCAGCAATATTATGAACTAGAACAATACTCTGAAAATTCTGGGGGAAATTAACTTCCAACCTGGAGTTCTATACCGAACCAATCAAGCATGAGGGTGGAAAGGCACTTTTCAGAGACACAAGATCTCAAAGTTCACCTCCTTCCATGTACCCTTTCTCAGGAAACTGAGAATGTCCCTCACAAAGATGAGAGAGTTACCCAAGAAAAGAGGAGAGTGGGCTCCATTCCCAGAAAGAGGCGAGACCCTGTCTCAAAGAACCAAACCAAAACCCTGAGCAAACAAAAAGCAAAACAATTATTAAGTCTAAAGAAAACGTTGTGAGGAAGGAAACGGAATCTTAGCAGCTGTATGGCCCAGACATGAATAGTGTTTATGTAGTCATAATTAAGCATTACTTTATGATCAGTTTTTATATATTTACCAGTTTTCATAATAGTTGGTTCACTAGCACCCTTCAATTCTGATTATTTGATTCTGTGGCAATTTTTGTATCATTATTGTAGATTTAGGTATGATATGTTTACACTGTTTATAGTCTTTTTTTTTTTGAGATGGAGTCTTGCTTTGTCACCCAGGCTGGAGAGCGGTGGTGTGATCTTGGCTCACTGTAACCTCTGCCTCCTGGGTTCAAGCGATTCTCCTGCCTCAGCCTCCTGAGTAGCTGGGATTACAGGTGCCCACCACCACGCCGGGCTAATTTTTGTATTTTTAGTAGAGATGGGGTTCTCCATGTTGGTCAGGCTTGTCTCAAACTCCTGACCTCAAATGACCTTCCTGCCTCAGGCCCCCAAAGTGCTGGAATTACAGGTGTGCGCCACTGTGCCCAGCCTGTAGTCATTATCTTGATTGATGCTCATTTCCCAGCTTTGGCTTAGTGGGAGCCACTTCAAGTTGGCCATTGGGGCACTTTTTTTTTTTTTTTTTTTTTTAACACAAAAGAGCTATATGAGGTATAATTTACATATGATAAAATGTATTCATTTGAAATGTACAGTTCAATCATTTTTAGTAAATTTAGAGTTATGCAACCATCACAATCCAAATTTAGAATATATATTTTTTTTGAGATGCAGTTTCACTCTTGTTGCCCAGACTAGAGTGCAATGGCGCAATCTCAGTTTACTGCAACCTCCGCCTCCTGAGTTCAAGTGATTCTCCTGCCTCAGTCTCCCAAGTAGCTGGGATTACAGTCATGCGCCACCACGCCTGGCTAATTTTGTATTTTTACTAGAGACGGGGTTTCACCATGTTGGTCAGGCTGGTCTTGAACTCCTGACCTCACGTGATCCACCCAAAGTGCTGGGATTACAGGTGTGAGCCAGTACACCCAGCCAGAACATTTTCATCAGTATAAAAAGATGCCTCCTGCCTGTTTGCAGTCAATCCCCATTTCTACTCCTAGACCCAGGCAACCACTAATCTATTTACTGTTTCTGTAGATTTGCCTTTTTTGGGATATTTCATATAAATAGAATCATACATTATGGTGGTCTTTTGCATCTGGCTGCTTTCACTTACCATGTTTTTGAGTTTTATCCATATTGTAGCTTGCCTGTATACTTCATGCCTTTTTACTGCTGAGTAGTATTCCATTGTATGGATATATCACTATTCACCAGTTGATGGTCATTTAATTTGCTTCCACTTTTTGGTGATTATGAATAACCTATGAATATTTCCACACAAATCTTAGTGTGGATATATGTTTTTAAATTTCTCTTGGGCAGATACCTAGATATTGGTAGGTCATATTGTAAATTTATGTTTAACTTTTTAAGAAACTGCCCAAACTATTTTCCAAAGTGATTATACCATTTTACAGTTCCACCAACAATGTATGAGTGTTCTGTTTTTCGACATCCTCACTAATACTTGTTATTGTCTTTTTTATTATAGTAGTCCCCCCTTATCAGCAGTCTTGCTTTCTGTGGTTTTAGTTACCTGAGGTATAGTACAATAAGATATTTGGCAGGGAAGAGAGACCACATTCACGTAATTTATTACGGAATATTGTTATAATTATTTTATTTTATTGTTGATTATCATTGCTAATCTCTATGCTTAGTTTATAAATGAAACTTTCATAGGTATGTATGCATAGGAAAAAACATATATATAGGGTTCAGTACTACCTGCATTTCAGGCATCCCCTGGGGGTCTTGGAACAGATTCCTTGAAGATAAGGGGGAACTGTTGCATAGCCATCCTAGTGGGTATGAGGTATCTCATTGTAGGGTTTTTTTGTTTTTTTTTGTTTTTTGAGTTAGGGTCTTGCTCTGTCAACCCAGGCTGGAATGCATTGTCACAATCTCACCTCACTGCAACCTCTACTTCCTGGGCTCAAACAACCCTCCTGCTTCAGCCTCCCAAGTAGCTGAGACTACAGACATGTGCCACCACGACTGGCTAATTTTTGTATTTTTTTATAGAGGTGGGGTCTCATCATGTCACCCAGGTGGCCAGGTCTTGCTCCTGAGCTCAAGTGATCCACCCTCCTCAGCCTCCCAAAGTGCTAGGATTACAGGTGTCACCATGCCTGACCTCATTGTAGTTTTGATTTGAATTTCTCTAATGAGCGATGATATTAAGTATCGTTTTGTGAGCTTATTCGCCATTCGTGTATCTTCTACTGAGATGTCTGTGTAAATCTTTTGCACCCATTTGTAAATTTGATCGTCTTTATTATTGAGTTTTAAGTATTCTTTATATATTCTGGGTAAAAGTCCCTTATGAGAAATATTATTTGCAAATATTCTTTGAGTTTGTAGCTCAACTTTTAATCCTCTTAATGGCATCTTTTGAAGTGCAAATATTTTTATTTTAAAGTTAAATTTATCAAATTTCTCCTTTTTTTTTTTTTTGAGACGGAGTCTCATTCTGTCGCCCAGGCTAGAGTGCAGTGGCATGATCTCAGCTTACTGCAGCCTCTGCCTTCCGGGTTCAAGCAATTCTCATGCCTCAGCTTCCCGAATAGCTGGGATTACAGGCGCATGCCACCATGCCTGGCTAATTTTTGTATTTTTAGTAGAGATGAGGTTTCACTATGTTGGCCGGGCTGCTCTTGAACTCCTGACCTCAAGTGATCCACCCGCCTCGGCCTCCCAAAGTGCTGGGATTACAGGGGTGTGCCACCACACCCGGCCAGTTTTTTTTTTTTTTTTTTCTTTTATGTTGTGATTTTGACACCACGTCTAAGGACTCTTACCTAACCACAAGTCACAAAGATTTTCTCCTGTGTTTTCTTTTAACAGTCTTATGGTTTTAGTGCTTACAGTTAAGTCTATGATCCATTTGGTTAGTTTTTGTATATGGTATGAGATTGTGAGTCTAAATTCATCTTTTTGCTTATGGATAACCAATTTTCCCAGCACTGTTTGTTGAAAAGACTGTCTTTTCCCCATTGAATTGTATTGGCACCTTTGTTGAAAATCAGTTGGTCATGAGTGTAATTCTGAGTCATTTTGACATTTACTTTTTTTTTTTTTCCTTTGAGGTGGAGTCTCGCCTTGTTGCCCAGGCTAGTCTCGACCTTCTGGGTTCAAGCAATCCCCCAGCCTCAGCCTCCCAAATAGCTTGGATTATAGGCATATGCCACAGTGCCCAGAGACATTTACATATTTTTAAGGGAGAGCAGAGCTGAGAGGATATGTGTGTATAAGTGCATAGCATGGAGACTAAAAGCATGGTTACCAAACTGTTGTCAGTGGCTAACTCTTTGTAGGAGACTGGAAGTATCAGAAAGATGGGGATTATATTTCCATCCTATTAAATATACTTGTATCTTTTAAAACGAGATTATGTCAAGAAAATGAGAAGACAAGGCGCAGATTGGGAGAAAATATTTGCAAAAGATGTATCTGATAAAAGACTGTTATCCAAAAGATAGAGCTCTTAAAACCCAGCAATAAGGAAACAAACAACCCAGTTAAAAATGGGCAAAAGACCTGAACAGTTACCTCACCATAGAAGATATACAGATGGCAAATACGCATATGAAAAGATGCTCAACATCATATGTCATTAGGGAACTAGAAATCAAAACAACAGTGAGATACTACCACATACCTACTAGGGAACAGTGAAAATTCAACACACTGCCAACAGCAAATGCTGGGGAGGGTATGGAGCAATACGAGCTTTCCATTCATTGCCTGTGGGAATGCAAAATGTTATATCCACTTTAGAAGACAGTTTGGCAGTCACTCGCAAAACTAAACATACTCCTACCATACGATCTAGCAATTGCGCTCCAAATGAGTTGAAAACTTATGTCCATATAAAAACCTGCACATGAGTGTTTTTAGCAATATAGCAGCTTTATTCATAATTGCCAAAACATGGAAGCAACCAAGATGTCCTTCAGTGGAGGAATGGATAAATAAAAAAAAAATTAGATTGTGTTTACATTGTGTAATTTAAGAAACAACATTTAGGGTGTCTTTTCTACCATTTTAGCATTTTTGTCAAAAATAATCTAGGAGAGTTATTCATATATGATATTCTTTATGTAGATTTTGGAGGTTTATAAGACTAAAGATAATGAAAAACTTTACCATAAAAATTATTTGAACGCTAAATTGAGAATGACTCAGTCCAGTTTTAATAACTCATTTCTGAATCACTATTTTTAATTTTTTTTTAGTCTTCAGCTCATTCGTTTATAACTTTAATATGGCTAGCATTAATCTGGTAAACTTGTGCTTTATTAACAGATAGAAGATGTAGTCCACAAATTCAACAATCTGATCAAACTTGAGGAATCTGGGTGGCAAGTCAATAATAATATGAATAATAATATGAACAAAAATGTCTTTAGGGTAAGTTTGTGGGTTTTATATCTGAATTTTTTTTTTTTAGTTAAGGAACTGTTCTACATACATCCAAATTTCTAATATAGATTCTTCTATTTCTTGTTTTTAAGTTTTAAAAACATTTAGGTTCAGATTTCTCATCATTTTACAAAGTTAAGTCTGTATACTACTTACAGTGTACTGATTGCCTTTAAAGAAAGAGCAAGGAAATCGATCAACATAAAATTTAATATAGTTATGTCTAGAGAGAAGAAAGGAGGGGCTGTGATTGAATTGGGGTACCCAGAGAGCTTCTAAGTTACCACATAGTGGATATATGAGTGTTGGTTTTATTATTCTTTTTTTTTTGTTTGAGATGGAGTCCTGCTCTGTCACCCAGGCTGCAGTACAGTGGCGCCATCTCAGCTAACTGCCAGCTCCGCCTCCCGGGTTCATGCCATTCTCCTGCCTCAGCCTCCCAAGTAGCTGGGAATACAGGTGCCCGCCACCACACCCGGCTAATTTTTTGTATTTTTAGTAGAGACGGGGTTTCACTGTGTTAGCCAGGATGGTCTCGATCTCCTGACCTCATGATCCGCCTGCCTCGGCCTCCCAAAGTGCTGGGATTACAGGCATGAGCCACCGCGCCTGGCCTAAAGGTTTTATTCTTTAAACTGTACTTACACATTTTGTTATAATAATAATAGTAGTAGGTAATTTATATAATGTTTAGTATGTATCAAATATTATTCCAAGTACTTTATTAACTTAATCCTTACAACAGTCATATGAAATGGATGCTGTTATTCTTGTGCTTTGTTAACATGATAGATTTTGTTCTTGTTTCTAGTAGTTATCTTTCTAGTAGTGTTTTTGAATTCAAAGTTTTTGGTTTGGGTGGACACTTTTCAAACTAAGCATTGTCAGTTTTTCTTTATGATATGAGAAAAATGACTGTAGTTATAAACTCAGGTTGTCTAGATTGGTATTTTATTATACTATATAATCCAAATAAAAACTGTCTTGAATCCTATCTTAAGAGTTTAACTTGTTATTTTTTTTAAAACCTTATTTTTAAATTTTTTTTTTTTTTTTTTTAAAGACAGAATTTGGCTCTTGTTGCCCAGGCCGGAGTGCAGTGGCGTGACCTTGGTTCACCACAACCTCCGCCTACTGAGTTCAAGTGATTCTCGTGCCTCAGCCTCCAAAGTGCTGGGATTACAGGCATGAGCCACTGCGCTCGGCCTTAAAAAATATTTTACTAGGCCAGGCGCAGTGGCTCACGTCTGCAATCCCAGCACTTTGGGCGGCTGAGGCAGGCAGATCACCTGAGGTCGGGAGTTCGAGACCAGCCTGACCATCATGGAGAAACCCCGTCTCTACTAAAAATACAAAAATTAGCTGGGTGAGGTAGCGCATGCCTGTAATCCCAGCTACTCAGGAGGCTGAGGCAGGAGAATCACTTTACCCTGGGAGGCAGAGGTTATGGTGAGCTGAGATCATGCCATTGCATTCCAGCCTGGGCAACAAGAGCAAAACAACGTCTCAAAAAAAAAAAAAAAATTTTTTTACTAATAAAGTCTCACGATGAGGACCCTGAGGACAGTGACTAAATTGATTGAATGGATTTCAAAACTACTAAATAGTAAGGGATGCTACTTCATTATTAAAGCTACCGTGGGTATTTCTTATTAAGGATTTAGTCCTGGAAATATTAATATCATCAGTGATGCAGATCATGGCTATGTCCTATAGAGATTTGTAATTCTGCCTGTTGTCACCAGGTGTCTCTCCTACTTTATTTTATAGACTACCATTAAGATTATCCAACAAAGTAAAGCTAATCTTTTATAATATACTTCGATACCACTCCCTACTACCTCTTATTTATTAATCCCTCATTCCATCAGTCTTGTTTTCCTTTCCTCCCTTTTTTCCATCAGTCTTTAAACATGTTTAAGTGTCTTATCATTGTTTACATTAAAACAAAGAAACCTGTGGTGTCTGCTTCTCCCTTTAATTACTTGTACACCCCCATTTTTCTCTTTCTATCCAGTCACTGACAAGCATCCTAAAATGTCTATACTCTATTATTTTTGTTCCTTTATTTCTCCAACTCTGCAATTCAGTTATACCCCCTCTATAACTTCAGAATAGTTATCTAAATTATTAATCCACTAGTTGTTTAAGTTATTAGGCACTTAATTTTAAAATCTAACTCTTCTAGGCCAAGCGTGGTGGCTCAAGCCTGTAATCCCAGCACTTTGGGAGGCTGAAGCAGGCAGATCACCTGAGGTCAGTTCGAGACCAGCCTGGCCAACACGGTGTACCCTGTCTCTACTAAAAATAAAAAAATTAGCCAGATGGGCGCCTGTAATCCCAGCTACTCAGGAGGCTGGGTTAGGAGAATCACTTGAACTCGGGAGGCAGAGGTTATGGTGAACCAAGATCATGCCACTGCACTCCAGCCTGGGTGACAGATCAAGACTCTCTCAAAAATAAAAACTAAAAAAAAATAATAAATCTAACCTTTCTGCAGTATTAAATATGGTCTTTTTTTTTTTTTTTTTTTTTTTTTTGAGATAGAGTCTTGCTGTGTTGCCCAGGCTGGAGTACAGTGGCGCCATCTCGGCTCACTGCAACCTCTGCCTCCCAGGTTCAAGCTGTTCTCATGGCTCAGCCTCCCAAGTAGCTGGGATTACAGGCGTGTGCCACCGTGCCCAGCTATTTTTTTTCTTGTGTTTTTATTTTTGTATTTTACTTATTTTTTGAGATGGGGTCTAGCTCTGTGGCCCAGGCTGGAGTGCAATGGCACAATCTTGGCTCACTGTAACCTCTGCCTCCCAGGTTCAAGCGATCTTCCACCTCAGCCTCCTGAGTAGATGGGACTACAGGCATGTGCCACCATGCCCAGCCAATTTTTTGTATTTTTAGTGGAGCTGGTGTTTCTCCATGTTGGCCAGGCTGGTCTGGAACTCCTGGCCTCGAGTGATCCGCCTGCCTCAGCCTCCCAAAGTGCTGGGATTACAGGCATGAGCCACTGTACCTGGCCTACTTCCTTGTTTTTGAAATTATATTTCCTTTCTACTTCTTTGCCTATTCTTCAGTCATGTTTGCATATTTGTTTTCCATTTATCCCTTAAATGTTTTTGATATTTAGAATTCCTACCTCTACTCTCTTCTTTCCTTCCATAATTTTTCTGTGCAATCTTACCCAACCTGTGATGATTCTCAAGTCTGTATTGCAGACCACACTTAGTAAGCTCTAATTCTATATATCATGACTCAATATACCTTAAAAATCATATCCCAAACTGACAGCATCTCCACACACACCAATGTTGCCCTGTCTCATAATGCTGTTACCATCCCACCAGGTGTTCAAGATAGAAGTCTCAATATCCCTTTTGGTCCTTTGCTTGCTTTATTTCACCATCTCCACCCCACACACATCCAATAGATGAGTAAGTCCTCTCAATTCTACCTTTCAAATATCTCTTGAATCTGTCCACTTTTTTCATCTCTTACTCCTTAGTCTGAGTGATCTTTCTAAAACACCAGCTTGATAATGTTAATCTCGTGCTTAAAAATCACCAATAACTCTCTATTCCCTTGTTCTCTGTATAAATGTGACTTTAAGACCATTACATGCAGGTGATTTTATAATCTAGCTATTGTTTAACTCCACTTTGCTTTGTTTCATTTCTGGCTTTGGAAACATCTCTCTAGCCCTTGCCTCACCCCATCTTTTAGTTTGATGGTTTCAGCATAGGTGCTACTTCCTACAACCTTTCCTGATGTCTGAAGGTTGATTTAGGTGTCATCCTTATTTATTTTCTTTAAATGTTTTACTTTTTTTCTTTTTTATTTACTTTTTTTTTTGTTTTTTCTGTTTTTGGGGGGGTGTCATGGTTACAATCTAAAGGATGTCCCTTAAATTTATTTCCAACAGGACATTTATCCTTCTTACTGTCCTTCCCAGATCTTCTACTAAGCTGCAAACTCCTTGAGGGCAGCAACTCTGTCCTTTACCTTTTTACCTTTTAGCACATACTAGGAACTTGATAAATATGTGATTAATGTGGAATATTTTGTGTATACTTTACTTTTAAAAATTAAATTTTTAAGTGATGAATTTGTGTTTGTGTGTTTTTCTTATAAGATGGTAATGGGCAGCTTTACTATATGTTAGTTTCTCTTTGCAGAAAAATGTTGTCTCAGGTATAGCGAGTAAACCAAAACAGGATGATGCTGGAAGAATTGCAGCGAGAAATCGCCTAGCTGCCATAAAAAATGCAATGAGAGAGAGAATTAGGCAGGAAGAATGTGCTGAAACAGCAGCCTCTGTGATACCAAAGGAAGTTGATAAAATAGTGTTTGATGCTGGATTTTTCAGAGTTGAAAGTCCTGTTAAATCGTTCTCAGGTTAGTTGTTTTTGTTTTATTGTTTTTCCTGAGACTACTTAAGAGAACTATTTGGTATAGATGGGGGCTTGTGTAAGGTGAAAAATAGTTTTTACATGAAGAGACGTTAAGTTTTTCTGTGATTTTTAGAAAATAGACTATGCTCGCTCACAAACACATGTAAATCACATTTTGATGGGTATGATCAGATTAGTTTAAGTGCGATATGTCTTCTAAGATTGCTTTTCTACTTTCTAAGTGATTTCACATCTGTAACGTAATTACCATGTAACCCTACAGTCTGTGAGAAAGGTCACAGGATCCCAAGAGGTAAGAGAAATGACGGAAGCATGAAGAAGTAAACTGATTTTCTTCAGGTCAGTTAGAAGTTTGGTTAGAATTTATAATGCAAAGGAAACTTGAGCATCCAGCTATCACTTGTCTAGCTGTGCTTCAAAATGAAGCTTATGTGCTGTGTGTGTTGGTTCATGCCTATAATCCCACTACTTTGAGAGACCAAGGCAGGAGGATCACTTGAAGCTAAGAGTTTGAGACCAGCCTGGGCAATTTAGTGAGATCCTCTCTCTACAAAAAATATTAACTGAGCCTGGCAATACATGCCTGTAGTCCCACCTACTCGGGAGGCTGGGGCAGGAGGATCACTTGATCCCAGGAGTTCAAGGTTACAGTGAGCTATGATTGTGCCCCTGCACTCTAGCCTGAGTGACAGAGCAAGACTCCATCTCTAAAAAATAAGAAGTTTATGCAAAGTGGATTTGGTTTTATTTGCATTTGTATTAAAACTTTTGCTCAGATCTTTTTGAAAGGCAGTAAACGTACTAATTTTCCAATTTAAAAATATTCCAGTAAAAGCAGTTTTTAATACTTCAGGAAATCATTTTTGATGATTTTCTAACTGTATTTGTCAATAGCTTTTTTTTCACAGACTATTTTTCTTGAATTTATCTCAATTGAAATTATTTATTTATAAGCCATAGATGTCCACCAGGAAGTTTTTTCAAAGTAAACCTAAATTGTTGTCTAATACCTGCTATCTGATATTTATAGTGATCCTCAAGTATATTATAATATTCTTGTTAGTTTAGGTATCAAATCTGGTGCACTTTTGTTTGTTTCCTTTAAGCAGCTACACTCCCTGGATACCCAGGAATCTCCCAGTACTGCTAATAACATGGCCTCATTCTACTACTGGTCGAGGATCTTCGTGGTTCTTACAGCTATGGAGCTCATCATTCTGTTCTTTCACATGCTCAACTCAGTCCTTATGGATAGGGAGATTAAGGTTTATGGCAAAAATTGGTCATTTAAAATTGAGTTTTAGTTACAGAGCACATAGTTTATATGAGGCTAATTACAAAACAGTAGTCCCTGAAGAAGCCTTTCTCATTCCATTTGCCAATCCCTAGAAGCAACTACTTTCAGTTGTTACTGGAGTCTTTTGGACTTACTGGAGTCTTACTGGAGTTTTGTTGTTTACCACCATCTCTCTTGACAAGATTTGATCTTTTTCGAAAACACATTTTTCTTCTGGTAGACTTTTTAATCTTTCTTTCCTGTACTTAGTGTTTTCTTCTACTTCCTGAGGATTTCCTCAACTTTCATGCTGGCTATCATGTTTTTAATTCCCAAGAGCCCTTTCTTACTCTCCAAATGTTCATTTTATAGCATTCTGCACTTGTTTCATCAGTGTATTGTTTTATGTTTCCGAGGATATTAATGATAGCTTTTACGTTTTCTTCATCCACTATAGACAGTATTTATTTCAGGGTACTTTCATCTAGTTGTTTTTGGTTTCTGTCTCTTGTATTAGAGGCATTCCTCGGGAATCTGCTGATCTCTCACTGCCTGCACATGGTTAAGAATGGGCACTAAAAAGCTGACTGGAAACTCTCTGCACATGGGTAGGACCTTTACTTTCGGGGCTCTACTGTTAGCAGGGCCATTATGCTGGGAACCTACACATCATTGCATTTAAGACTTTTCTCATAGTCTACTCAGATTCCCCAGAGAAGATGGTTTCCATCTGCTTCCTGGAAGGTATCATTCTGGCTGCCAGTCTTTCAGGAGCCATGTAGGGGAAGAAAGCTAAGTGTCTCAACACTTTATGTGTAAATATTCACTTATTTCCCTTATTTTCCATGTAGTACCCCATCTCTCAACTGTATCTGGTATCCTCTAAACCAGAGACCCTTCTGTTTTTGGTGATGGGGGTGGGTGATGACAGTTGCTCTGCTGTGCAGAATGAGGAAAGGAATCCGAGCTCTTCTTGTTTAAACTGACTTTGAGCCATTCCTTCTGTGTTTACCTCCATTTTCATCTCCACTTGCAGAGGTACTTGGAGCCACCAGTTCTTCTGAGGGGTTATGTGGTAGAAATTGGGTTGATTCTCATTTTTCTTTTTCTTTTTTTTTTTTTTTTTTGAGGCAGAGTCTCACTCTATCGCCCAGGCTGGAGTGCAGTGACACGATCTCAGCACACTGCAAGCTCTGCCTCCCAGGTTCACGCCATTCTCCTACCTCAGCCTCCCGAGTAGCTGGGACTACAGGCGCCTGCCACCACACCTGGCTGATATTTTTGTATTTTTTTAGTAGAGATGGGGTTTTACCATGTTAGCCAGGATGGTCTCGATCTCCTGGCCTCGTGATCCACCTGCCTCAGCCTCCCAAAGTGCTGGGATCACAGGCATGAGCCACCGCACCTGGCCGATTCTCATTTTTCTTGATTGGTGGCTTAGAATTCGTTTTCCTGAGTCTGCTAGTCCGACTCAACAATCTACATTATAGCTTCCAAAATGTTGTTATTGTTGCTGTCTCTTCTTTAGTTTCCTTTGTCCTTGTGGAGTTCTGCTTTTTAAGATTATTTCTGTCCAGGCACGGTGGCTCATACCTGTAATCCCAGTACTTTGGGAGGCTGAGATGGGTGGATCACCTGAGGTCAGGAGTTCGAGACCAGCCTGGCCAACATGGCGAAACCTCATCTCTACTAAAAATATAAAAAAATAGCCAGGTGTGGTGGCAGGTGCCTGTAATCCCAGCTAGTCGGGAGGCTGAGGCAGGAGAATCGCTTGAACCCAGGAGGCGGAGGTTGCAGTGAGCCAAGATCGTGCCATTACACTCCAGCCTGGGCAACAAGAATGAAACTCCATCTCTAAAAAACAAAAACAAAAAAAAAGTTTATCTCTGTTCAGGCCCGGCGCAGTGGCTCACACCTGTAATCCCAGCACTTTGGGAGTCCGAGGCAGGTGGATCACCTGAGGTCAGGAGTTCGAGACCAGCCTGGCCAACATGGTGAAACCTCATCTCTACTAAAAATACAAAAATTAGCCAGGCGCGGTGGCATGCATCTGTAGTCCCAGCTACTGGGAAGGCTGAGACAGGAGAATCACTTGAAGCTGGGAGGCGGAGGTTGCAGTGAGCTGAGAGATCACACCACTGAACTCCAGCCTGGGTGACAGCAATGAGACTCTGTCTCAACAACAACAACAAAATTATCTCTGTTCATGTAAAAGTAGTGGGATGTCAAAAGGAAGCAGCATCTAATATGCATTTCAATACTATCTTTAACAGAAAGTCCCAGGCATTTGTCTTTAACAGACATTATTTGACAGGAGAAAGAGGCTAATTGATAGGATTTTCACTGTATTCCTAGTTGTAATGAAAAGCAAAAGAACTATTTGGTATTGAGGCGATTTCTCTCATCTTCTAGGACTTTCTGTCTCTTCTGAAGGTCTTTCTCAAAGACTTGGAACACCTAAGTCTGTCAGCAAAGCTGTATCTCAGAGTAGAAATGAGATGGGCCTTCCACGACAAACTACATCACCAGAAAATGCCAGTCCTCAGAATACGAAAAGCGAACATGTGAAGACGACTTTGTTTTTGAGTATTCCTGAAAGCAGGTATTTCTTTAACATGTTAATAAGAGTTTAACAGTTGCTGATACTAAATACCATTTCAGATTGCTAAGATGGTAAAAGGTGCCAGACATATATTTTTAATAAATTTCATAATGACCCTGCAACATATAGGCAGTACTCCCTTTTTATAAATGAGGAAACTAAAGCTTAAGATTTCGGGATACTAAATGGTCACGTTTAGATGGGTAAATTCTGCAGCACTAAGAAGAAAAGAAGCAATATGGTATCCTTTGGTGCTAAACACACTACAACTTTGGTGCTCAATAGTTCTGAGCTGAGAAGAGCTCTGTGACTTACTAGCTATGCAACTTTGGGGCAAGTAATTAATTCTCTTTAGCTTCACTTTCATCATCTACAAAGCAGCAGTGCTAATGCCTCCCCGAGGTGGTTGAGAGATAGACACTTTTTACCAGCCTTTGTAGAAAGTACCTTGAGATTGTTATCTTGACAGATGGCAGAGCATATTGAAGGGGGAGTTAATGTGTACTGAACAACTCTTATGGGCCAGATATGATTCTAGGTTTTGTTTGTTTTTTGGAGGTGGAGTCTCACTCTGTTGCCTAGGCTGGAGTGCAGTGGTATGATCTTGGCTTACTGCAACCTCTGCCTCCTGGGTTCAAGCGATTCTTCTGCCTCAGCCTCCCGAGTAGCTAGGACTACAGACACGTGCCACCACGCCCAGCTAATTTTTGTATTTTTAGTAGAGACGGGGTTTCACTGTGTTGCCCAGGATGGTCTTGATCTCTTGACTTCATGATCTGCCAGCCTTGGCCTCCCAAAGTGCTGGGATTACAGGTGTGAGCCACCGTGCCCGGCCTACTTTGTATATCTTGTAGTTTACTATTGTTTGCTAAGAAGATTCATAATTGCATTTGAGTCATAAGTACTCTTTAAAAATGTTTTGGATTCCCCAAAACATCCTCAAAGGGCATCATACAAATAAGCAACTTTGTGCAATAAAGGCAAAGTAAAGCTGGACACTAGAAAAATAGAGCATATCTTTTTTAAAAAGTAACTCGAAAGAAGTGAAGATAAATTTTCTTTTTTTTTTTTTTTTTTTTTTTTTTTTTTTTTTTTTTTTTTTTTTTTTTTTTTTTTTTTTGAGATGGAGTGTTGCTCTGTTGCTGAGGCTGGAGTGCAGTGGCACAATCTTGGCTCACTGCAACCTCCGCCTCCCAGGTTCAAGTGATTCTCCTGCCTCAGCCTCCCAAGTAGCTGGGACTACAGGCGCGTGTCACCACGCCCAGCTAATTTTTTGTATTTTTAATAGAGACAGGGTTTCACCAGGTTAGCCAGGATGGTCTCAATCTCCTGACCTTGTGATCTACCCGCCGCTGCCTCCCAAGAGTTAGGATTACAGGTGTGAGCCGAGGCACCTGGCCAAAACATATTTCTAACAAGATACAAGCTAATAACTTCAGGATTAGAATACCTTGTATTCTAACTCAATTACTGTCTAGCTGGAGTTAGCTACATTTACTTGTTAACAAGCAACAGACTTAAGAACATTGTAACTCCTGTGCTTTTTGAACAATTAGTTCAGATAAAATTATAGAAATAGTATGATTGAAGGCAAGTTTCTTAGCAGGTACCTGGATTAACAAGTAACAAGTAAATGTAGCTAACTCCAGCTAGACAATAATTGAGTTGTTGCTTCTGTCTCCAGAAGTCACCTTCTTTTTGACTTTTCTTTAATATATAGCTCTGGATTTGGCTGAGATTCAGAGTATTGCTGGTAGAGCCACCTGAGCCTGACTGACCACCATAGTAACAGACTTGTGAGCTTTCCAGGGAAGAATGCATTTAGTTTGTAAGGCCCTCCCGCAGTAGCTATAGTCCAAAACTAATCTATCTGGATCAGGCCTGATCTTGCACCAGGCTCCATGTTTGATCCATTCGCTAAACTAATTGCCATCGTAAAGGAAAGACTCAAAACACAAGTGAAACAATAACAATATGTTTATGAGTGTAATGCTGCTTTTTTTCTTCTTTAGGAACAGCATAGTAGAAGATGCTCAGTGTCCCGGATTACCAGATTTAATTGAAGAAAACCATGTAAGTACAATTCCAGTGTGGTTAGATATCCCAGTATGTCATATGTTTATATCATTATAGAAAGTAATTTCATAAACCATCCCCAGAATTTCCATTGGAAATCTAAATCAGTCATATAGAATGGTAGTTCTTGTTTCAATGACATTTGGGTCATTTAAACCCATAGTGTCATTTTGTATTCTTCAACTCATATCAGAATGAATATGGAACCAGTGAACTAGAGCAGAAATCAGCAAACTTTGGCCCCTATTTAATCATGTTTTATTGTAATAGCCACACATTTGTTTATGTATTCTATCTGGCTGCTTTTGCAATACAGTGGTATTGCAGAGACCCTTGACTCACAAACCTAAAATATTTACTATTTGGTCTTTTACAGAAAATATTTGCCAGTCCCTGAGCTAGAGTATAGGTACTTGCTGAGAAACTTGCCTTCAATCATACTATTTCTATAATATTATCTGAACTAGTTGTTGAAGAAGCAGGATAGTAGGATTTATAATGTTCTTAAGCCTGTGTCCGGGATGTCATCCTTCTGTTTTTCTTGTATTTAATAGCAACAAGACTTTTAAAATTTGTTCCAAGTAATTAAATTGATAATTAAATATAATACCATTTTTACTTCCAGGTTGTAAATAAGACAGACTTGAAGGTGGATTGTTTACCCAGTGAGAGAATGAGTTTGCCTCTTCTTGCTGGTGGAGTAGCAGATGATATTAATACTAACAAAAAAGAAGGAATTTCAGATGTTGTGGAAGGAATGGAACTGAATTCTTCAATTACATCACAGGATGTTTTGATGAGTAGCCCTGAAAAAAATGCAGCTTCACAAAATAGCATCTTAGAAGAAGGGGAAACTAAAATTTCTCAGTCAGGTGAGATATTTAAAATATATTTAAATGAGCCTTTATTAAAGAAATGAACTTGGATTAAGGTATAAATTATCCTATAAGGTCCATTTTACATTAAATCTAACTATCTATTTAGGATCCTTCATTGTTAGTGAAGACCCTGAATTAGAAAAATTCCCTCAAGCTTTTTTTTTTTGATTCGGAGTCTCACTCTGTTGCCCAGGCTAGAGTGCAGTCGCATGATCTCAGCTCACTGCAACCTCCGCCTCCCAGGTTGAGGCGATTCTCCTACCCATGTACCACCACGCCTAGCTAATTTTTGTATTTTTAGTAGAGACAGAGTTTCACCACATTGGCCAGCCTGGGCTTTTTTTTAGTTCTCCTTCTTTTCAACACATATCCCCAAGTCTTTCTTCAAAATAGCCTATTTTTCTTTCCTACTGCCTAGTTCTACCTATATTGTTGTGATGGTTCTGCAATAGAAAATGGCTCCTATATTTTTGTTATAATGTGTGCCAGTTTCACCTGCTATTTTCATCAGTTAGTCTGTAGCTGGTCTAACTGGGGTCTGTGGTAAAACAAAAGGTTTTAACCTTGGCCAGACATTTAATGTCCGCCAGCTGTTCTTCATAAGCATCTTCTGGGTACCTTTAATATTACAAGCATGAGATTTGTTTACAGAAGACTCCTTTAATACCAAAGTTAAGGATAAGAATTTAACCAAGAAATTTAACTACTTTCAAAAAACATTATAGCATAATGTTTTTGTCTTAGCATTTGACATGTGGAACTTTTCATATTTTTCAAGGCTTTGTCCATTTCTAACAGCCCTTGAATGTGAGAATATTCTTTAAAAAGTTATTTTTTTTTGTTTTTCAGAACTATTTGATAATAAAAGTCTCACTACTGAATGCCACCTTCTTGATTCAGTAAGTTTTCCAACTTGACAAGTCCCTTTATATTCTAGTTTTGTTTTATAAAATGAATATTGCTTTTCTATTTGTGTACAAGGCTTAAAATTTATATCTTATCGTTATTTTGCTTACTATTTTTCATAGAATGAAGAAAAATTTGGTGTTTATATACTTTAAAATATAGTATGTTTTAATATTAACCCTGAAGATACGTTTCTCTATATGATTTTTTCTATCAAATTTGCTCTGACAAACTGGGTACTTGAATATCTGAATATATTTCTAAGTGATTCAAGAAAAATCTAAGGCAAAGTTTCTGCCCTTCTGGGGAAATAATGTCTATCCCACCTTCAGTCATCATTGGTTATTTATGTCCTGCTATTTTAGTGGCTACTTCCCTGCTTTTACTTCTGGTGACCTCTTGCCTCTAAATCTAGTTCAAACAGCCCTTTTGTGAAGCCTTCTGTAAAAGCTCTTACCTCTCTCATGTTAATTTATATATAGGTACAGATGCATGTAGGCATACAATGTTTACATTTCATCTCTTATTCAGGGTATAATATGAATGCGTTCCAAAAATATAACTTCCGGAATCAAATTCCTTATTAACTGTAAATTCCACATTAGGTAGAGCTGTCTGATTCATACCTTTGATACTGGCACTATGGCACGAATTAAATAGTGCTCTCTTTCCTGCTGTTTATATATAGCATTAGTTTCAGCCCCATCCCAGACATTTTTTGTTGTTGTTGTTGTTGACAGAATTTCACTCTTGCACCCAGGCTGGGGTGCAATGGTGTGATCTTGGCCCACTGCAACCTCTGCCTCCTGGGTTCAAACGATTCTCCTGCCTCAGCCTCCTGAGTAGCTGGGATTACAGGTGCCTGCCACCACACCTGGCTAATTTTTGTATTTTTTAGTAGAGATGCGGGGTTTCACCATGTTGGCCAGGCTGGTCTCGAACTCCTGACCTCAGGTGATTCCCCCCCCCCCCCCCCCCGCCTCAGATTCTCAAAGTGCTGGGATTACAGGCGTGAGCCACCTCGCCCGGCCGATATTTTTATTTCAATGATCTGGAGTTAGGGATTTGTCATTTTTTTTCTTCATCAAGTGATTCTTATGGTTTACACCTGTGGTTTACAGCCTTACCTTGGAATTTTCCAGGACTAACTACTAGAATAGATCAGAAAACGGTCTTGGTTTTATTCTTCTTTAATCTCAGAATATAATAAATTGATTCATAAAGCAAGTATAGGATCAAACAAACACAGTTTTAGTTAACTTCACGAAACCTGGCAAATACTTAGCTTCCATAAGCCACGAATTCCTTAAAGACCCTTGTATATCTTGTCTTTCATTATTTTGCAAAGCTGCCTTTTTTGTGGTTAGGCTCTGGGCTGCCCTGTGTCTCAGGAGCAAAATGAAATGTGTTACTGTGACCCATGTACCATTCTTTCTTGGTTTTAGCCTTCTTTAATCATAAACTGAGACCTAGAGGATCAGGGCTTTCAGCATAAGGCCAACTTATGTAAACCTGATTTAACCCTGTTCCCAGATCGAACTCTGAATGATTGATTCTGAGAATATATGTTGTTATAAGTAAATCCAGAGATTACCAAATCGTAACATTTTAATAGTAATGTGATTAAAAGTACATCACAATTATATGTTCTCATTGATAAATCTTAATACCTTATCATTTAGTCTGATATTTTTTTCACTTCTGTAAATATTAGTATTTAGATGTCTACTTTAGATCCAAATTATTGGTTGCCCCAGTAGCATAATTTGAACTTGAAGCAGGGCTTGAGGGAGTAAAAAGATCCCAGCAGGATCACACAGTATTAAAAGGCCTATTAAGTGCTATTATATGGTTTAGGATTTATGGAATCTATGTAAGTGGCTTAAGATATAGCCTCAGTTTTATTCATTCTGCATACACTGCTTGAGTCCATTTACATATTATTCACATTTTTATACATATATTCTGAATATACCTTTCCAATTAAAAAAACCTAATATACATTTGAAATAAGATCTGCTGGAAAGTAGCATAATCATTGTTGTTTATAATTTTATTGTTATATAGGGAAAATGTTTACATGTTTCTTGTTTGTTTGTTTTTGAGATGGGATCTTGCTATGTTGCTCGGGCTGGTCTTGAAGTCCTGGGTTCAAGTGATCCTACCACCTCAACCTCCCGAGTAGCTGGGACTACAGGTGTGCACCACCGCACCCGGTTTATTTATGTTATTAATTAATCCACTATAGCAATGTTGAAGAATTAATTGGTGAAACTCTTGATAGATACTTTACTGACTTCTCTGGATTTGTTCTCCAGCCAGGTCTAAACTGCAGTAATCCATTTACTCAGCTGGAGAGGAGACATCAAGAACATGCCAGACACATTTCTTTTGGTGGTAACCTGATTACTTTTTCACCTCTACAACCAGGAGAATTTTGAATTTAAAAATAAATCCAAACATTTTCCTTCATATTATCAATGCTTATATATTCTTTAGACTATTGAAATTTTGGAGAAAATGTATTTGTGTTCACTTCTGTAGTATATAATGTTTTAATATTCTGTGTTCATCAAAGTGTATTTTAGATATACTCTTTCTCAAGGGAAGTGGGGATATTTTGTACATTTTCAACACAGAATAAAAAATGTACTGTGCCTTGCCTCTCTTGTTTAAAAGGAATAAGCTTAAGGCTAAGTATACTTATTAGCACTTATAAACATTCTTTAGTTTAATTGAAATAACCTGTGACAGAAATATTTGCATCTTTTTACACTTTATTCTGAGTTTGAACTCCTAAATTTGTTGACATTGAACAGCTTTGGGTATTACATATTCCAGAGTATTCTGAGTTTCTTTAGATGAGCTTTTTGGATTCCAAAGTCAGTTTGACATGCTGCAGTTTCAAACAGTTCAATCATTAGAGGTGCCCATTAAATCCTTACCTTTTTGTTTTCATATTCCCATTGGCATGGCTAAGAGCCATTAAGGAAATGCTTTTTTCTTTTGAAAAAAATCTTATCAATCATACAACATCAGTCACATGAACATTTAAAAGATTGGTACAAAGAAACCCAAGATTTACAGTTTACGCAAAGCAGTATGCAACACAATATTTTGCTCTCAAAAATAAAGCAGATCATAATAAGACAATGTCAGTAAATGTGGTCTTTAATAAGATGTATCACTGAATTGTTTTGAAAGCTTTCAGCTGTTCATGGCCCTGGGCCATTATAAATCCTAGTTTATGTATATTTCTTTTTCCTACATGGCTTATTTGAATTACCCAAACAAGCAATGAACTCAAACTGGCTTAACAATAAGGAAATTTATTATTTCACAAGTTATCAAAGTGATTCCAGGTACTATATAATCAATAGCTCAGTGATGACATCAAGGTCCAACTTTCTATTCCTAGTTCATTCTGTTATCCTTGATGTCGGCTTCTCTGTGGCTGGGTCTTTTTGGGGTCATAAGATGGCTGCTAGTGGCAGTTAGAGTTATGTCCTTCCCTTTGGCCTGATTAGACCAACTAATGCCACATCCCCATCTGCAGATCAGTGAGCCAGCAGGGGACTGACTTAAATGAATCAGAATTCCCTGTTGAATCTGGGATCACACCTGAATAAAACCACGGCTCTTAGGAAACAGGGAATGGATATTGGGTAGGCAACCATCAGTGTCCCTTACTAGATAATGTGCTTGGCTATTGGAGTCTAGAATTATGAGGTATTAGGAAAATTTTTAGAGACAAAATGAAAGAAAACTGCTTTGGACAGAGCAAGAGTTCTTAATGCAGCGTATTTTCAGAGAAAAAAGGAGTTCTTTTCTACCAAAATAGAATGGGAATTTCTATTTACTGAGGACCTACTATTTGACAGTCCCTTTGCAAACAATATTTTACTTAATGTTACAGTAACTCTGTAAGAGCTGTGTGCATTTTATAGACACAGGAACCAAGGCTCAGAGGATTTAAGTAATTTTGTGTAAACCAAGTTCTCTCTTTTCTCCAAAGCTCTGTTCTTCCATTTCTTTAATAAGAATAGAACAGTCAAGACCAGAATGTTAGGGTAAGGAATTTTTTGAAATATGCTATGATATGCTGCCCACATCCCTCTTTAGCGATAGAGGACTTATTCCTTGAGATGCAGGAAGTGCTGCTGGCAGGCAGCCCTCAGTTGACATCCTTTGTGAGGATTATGTTGCCTCAGCTGAAGAGAGCCACTTCATCTCAGGTCACATTCTCTTTCCCAGGTGTCCTATAGTCAGTGACCGATCAAAGTGGGGGTATAAAAAGGCCTGGCCCCCCTTGCAGCTCTGAAGAAGAATCCCAGCTTCAGAACTCCCCCTAGGGTAGGGTAAGTTATTGCTGCTCAACTTCTCCCTCAACCCAGTCATGTCTTTCCCATCCCCACATGTATTGATTGCAAGTACACTCCCTCACAAGCTTCTTGAGATCTAATCTCTCTGTTTCCTGGGAGACCCAACCTGTGACAATTACTGATTTAACAGATTTGAAAAGATAGTATTGTGTAAAATAGTATTTTGAGCCAGGTGTGGTGGCTCACGCCTGTAATCCCAGCACTTTGGGAGGCCAAGGTGGGTGGATCACAATGTCAGGAGTTCAAGACCAGCCTAGCCAAGATGGTGAAACCCCATCTCTACTAAAAATGCAAAAATTAGCCAGGCTTGGTGGCAGGTGCCTGTAATCCCAGCTACTCAGGAGGCTGAGGCAGAGAATTGCTTGAACCTGGGAGGCAGAGGTTGCAGTGTGCTGAGATCGCATCACTGCATTCCAGCCTGGGCAACAGAGTCAGATTCTATCTCAAAAAAAAAAAAAAAAAATGTTGGTCTTCTATAAGATGAAGTGGTTTTGCCACATCCTAGTTTTGGAATTTTATTAATCTTTGGGCTTGCTGCTAATAAGGGTAGAAAGGCATGGGTAAGAGTGTTGATGATAGGAACAATTAAATTTTGAAAGCCGACTATATAAGATCCTTTTTTTCTCTATAAGAGATTTCATTAAAACCAGGGAGATGGTCCTATATTGGTATCAAATTACTGATTTGAAAGCAGTGAACTATAGCAGGAGAAAACAGGATTAAAAAGCCGTCAAGAAATATACCAGAATCCTAACAATAATTGTCTATGGGTCATAGGTCATCTATAGGTTAACTTTTTCTTAATGCTATTCTCATTTCCTGAACATATATTTCCTTAAGAAAATGAGAGAATAATTTCCTTGAAACATCTGATTTTTATGAAATTCTGGAAGAGATAATTTTGTGGTAATATTTACTTTCTCCTTAAGAAAAATATTTTAACAAGTATAGGAAACCTTGAGGCCCCAATGCAGTATTAATATTGCTACATATTTTTTCCATTGTGCATTATCTAGAATAAACCACTCCAATTAAATGACATATTGAGACAGGTAATTCACTGTAATATTTATTAAGTAGATGACTTACAAGAAGGATATTGATGAATGTAAAAATTTTCACTCACAGTGAACATGAAACCTTTACACATGTAAGGTTTAGATTCTTTTTTTTTTTTAATCTGCCGTTTTCAGATTATATCATGGTGTATGAAGCACTGGTAAGGTCTATGTCACCAGAAATTCCCAGTTTGCTGATTTCATTGAGATTTTTAACCCGATGATTGTACTGCAACAAGTGAGCATCATTCACTGCAACCTTGAAGTGGTTAGGTTCAACCAGTACTTGTATCTGAAATGGCATATACATAAACTGTTACATGAGGTGATGCATATGTCAGCTGGATTTAGCCATTCCACAATATATACATATTTCATGTGCACGATAGAAACAATTTTTTGTCAACTGAAATGAAAAAAAATGTCCATTAATTTCAAACCAGTCTGGCCTGAGCTCAGGATGTCCAGCGTTTCATCCTTATCATTTGTGGGACCAATTAAGATCCAGAGAAAGTAACTTAACAGCAAAAATTCCAAGTTATGCCGGGCGTAGTGGCTCACGCCTGTAATCCCAGCACTTTGGGAGGCTGAGGCGGGTGGATCACAAGGTCAGGAGATCGAGACCATCCTGGCTAACACAGTGAAACCCTGTCTCTACTGAAAATACAAAAAATTAGCATGGTGGCAGGCGCCTGTAGTCCCAGCTACTTGGGAGGCTGAGGCAGGAGAATGGCGTGAACCCGGGAGGCAGAGCTTGCAGTGAGCCGAGATAGTGCCACTGCACTCCAGCCTGGGCGAAAGAGTGAGACTCTGTCTCAAAAAAACAAAAAACAACAACAAAATTCCAAGTTATTCAGGTTTTTTTTTAAAGCAACAAATTTATTAGAAGGATACATAAGTGAAGCCATAAAGGTGAAGGCTAAAGATTTGCCTGCATAAAAACTTAAAAGAGCCTGGGTGTGGTGGCTCACACCTGTAATCCCAACACTTTGGGAGGCAAAGGTGGGCGGATCTCTTGAGCCCAGGAGTTTGAGACCAACCCAGGCAACATGGTGAAATCCCATCTCTACAAGAAAAATACAAAAATTAGCCAGGCGTGGGTGGCATACATCTGTGGTCTCGCTACTAAGGAGGCTCAAGTGGGAGGATCGTTTGAGCCTGGGAGGTTGACAGGCTGCAATGAGCTGTGATCGTGCCACTGTACTCCAGCCTGAGTGACAGTGTGAGACCCTGTCTCAAAACAACCAAAAGTTCTGGTATGGCCTAAAACACCTAAAAGAAAAACACGAAAATAGGATTCCTTTGGCAAATGTTGTAAAGATTGATGATAATCAGTTTTGGCAAGGGTAGGAGAAATCTACTCTTCCAATAGTGGATGTTCATTCCTACATCTTTTTGGAAGCAGCAATTTGACAATATCTAAATTGTAAACATGTACATTTAAAGCAAAGATTTCTAGAAGATTTGCTTCTAGGAAGCAAAGATTTGTAAGGATAGTTATTACAGTATTTTAGTAAAATCTTTCCAGGTTGGAGTGTTTCTATTCTGTAAATTTTCATCAGTAGGGTACTGGTTAAATTATCACATATCTAAAAATGAAATACTATTGGCCAGGCATGGTGGCTCATGCCTGTAATCCCAGCACTTTGGGAAGCTGAGGCGGGCGGATCACGAGGTCAAGAGATCGAGACCATCCTGGCCAACATGGTGAAACCCCGTGTCTACTAAAAATACAAAAGTTAGCTGGGCATGGTAGCGCACGCCTATAATCCCAGCTACTTGGGAGGCTGAGGCAGAAGAATTGCTTGAACCCAGGAGGCGGAGGTTGTAGTGAGCCAAGATCGTGCCACTGTACTCCAGCCTGGCGACAGAGCGAGACTCCGTCTCAAAAAAAAAAAAGTGCTATTAAGTAACAATATTCTGATATGAAAAGATGTCCACCAAATGTAGACTGTGGTCCTTATTTGTCCCTGTTGTTGAAGAGTTTACAGTCCAGCTGTTTTATTCACCACTCTATAGTCAACCCTAACTCAATGCTGTGGACCTCATTTGTTGAAGCAGTGCTTACAAATAAAAAGCATGCTATATGTCAGAAAATACTGGCAAGATACTCATCGAATTGCAACTTAGGATGGGGGAAGGAGTAAAAGATAGGAAACTTTGTTAATTTAAAAATTTATAAACTTTTCATAAAACTTTAATTTTAGAATAAAAAACATTTTTCATCTCTATGCCAACTGCGTTGTTTTAAGCAACAAAGTCGCAGTACAACTGTACCATAAAGACTTTTTGCCTTTTTTGTTAAAGATTGTATTCTTTTCATTTCTAGAAAGGCTTAAACTCAGAGGGGTGGCAGCAGTGATGATGGTGAGTTGCCTGAAAGGAACTGTGAGTGTGCCACTCCTGGCCATGTTCTCAGCCTGCTGAGCCTGGTCCCCTGGGCAGGGAGAAGATACACTGGTTAGGCACCTTAGGAGAGGTGATAAAAACTCACTTCAAGTGCTTTGTGGTTTTAGAGTGATTCCTCATGAGAAATATACATTATCAATATATAATAGTAGCAATAACTTACTTTGAATGGTTTCCCACTTTCAAATGGGAAAACCGACTGTCTTTCTTCCCTTCCCCAGTTATTATCCAGCTTTGTATTGCAAACAATGACTCTCCTGTTGTTCTCATTGAAGCGTGGGTTAAAGTGGAAGGCAACATCATTCCCTCTTTTGAAATCTAAAGCAATTCTGTTTTAAACCAAAGACCAGTTATTAAAATGATTAAAGCTGTACATTTGTATCATGTAAAGAACATATAATTTTCTAAAAAGCAAATAATTTCATAATACAGTACCTAGGAAATTTTTCTGAATGGAAAGCAAATAAATCAGAATGAGTTCAAACTGGAAATTATCCTAAGCCCGATATTCTATGTACTATCACAAAATCTAAAGCAAGACAATAGATGTTGAATTTTTTTGCCTCATTGTCTTCGATCATATTTCCATTCATCTGTAATGCCCCTACAGACTCATGAAAACCCTTCGAGGTTTTCTTACAGAGGTTTAGAGCCACTCTGAGGACACTTTATCCCTTACTATAGATAATGGTTATCTCTTTCCTGCTCTTCCAGTTTGCTTTCAATACCTGGTAAAGGCCAGCCAGCTATATAGTTAACAGCCATCAAATACCTGGCTTCTTCATAATTAACCAGAAGCCCTAGTTCCTCTAAAACAACAAGAATGAGATAAGGTAGTTAATATTCAGTATCTTGTTGCTAAGTTGTAAAGTCATGATAGTAAATGTGGTAAACATTCTGTGATGTGAGCCGGAACCAATGAAATTGCTGGTTTAGCTTTTTGACCCTGTTCCTTCTCCCTGGATGTTAATGCAAACACAAGCCCTCTTTGACTAACCCCATCCCTGAGTTTCCCAAAGTGTGCTCTATAGAGCAGTAACACCAGAATCATCAGCAGGTATTCGTATTTTAAAGCCAGGTCTGCACTCTAGACCAACTAACAAAGATTCTCTGTGTATTTTGATTCACCCAGTAACAGTCACATTCAACCACAAATGATCTTCCAGTGATTAAATTTGTAAGGAAAAAACAGCATAGAATTTGTGTTTGACTAAATATACAATGTTGTCATCTCTGTCAGCTTAAGCACTTTTTTTTCTACGCAGTTCGTCATATAGAATTTACAGGACTAAGCAACAGTTTTTTTTTAGTTTACTACCATAAACCATTTCAACCAGAATTAGTTTTGATCTGCCAGTCTCAATCTACATCTCTAGCATTATTAGAACTAAACTTTCCAGTGAAATGACTCTAACAAGACAAGGATACCAAACTGGGTATTCAGTGTGCGTTAGGGGTTGTGGGAGGAGGAGAGCAGATATTTAATAAATCATGAGTGCTGTGTGCACAGGATAAGGTGTGCTGGGTTTTATGTGATGTTGGGAGGAAATATGGATAAGGACATAGGTAGAGGATGTATATATTTTGTAATTTGCTATGAGATGGGCATTATTGTGCGGGGAAGTTCTGTGCTTACAGAAGTTGTCTAGGCTGTGTGGAAAGATGGGTTGGCTTAGGATAGTGACTACCATTGCAGAAACAGAGGAGGCTGGCTGAGGTGGAGCGAATGAGCATTTGAATGTGAAATTATCAGATCAGAAGTGAAGTCCATCTCTTGATTGCAGGATGTGGAACAAGGTGACAGACACTGAGACTGTTTATGGATTCTTGCATAAATCTGTGTACATGGTTTGAATTTGTGCCATTTAGGTACTGTCCATAAGACCTAGAGACACTTCCACTAACCTCAGGGGCAGGCATCTCAGATGGTTTCAGGACATGGCCAGCTTCCTTATATGATATGTAAGTACTACATAACCAGTGGTGACAACCAGGGCCAAGCGGCCCAGGACAGCCATAATTAGCATGTGTTTTCCTAAATAAAGCCTCACCCCATCCTAGCCCAACTCATCAATCAAACCACTTCCAATAGCAAAGGTTGATTTATGATGAAGTTTTTAACTTGTAGAATCTCTTCAAACCCATAAGCAAATAGTATCTACTCAAAAGACGGGTTCCCAGGCCTGCCACTGATCATCTGTAGAACCTGAGCCTCAGTTTTGTCTATAAAAAGGGGAGAGCAATATTCCTTATCCTGCCTTCAACCATGAAGATTAGCTGACATAGTACATATCAAAGTATAGAATAAGGTGTGTTACCGTTTACTATGAGTGCCCTGATGCTTAGCAAAATTATATGGGAATATGTATGGATTTATGGGATAATCTATATGATGGTATAGCCAAGATTCTAAATATGTAGTTCTTTAAATTGTACTAAAATTCAAAATAGCACCGTAAGACAGGGCAAGGAAAAAAAATCAAGATAGGCCATTCTTTATTCAAAAACCAATCTACAAATAGGGTAGGCTTTTTAATTTTGCTCTCCTTACCTGTTTGCATTGGGCTTCACCGTGCCCAGAATTGTTATCAGCGTGCGAGGCACCAGTCCCCCAGGCAAAGGCAGGTTATAAGGCACAGTCTGGGAATGAACAATTACATATGTGTCAATAAGGAGTCATGTTTCTTTGGGGAAAGAAAACGATGTTTCTAAAGTTCCATCACTATTAATATGTGTGAAAAACACATAACTCTAGTATATGCCATCTGTCCAGACTCTCGGGCCACTTTGCCCAGGGGCCAAAGAGATAAGGCTCCCTAGATGTACAAATAATAATTGAAAGCCATCAGTAAATCTCATTACTACGGCCATCCCAATTTGTACTTATTCATGTTGACTATTTTTGGAAAGGCTTAAGCTAGATCTTGTGATCAACATTAACATTTTTGTATCACTCTTAAGGCCCTGTCATGGTACATGCTTCACTGTGGTTATTCTGCTTCCTGGGGGCAAGCAGCATATCATATTCTGGGCTTGTGGGTTCTCATATGCTCTGTATTCACATGGCTCCAGCAGAGTGCTTTGATGTGGCAGATACTCAGTATTTATGGAATGAACACTGTTAATACTGTGAGGTTCATTCCACAAATGTTTATTGAGCAACTACATTCAAGGTACTGTGAATATCCCCAAAGCTCTATTTATTTATGGCCTCTTTTCTTTCCCTTTTTAAGACTTCCCCTGGGTTTAACTATCACCTAAACCTTTTTATTTTTTGAGACAAGGTCTCAAAAATCCGGGTCTCAGTTGTTGAGGATGGAGTGCAGTGGTGTGATCATAGCTCACTGCAGCCTCAACCTCTTAGACTCAAGCAATCCTCCTGCCTCAGCCTCCGACAGTGGTGGGATTACAGGCATGAGCCACCACACCCAGCCCATCCAAATATTTTCTTTCTAGTCCTGATGTGTACTAGTCCTGTACTTCCTCCCACCTGGATTTGCTGCTAGTGCCTCAGATTCAAAGTGTGAACTAGAATGGTCTTCCCTACCCCCTCCCCCATCAGTTCCCCTTCATGAGTTCCCAGTTTGGGCTAAAGCTTTGCCGATGGCTCTAGTTGCTCAGCCTTGAAAAGTCAGAGTCCTCTATGACTCCTAAGACATAATCAGTAGATTCTGGGGGTTCTTCCTCTGTAATCTCTCTTACATCTGCCTGTTCCTTTCCACAGCCTTCATGTCCCCCTCTCTCTGCAACTGATCATCTCTGGTATAGTCCCTCTCAATGCCACCCACTCCCCCAAGTCTTTCTACTCTAAACTGACCTAAAAGGAGACAGTGCTACCTTGTGCTGTCTTCTGCATAGTCCTGAAATGGTCTAATCCCACACTGGTACTTAGCTCTTTCCTCATATTTATTATACGTTTTATCATCCAACTAGATTATAAATCTGGAAAGGAAGGATCCTGTGGCTGAGATGTATCTGGATCCCCCATGGAGTTATGTTTTACACTTAGAATTCACTTGCTAAGACATTTTAATTTGCATGAAAATTCAACCCTTAGATCACAAAATTATCTTTAGAAGGTTTTTCAAAACCAGATTACCCTGGTTCCTCTACATGTTTGCTCAATGACCATGGACAAATTATATCACTTCTCTATTGCCCCATTTCCCCATGTGTGAAATGGGGTTATTAACAGTATCTTATAGGGTGGTAATGGGGTTAAATGAGATTATCCATGTAGATGCATACTATTGACATGTACTCAGTAAGTGTTAATAATAACCAAAATGTTCTCCATTACTACAATCTTGATTTATATTCATAAGCAGCTTTATGAGTGCCTTCAAAATATTCATTACCTTCTGTTTATACTAACCACACACAATAAGCTCAATATGAATACTTAATTTTTTGACTCCACCAACATACACCCATGGCTGGCCCTTGAGAAGTGGCTCTAAGCAGCAGGTTTAAAGCTCAGGGTCTCCCTGAAGCCCTCTGCATGTCAAGTACATGAAAGAAGGAATGCCATCTCACCAGTGGCCCAGCAGGGGCACCATAGGGGCCAGTGGCAGGGTAGGCTCCAGGAGCACTTGGCTGTCCAGGAGGTGGGTAGGCCCCAGGGCCGCTGGGTGGCCCTGGGTAGACTCCAGGTGCAGGTGCTCCGGGATAAGCTCCAGGTGCTCCAGGGTAGGCGCCCGGAGGTGCCGGTCCAGGATAAGCCCCTGGGGGTGCCTGCCCGGGGTAGGCCCCAGGATAGGAAGCCCCTGGGTAGCCCCCTGCCCCAGCAGGCTGGTTCCCCCATGGTCCAGGCCATCCTTGAGGGTTTGGGTTTGCAGACCCAGATAACGCATCATGGAGCTGGAAAGAAAGACATAAACAATTACAGGACAGAAAGCATTCTCAAAAGCAGAATTTTCAGGAAAATAGGAATATGTGATCAAAGAAGGAGAGGAATATGGCAAAGGCATTACATGCATATCATTAAACTTTTTCCACTTATTAATAGTTTGAGTTTCTAAGACTAAAATTAGATGTTGGGATTACATATACTTTCTCACTTTATTCTTGCCTCCCAACGTCTCAAGATCAGGGAGGGCTGTATTTTCATAATTAGCTCAAGTCAGTAGTTAGTGCTCCTCTACTTACAGCACATACTTTTTAGTCACCGTGAGAAAAACAATCACAAACATCAGAATGCCCAGACTGTACCGCACTTCCCCCCTCAGAGGATTTCTCAGCTCCTGCTGGCAGAGTCCACTCCCTTATGCCCTGGGCCTTTTGGTGAAAGGGTTACTGTGAGTGAGTCCCAGGCCTCGCTCTGCCTGGCTTTCTTCCCAGATCTGCTGCTGGAAAAACAAGGCTCCAGCTCGCAAGCCTTCATTGGACAAATGAGTCCAGGGGAAGCCACGCAGTGGGAGAGTGAAAAGGGAAAGTCATGGTAAAAACAAAACCCCCAGCCCTCAACCATGTGGAGCTGATCGAGGGTAAGAAACAGGCATAAGGCCTGGCGCGGTGGCTCACGCTTGTAATCCCAGCACTTTGGGAGGCTGAGGTGGGCGGATCACGAGGTCAGGAGATCGAGACCACGGTGAAACCACGTCTCTACTAAAAATACAAAAAATTAGCCGGGCGTGGTGGCGGGCGCCTGTAGTCCCAGCTACTCGGGAGGCTGAGGCAGGAGAATGGCGTGAACCCGGGAGGCGGAGCTTGCAGTGAGCTGGGATCGCGCCACTGCACTCCAGCCTGGGCGACAGAGGGAGACTCTGTCTCAAAAAAAAAAAAAAAAAAGAAACAGGCATAAAACACTTACCGAAAAATTGTCTGCCATTTTCCTGAGAGAAAGAAAGAGACAGAGGTTATCATTTGATCCTGAAAGCTTTCACTGATTTCCATTAAACTGAACCTCACTACTAGTTCATTGTGCAGTTCTAGTCCATCTCTAGGCATTATGCCTAAGTCAGTAGTGTGGGGCCACAAAAACATCTCTTCAAGGGGCAGGGATGCTTTCCAGCTAGATCGCCAAACCCTATTTAACTCACAAGTTTAAACTTCCATCACACTAGCCTGTGCTCTGAATCTTGCCCATCTGCCCTCTGTCCCCACTAACTGCCCCATCCCCTCCTCTGAGTTTTTGAAGATAAGCAGTGATTGATTCCTACTGAGACAGGAAAGACAATGACCTCCAGACATAGTTGCTGCCCTGTTACTTATTCCTCTATTTGCACACACTTATGCCTGCTCTTGGCCAGGCACTGCGCAGGCTCCTATCCAGGTGTGAAGATGAATAGGCCATGATCTGCATGGTCACAGGGGCCACAGGATCTAAAACTCAAAACAATTGAGCCCACAGAGATATAGAATAGAAGGATGGTTACCAGAGGCTGGGAAAGGTAGTGGGAGGGGGTGGGAGGGAGGTGGGGATAGTTAATGAGTGACAAAAACTGTTATAATGAATGAATAAGGCCGGGTATTTGACAGCACAACAGGGTGACTATAGTCAATAATTTCATTGTACATTTGAAAATAACTAAAAGTATAATTGGATTGTTTGTAACACAAATAAATGAGAAGACGGATACCCCATTTTCCATGATGTGATTATTAGGCATTGCATACCTGTGTCAAAACATCTAACATACCCCATAAATATATATACCTGCTATGTACCCATAAAGATTAAGAATTAAAAAACAAAAAAGCCAAAGGGCCCACAGTCCAGCAAGGCAGATGAGATGCATCCATGGAAATGTGAAATAACAAGTCACAGATGCTATGAGTCAGAATATGTGCTGTAGGAATTGAAACCCAGAAAGCTTACTTCTAAGAAGGAAAGGAAAGGTGCTGTTGGGAGCTAAGCCTCAAAGGGCAGCTGAAATTTGTATGTGCTTTTTTTTTTTTTCAAAGGTACTTGTTATTCCAAATAAAATCTTTGGCAGTACAACAAACTAAGATGAAAAAATTCAGGCAATGCGACGTGAAGGAAAAAAATATTTGGGTGTAAGATGCTACCAAAGAGGGTTTGCCTAAGGGGTGGTCTGGAGACATCAGTCCTGCTTTCTCCTGTTCCTTCCCATGTCAAGGCTCCAAAAGCACAAGATGCTTCACAGCTGTTGTAGGTGCTCCAGCAGTGAGGGGAGCAGGGCAGCTGGGCCCCTGAGTCATGGGTGAGCTCTTCCTAAGCTCAGGATCACCTGTGCCATGGCCTGAATTACCTGGACCTTGAAACAACCAGAATAGCCTTCTCTTTGATTTACCCACCTGTGATATTTACTCAATCACTTTTAGAAATGGCATCGGCCCCAAGGGATCCAATAAATGTCCACTACTTGATTCAAATGCAAGATATTGGCTGGGTGTGGTGGCTCATGCCTGTAATCCCAGCACGCTGGGAGGCCAAGGTGGGCAGATCACTTGAGCCCAAGAGTTCAAGACTAGCCTGGGCAATATGGCAAAACCCTGTCTCTATGAAAAATACAAAAATTAGCTGGGTGTGGTGGCGCATGCCTGTGTTCCCAGCTACTCGAGGGGCTGAGGTGGGAGGATCATTTGAGCCTAGGAGGTCAAGGCTGCAGTGAGCTGTGATTGCACCACTGCACTCCAGCCTGGGTGACAGAGCGAGACCTCGTCTCAAAAAAAAAAAACCCATAAAATATTACATTTTTTTGGTAAAACTCAAACAGGCAGAGCTCCTCCTAGGGCTTAACATATGCTTCATTTACACACACTGGATATTTTATACAGGTTGAGTATCCTTTATTTGAAATAGGACCAGAAGTGTTTCTGATTTCCATTTTTTTTTTTTTGTTTTGGAATATGTCCTTATGCCCAGTTAAGCATCCCTAATCTAAAGAGCCAAAATCCAAAATCTCCAGTGAGCATTTCTTTAGAGCATGACCTCTGAGCATCATGCAGGCATGCAAAAAGTTTGGGATTTTGGAGCATTTCAGATTTCTGCATTGGGGATGCTCATCCTATACTATACTACTATTATTTATATCATAGTCAGACATTACCTTTGACTAAAATATTTTTGTACATCTTTTTTTTTTTAGACGGGGTCTTGTTCTGTTGCACAGGCTGGAGTGCAGTGACATGATATCAGGGCTCACTGCAGCCTCCACCTCCCAGGCTCATGTGATCCTCCCACCTCAGCCTCCCAAGTAACTGGGACTACAGGCACACAACACCACACCCAGCTAAGTTATTTTTTTTTTTGTAGACACAGGGTCTCTCTATGTTGCCCAGGCTGGTCTCAAACTCCTGGGTTCAAGTGATCCTCCCACCTCAGCCTCCTAAAGTGCTGGGATTACAGGCATGAGCCACCGCATCCAACCACACATCTCTTTTTGAACATGGTCATTCTGAAACCTATTCAGAAGTGGTTAGGTTATGACCATGCCCATTTTCCAACCTAGGGAACTGCTGGCAGCTTGACAGGGAAGTCACGGTGACTCCAGAGGTTACTACATCTTTCATTTACGTTACATCCTATAGTGCTTGGCTTTTTAAAGCAAAAGTTGTGAGCTCCTCTGCATGTGCCTCCTTCCCCAAAAGGCTGCCACACTACCATACAAGAAACCGTATAAGTTGCTACTGCAGGGGGAACTTGAGAGAAGAGTTGTTACAGAAAAGGAAAATAAATGAAATTTTTTAATTCAGAAAAAGAAAGTCTCCCTCATTTTGGATGCCAGTAGGAAACAATCTTGAACTTCAAGGTGGGCAGAAAGCTTAGTTCCTTTAATTACACATACTTCTTCCACCCTAAGGCAACATATCAAAGACCCAGCAATAACGTTATCAACATTTTGATTTCTTTTAAATGTCCTCTTTGCACAGGAGCTTATTGTAAACCTCAGCACCACTGACACTTCAGGTCAGATGCTTCGCTGTGGGGCGCTGTCCTGTGCACTGCAGGATGTTCAGCAGCATTGCTGGCTTCAATACATATGCTGCCAGAACTCCAGCATACCACACTCCAACTTGTGACAACCAAGTGTCTTCAGGCCGGGTGTGGTGGCTCACATCTGTAATCCCAGTCATTTGGGAGGCTGAGGCAGGAATATTGCTTGAGCCCAGGAGTTCAAGACCAGCCTGGGCAATATAGCGAAACCCCAGTCTCTACCAAAAAAAGGAAAAAATGTCTTCAGACATTGCCAATATCCCCTGGGAGCGAAATCATGGCTAGTTGAGGACCGCCAATCTAGCTAGTTAGCAGTGTATCCCTACATGAATGTGCACACATGGTTCAATAAAAACCAAAAAGTTTCAATTGTTAAAACTAGCTGAATTTGCCTTATAAAGGGTCCTAACATAACTCTATTCAAATTAAGATGTGTTTAAAGGCTGATTCCAACCAGAAAGTCCAATAAAGAAGGCATTTCCACAATTTAATATTTATTCTTTTCAAAGCCTCCGCTCAAGCATGTTTAGTTTATTTTCCAATCTAACCAAATCCAGTTTGGGAAACAAAGCAGATCTTGCTGCATTTCCACTGTTTCAACACCACCTCGGAGGGCAGTATAGATTGTGTCTCGACACATTAGACAAGGCCACTAGAACAAAACCTGGTATTTGTGTGGTGCTTTTCAGCTTATGAAGCATGTTCACATACCTTATCTATTTTAGTTATAATGACAATCTTTGTGGTGAAATCTTGTACTGTTCTGCCATCTCGCTGTCCAGCCTGGGACATGAATCATCCCTATGTCCAGCCTATCCACACTGTAGATGCTACCCACCCACAAGTCACTTAGTAGCAGGCTTGGTTATCAGATCAAAAAAACAGTATATATAGGGTTCGGTACTATCCATGGTTTGAGGCATCCACAGGGGGTCTTGGAATGCATCCCCTGAAAATAAGGGGGAGACTACTGTGTTCTCACCATAAGGAAACTGAGGCTCAGAGAGATAACACGGTGGCCCAAAGTCATCTGTCATTGGCAGATCAAGGAGTAGGGCTCGTGTCTTTTTACTCCTTATTTAGGCTCATTCTACACCAATAGAAAACATCACACTTTGAAATTTTAAAGTACAGTCCTTTGAAAGTGTTAATTACTTCATTGGGAAATTAATTCTCTGACTTACTCATCTGTAACTACATAACACACTGAAATTGTAAACAAATTTTTTAAAAAGGATTGTGTTTTGGTCAGAAAACTAACTGGGTGATTCATTCAAGCACAAAATGATATTGAATATTGAATACAAGAATGCCATTTTGTATAGTCACTTGCTAATTATAACCACATTTTAACCAATAAAGTGTACTTTTCCAAAAATTGGGTATGCCCCGTTTTGATTATGTCAACTTCCAAACATGAGATTTCTTTTTTGAAAAGCATTATAGGCCGGGTGCAGTGGCTCACGCCTGTAATCCCAGCACTTTGGGAGGCCAAGGCAGGAGGATCACAAGGTCAGGAGTTTGAGACCAGCCTGGCCAACACAGTGAAACCCCATCTCTACTAAAAATACAAAGAATTAGCTGGGTGTGGTGGCGGGCGCCTGTAATCCCAGCTACTCGGGAGGCTGAGGCAGGAGAATCGCTTGAACCCGGGAGGCAGAGGTTGCAGTGAGCCGAGATGGCACTGCAGCCTGGGAGGCTGCAAGGCTCCATCTCAAGAAAAAAAGACAAGAAAAGCATTATAACGATGCTCTTTTGAAATCAAGATTATTAACCTCAAAACTTTCAGGAAAACTAAAAAGACATCTATTCAGATAAATATCATCCTTACCTGCCTGAAATTTTTTTCGTTTTTCTTTTCAGATGAGTAGTTTAGAGAGAGAGACATACAATCAAATGTCAGAAATCTTCCCACTCTACAGATACTATAGATATGTGAACCCCATCCTGGTGTTTCCAGGATCAGAGAATTTTGAAGAGTCAGAAGGAAAAAAAAAACACTTCAAAAAATAAACTAAAAGTAGAGAAATACTAGCTGGGTCTCCACATTTGTAAACACCTACAGTAAGCAGTTCAGTGTAGCTTCGGAATAAGGAATTTAAACATGAGTTAGAATACAGACCATTTTAATCGGCTGTTAATTGGTAGATTTCCCCTTTAACAAAGAGTAGCTATCCACTGCACTATGCTATTATAGGCCCACCCAGCAATCAGTCCGGTTGTCTGGGTTCCCAGGGGCACTTCTGAAATGTCTGCTCATAAAGGTCCCTGACCTGTGCGCAAGCCATCACGGGAGAAGACTACTTCCTGAGCCCTTAGGCACTGCCCTACACTGCTCCTCAAGTAACACAAGAGGCAGTCTACTTCCTGTCCTTGCTGAAACACAGAGCAGGACTTGAGGAAAGCTTATTTGCCAAAGACAAATTCAGTGATGCTAAGTTGGAATAAGGGAAACTAGTCCTTTCCTAGGATTTCTTTCTCATCATAACTCCCTGGCATCAAGGAAGGTAGTTACTTTCTGCTTCTCATGACTGATTTTTCCCCCTATGGAAAAGCTGAACAGAGGTCAAAAGAGAACACATTACACTTGGTCAATAGCGAACTGGAAGTATACAGCAAGCACAGCCTAGACTGGCTCTTAAGTTACCCACTCAGAATTTAATGAGAAGATCCAGTTCAGGCACCAGACACAAGGAGCTACCCTTGAGTGGGAGCCTGTGTCCCAAACGATCACAGGAAAGAAAAGCTATGTTTGAGATCAGTTACCACAAGTATCAAGTACATAAATTTACAAGCCACTTGGCATTTAAGGTCAACACGAGATTCTGAAGGCATACTACATGAACAAAGGTCTCGGCTGCAGTTAAGGTTTAGAGTCTGGCTAATGAGGGTTCTGTGTAAAAAGGTATCTAAATTATACATGAGACCAGCATTAGCCTCTTGACCTCACTAAGTGAAAAAAGTCTTTATAAAGCACCTATGCATATTTGTAGCACAGCGAACTATCATAGATTAAAGACCACTTAACAGAGCGAGACACCTATTCTACTTGGACACAACTAGTTTTCGGGGTCAGTCCATCAGGCGGTACTCGTCCTCTTCTGCTTCTTACGTAACTTAGTGAGGCATCCTCCTAGCACTTCTAAGTGCTAAATATTCAAGGACCATCATCAAACTTCTCCCCAGAATCTGGACTAAGTGCTGATTTTAAACATCACCTCTAAATATTATGAATTTAGGAAGTTGCTTAAGTCCCCCAAAGATCAAGGATGGGGTATGATCATCTTTAGAATGAGAGACCCTACCCTAAGGATTGAGAGTAAATGTCTACAAGGGAGACTATTGTTGTAGAAAAGTAAATGATCATTATTCAACTTTACCTTTTATGGAAACACACAATTTCCTACTATGAAATATTTATCAACTTGAGGTAGGCCAGGCGCAGTGGCTCATGCCTATAATCCCAGCACTTTAGGAGACCGAGGCAGGCGGGTCACCTGAGGTTGGTGGTTCGAGACCAGACTGACCAACATGGAGAGACCCACCCCCCCCACCCCCCCACCCCCCACCCCGCCACCACCACTAAAAATACAAAATTAGCCGGGCATGGTGGCGCATGCCTGTAATCCCAGCTACTCCGGAGGCTGAGGCAGGAGAATCGCTTGAACCCGGTAGGCAGAGGTTGCGGTGAGCCGAGATAGTGCCATTGCACTCCAGCCTGGGCAACAAGAGCGAAACTGCGTCTCAAAAAATAAAAATAAAAATAAAACAAAAACAAAAACCTTACGTAAACAAATCAGAACTTTGGAAGCTGACGAAAGCTTTTTCTCCTCAGGCTCTGTGCCCAAGTGGTTAATTGTATCAGTCTCATTTTCTTCAGAATTAACTGAGCCTTCTCCCATTTCTTCCCCAGAATCCTAGAAACAGCCTGAGTCACCGAGGTCCAGGTGTCCTCATTGTGCAGCAACCCAACTCCCAGAGTCACTTTACAAACATTCCGCAGTCTCTGGAATCGGCATGACGAACTTGAAGGGTAAGGCTGAAACCTAAGTCCCAGCCTCCACCATGCGTCCCCGACTCCCTGGACCTGAATGCCTACTGCTCAGAGGGCAATCGTTTTAGTGTTTCTATTTGAGCACCCGATAATTCAGAATAAACTCTCAAACATGTTGTGAAAGCTCCCCGCTAGGGCTCTGCACACTAGGACCAACATTCTGCCACATCCACCACTTCCTGGGCACAGTCTGGGCAGGGAGGCGCATTTGATTCGGAAAAGCTTAGAGTTTGCAGTCTTTGCTAAGCCGGGTCATGTCCACTCAGGCCATGGGGCAAGCACCATTTTCTGTGGGATCAGCAACCAGACAGCGGCTGCAGCCCGGCCGCAGCTGGTCCTGGTGGAAGAACTCATTCGCGCTCCACTGCGAGATCTCCTCCAAGTCCAGCCTCAGCTGATGCTCAAAAGCGGCCGGGCCAGCCAAGCTGTGGGTCCCGGGAGGCGCCCTATGCAGTCCCGGGAAGTCCCTTCGCTCCCCCGCGGCCGTGATCTGGGAAAGGGTGACGGGGCTCCAACCCCAGTTAGAGAAACTGGAGCGGCCGTCTGGTTTGCTGAGCGAGCCCCTCCGCCTCCCCTCGCAGCGGGACCTGGCGGGACTGGGGTGACCAGACTGCGGCTCGTTACCAGATGGAGCTTACTCCGGGGCCGCAGAGCGCAGCCAGCGGAGGTGAGACGGCAGCGAAGCCCCCGAGGCTCCGCAGAAGGTGGCCCGTGCCGCCGCGGAGACGTGTGTGGGTCTCGTAAGGTGCTGCCAACCTTCCCCGAGCGCCAGCGCCCTCGAGAATCAAAGGCGACTGCCCCGGGGCCAGATCGCTGCCCGCCGCCCCGCACCCGGAGGGCAGAGCACAGGCTGTGGGGCTCTCCGCGCGCGCCCCGGCCCGGTCCCGGGGAGCCGAACCCCCTCCGGACCGCGCCCCAAGCAGCGCCTGGGCGCCCTCACCCCTGCCCGGCCGGAGCCGCGTCCGCCGCGCCCCGCGCCGCTCACCGCTCTTTGGCTGGCTCCGGACGGCTGCTGGCGAGGAGCTGCGGGCGCCGGCGGGGCGGTGGCTCCGAGCCTCAAATACTCCCAGCCCCGCCCAGCCCGCCTCTCCCGAGGCGGGGCGGCGCCCCTGCCCAGCCCGTCCTCTCCCTGGATCAGGCTGGGCGAGCCCCGCGCCCGCCTGACACCCCGAGCCGCCGCCACAGGGGCGACCAGGAAGCTCCCGACGGGGAGAGCGCGGGCACTGAGGGGCGCGACCTCCGCTGCCACCGTTAGGTTCCGTGGCGCTCCCGGGGCCTGGGCTGTGGCCGCGTCTGTCCCCCGCCCTCTCCAGAATCACCTGAGTGAAGAATTCACTGAGAGGAATTCAATTAATAGGTTGCTTTATTTGTAGAATACAAAACCAAAAACCTTTTCAGTGTCTATTCCCTAGGGTACTGACTACAAATTGACTACTTATTCTAGATCAATAGGCCTAGTCTCAAAGCAATTCCCTTATGAAGCAATTAATCAGACAACTCTTTAACACATTTTACACAGGAAATTCACATTATATATATATATATATATATATATATATATATATATACCCTCCTTTTAACTTTACCTTATCGTTTTGTTAGAAGAAAGAGATAAGTATTATTATCTCATTTTTACTGTCAGGGTGCTATAGTCTGAATGTTTATATCCCACCAAAGTTCATATGTTGAAATCCTAACCCTCACCGTGATGTATTAGGAAGTGGAGGCCTTGGGAAGTGATTAGGTCATAGGGGCAGGGTCCTTAGGAATGAGATTGGTGCCCTAATAAAAGAGGCCGGAGAGAGACCCGTTTCCACTTCCACCTTTTGAAGACACAGCCAGAAGGTGCCCTCTGTGAACCAGAAAGCAGGCCCTCACCAGAAATCAAATCTGCTGGTCTGGATCTTGGATTTCCCGACCTTCAGAACTGTGGAAAATAAATGTATATTGCCTATAAGCTACCCAGTTTATGATAGTTTGTTACAGAAACCCAAACAGACTAAAAGAGAAAATGATTTACTTATCCAAGCTCACTCATGTCTAGGAACAAAATCCAGAAATCCTGGCTCTTACACTTTATCTGGAAAAGCACCAGGCCAAAGAATCCTTGCAGGTCAGAACAAGGATCTCTGAGGAAAAAAAAAAAAAAATTAAGGGGGGTGGGGGAAGAATATTTGCAGTGACTGGCTTATGTAAACTATGGAGAAAACCAGGTATCATCTGGTTCCTAAATAATTCCTGTAGCCCTTATAGTAACCGATTAATAACATAAAGATAAATTATTTCCTGCAGTTTTTCAACTTAGGGAAATGTTCCTGTGAAGGACTCACTTGATGGAATTGAGAAGCTGTCTTGGCACTCTCTAGGATAAATTTGAAAGTGTCTTAGTGGCTGGCACTGTTCCTGCAACATTGTCTCCTCTAGGCTTGCACATAGAAGTCACAGTGTGGCTGGGGATTATTTATGAAAGTATGAACTCTTATCTGAAGAGGTAGCCTGGCAACCAATTTATTTGAATGGATCACCCATAGTAAATGACTAACCTCTGGGTAGTAAAAAGGTGTCACCCAAAGGAATGCCCTTGGTCTCCAGGGAAAATGCTATAAATCTTAAGACTTTGAGTCATGAGGCCTCATGGCCAGGTGTGGTACCCTTAGAGGGTTAGCCATTGGTAATAAGAAAAGTAGATAGCCAAATGAATTGCTGTGGAGGCAAGGGACGGATCACACTCTTGCCTTTTCTTCTGGTCATTTCAAAGATAGACAAAGTTCATGCCATGGCTACTTAGGGGGCTTGCTTACACCTGATTGTATGATCAGACATCCTTTTGGCTTCACTTCCTTACTTGTACATCCCCATGAATACTTTGGTGCCAACTTCATGCCCCACAAAGCTAACAAAAGGATCCTGCTATGATCAGGGTGTGCCTGGGAATTTATAATTTGTACACATGCAATAAACGGCTCTTTATTACCCAATCCAAAGTCATATCCCTTTTCTAAGATAAGCGTAAAAAAGAACCCCATAAAATCAATTAAGGTATCATTGAGTGACTTCTATGTACAGCTCACTGTGTTATTTGAAATAAGGGACAAGGCAAGAATTAGCCCTCAAACAAATAGGCTGGCTGGTTTCTACGGATGCAGAGATTGTAGGCCCCTGATAAAAGCAAGGATTCTAAGAGAGGCATCTCCACAGGAGGGAAAAGAGGAAACTTGGGAAAGCAGGTGGCTGTCCGGAAGGTCAGGAGGGAAGCTGGGTAAGAACTTCGGTTAGAGCCAGAAGAGAGTAGGAGATGAAGATGAGAACAAAAAGGGAAAGTCTTTAAGGATAAGCAGAAAAGAGAAACGAAGACAGTAATTGGAGGAGAAAGAAGAGCCAGTTATTTATTTTTTATTTTTTTTTTGAGACGGAGTTTTGCTCGGCTCACCGCAACCTCCACTCCCAGGTTCAAGTGATTCTCCTGCCTCAGCCTTCCCGGTAGCTGGGATTACAGGCATGCACCACCACGCCTGGCCAATTTTGTATTTTTAGTAGAGACGGGGTTTCTCCATGTTGGTCAGGCTGGTCTCAAACTCCCTACCTCAGGTGATCCGCCCACCTCAGCCTCCCAAAGTGCTGGGATTACAGGCGTGAGCCACTGTGCCCGGCAGCAAAGCCAGTTTTTTAAAGTCACCTTTTAAATAAGAAAACAGAACCAGAGAGAAAGGAAAAAGAGAGGAGAATAGAAGAATTATGAAAATATAAAAAGTGAGTGAACCTGGAACAAGCCAGAAAAGAGGAGAGAAATTTCCCAGAAATTAGCACTACAGTGGGCCAGATAGGGAAAGAATGTCTCACAAAAGCTGAAGTTCTTATGAAATATAAACAAAAATCTTGATATTAAGTCATGTAGACAGCAGAATACAGGAACAGCCAGAAAAGAGCAAAGCGGCTGCTTTCCAGTTTTCACATTTGGACCCTGGGGAGCCCAGGCAAGTTTGGCAATTCTGTGTCTACATGGTGTTAACGCATCTGGGTGACAAGTGAAGAGTTGAGTCAGGCCTCAGGGCACTTGGTCTTTCTGGTGCCAACAACTGGATTCTGGGTGGCTGGCAGACTTAGGGACTGAAAGAGAGGCTGAGTGTTCTGGGGAACCATTTATGCGTTGAAGACAAAGTAATTTCCAGTTCCAGAACGAAATGACTGTGGCTGTCTGCTGTTTCTAGTCCCAGTTATCTACATGTACTTACTCATATCCAAGGCCTTTAGTGAGGGCCTAATATATGCCTCAACTATTTTGCAAAATCCACCCCTTCTAGCTCGCTGAATGAACAGGCTCACCAAAACCTGGTCAACAAATGAAATAGGGTCGGTGGCAGTAATGTGCCCAATGATGGTTTACAAGGTCTTACCACCTGGGTTGCAACTACAGCCCCTTGGGGACAGAGTGAGAGTCAAAACCTGCTTAGAAGGGAGCAGCCCCTCCTGCCTTGGATGGGCAGGCCAACAGCGTCAGGGAGAAGAGGTGTCCCAGGTGCCACTGCAGGTGTAAAGCCCCTTCTCCAGCCCAACCTCAGCCCTGGCTACCTCAGCCTAACCTTCCTTGTTTGTCCCTCAAGCCTAACTAACCCAGGCCTGTCTTCAGCACTAGCCACCACCAAACCCACATTCCTACCAGTCACTTCTGTCTATAGACAGGAAGTGGCTGCTGCCACTACTTCTGCCCTTATTGCAGCCACACCCAGGGCTATGCTTTTAACCACGCTATAGGGCTATGATCTTAACCATGCTACAGCATTAAGCTGCCTCTTGAGGAAGTATAAAACCAGGGAAAGGGATAGAGAATGTGCGAGCTTGCTAAGGCTGCCATAACAAAGCACCAGGAACTGAGTAACTTAAATAACAGAAATTTATTTTCTCCCAATTCTGGAGGCCAGAAGTCCAAGATCAGATGTTGGAAGGGTGGGTTTCTTCTGAGGCCTCTCTCCTTGGCTTGTATGTCTCTCTATACTTCACATGGTCTTTCTTATATGCCTGTCTGTGTCCTAATCTCCTCTTGATAGAAGGACACATTCGTATTAGATTAAGACGTTATTTTAACTTAATTGCCCCCTTAAAGGCCCTATCTCCAAAAACAGTCACATTCTGAGCTATCCGGGGCTAGGATGATACTGAAATAAAAGTTTTTGCAAAGAGAGAGGGACACAATTCATCCCGTATCAGAGAAGGGCAGGGGAGGAGCTGGCTGTCAGTTCAGCAAGTGTGGTCAGCAGAGATTTCTCCAAGGAGGTGGTATTTGAGCTGAGACCTAAATAAGGAGTAGGGACAGGCTTGTAAAGATCCGAGAAAGTGGGAATGGCAAGAATAACACTGAATTGCAACAGGGACCTGTGCCAGCATAGACACCCATGGGGCACCTCCTGCCCACTCCTCTCAGAATCCCTTCCCTGCCATCCTCATAAAGTGGCCCAGCAGCAAAGCTAGCACTTCATGACCTCTCACCTTAAGTGGAGTTGGGAGAATTGTGGAGTCCTAATTGGGGGCTGGGGGAAGTGGAGAATTGGGCTGGTGGGATCAAGGGAAAGCAAAAAGAGAAAGCAGGCCGGGCGCAGTGGCTCACGCCTGTAATCCTAGCACTTTGGGAGGCGGAGATGTGTGGATCGCTTGAGGTCGGGAGTTCGAGAACAGCCTGGCCAACATGGTGAAACCCCATCTCTACTAAAAATACAAAAATTAGCCAGGCATGGTGGCAGGTGCCTGTAGTCCAGCCTGGGCAACAGAGTGAGACTCTGTCTCAAAAAAAAAAAAAAAAAGGCAGATAAGCTATAAGTCTGCCTTTCTTCATGGTCCAGGACACATAGCCCTCTTGCGCAAATAACTCACAATCTTCCTGCTCCCAGCTCTCTCCAGCCCCTTGGCTGATAGAAAAAATGCACGTTAGCTCACTGCAACCTTGGCATCATCAGTACTGCACAAAACCCTCTTCAGCACGCAGCACGCGCTCCATCCTATAAAATCCCCAGCAAGCCTTTGTCTCCTTTCACTCGACTTCTCTTTTGCCAGCCTGCCCATTGCTTCCTTGCAACATATTTTTATACTTTTTCTAATAAATCTGCCTTTCTTTACCTACAACTGTCTTGATAAATTCCTCTTACCCCCCATGCCACTGGCCCCAATAGTCACGGCTCACCTGCAACAAGAATCAGAAGGAACTAACGCAGCTGAGTATTTGGTTTCTCTTACCTGAAAGCTTGAGTTTGGGCCCCTGATGGATTGTGAGTCAGTTGGTATGTGTGGCTGCATCTGCACCATGTCAGCCTGGGAGCCATGCACATTCTGCCATGATAAAGGAAGAGCAGAGAGAGCCGGTCTGCGGAGATGAGTTGAGAAGCTGTACAGAGGCAAGGGACAAGACAGAGAGAGTCCTGCAGTATTTAAATTCCTGAGGCCTAGTGTCACGTCTGCATTTGGATTTTGTGTATTGCTTTTGTCCCAACACCCGTCCTCTTTTTTTCCTCAGATTCTAAATCCAAGGAATCCAACCCCAGCTTCCCCCAACACTTTTTTTTTTTTTTTTTTTTTGGAGACAGGGTCTCACTCTGTTGCCCAGGCTAGAGTGCAGTAGCGCGATCATGGCTCACTGCAGCCTTGACTTCCTGGGCTCAAGTGAATCTCCCATCTCTGCCTCCCATGTAGCTGGAACTACAAGCACGTGCCACCATGCCGGTTAATTTTTGTATTTTTTGTAGAGATGAGGTTTCGCCATGTTGTCCAGGCTGGTCTTGAACTCCTGGGCTCAAGCACTCCATCCACCTCAGCCTCCCAAAGTGCTGAGACTGCAGGCATGAGCCACCACGTCTGGCCCACCTCCCTTTTTCGCATCCTTTTTCTGCTCAGGCTTGCTGATGCTGGTCTCTGTCACTTGCCACCAAGGAGCCCTCATACAGAATATAGACCCAAATGGGGCCTCGCTGGAGGCCACCTAACTGTGGAGGGCTGGGTCCTGTGTGTGTGCTGGTGGAGACATGAGCCAGAGAGAGCTGACTTTCAGTGTTGTCACCATGGTTACTGCTATTTGACTCATGTTGTAGGATTTCCCCACTGAATCCCACACTGCCCACCCACTGATTCCCACACTGCCGGCTTACAACTCAGGGGGAAGTCTTTCCTGGGAAGCTGGGTTGGGCTGCACCTTCCCTGCGAGGCAGCTCATCCTGGCCTACTGTCAGCTCAGATGTGCCCGGATCCACTGTGTTCTGGCCTCCACCTGTGGCATTCTCCAGGACTGTCATCCTGCCTCTGCAGATTCTGTCCTCTTTTCTCTACACCAAAGTCCTACTCTTTTTCTCCCCAAGAACAATAGACTTGCTTATATGGATTTCCTCCAGCCTTTTACTAAAACTGGAATAGTCAAAATCCTCTCTGGGCGCTGCCAGCCTGTTATGTTACAGAGAGCAGAGGGAGGAGGCCAGGGCCGCTATTGATAAGCATCGCCTGCAATGAAGTGGGAGTGTTCACAGCGCAAACTGACCCATGAGGCTTGCCAGGGCTGTGGCAGGGTGGGGTGGAACAGGACTGACAGGCTCCTGTTTCTTCCAGATCTGCACATTGGCAACGTGCCATGCATATTTTCAATATGTCTGCTAGCCAACAACCATAAATATCTCTGTGGAATGAGCTGGGGAGATCTAGTTTGTGCAGAAAATCAGGGAACATGGAGGAGGATTTGCCCCTCTCTGCACTTTTGAAGGGCGTGCCATGTGCTTCTGCCAAGGGCAGAATCAAGGTTGCAAACTTCACAGAGGAGCTAAGAGACGTGTAGTTAGGTCTGGCTGTTTACTATAAACTGTGGAAGTCTATTGACTACAAATGCACAATCTAAATCATAGCAAGAGCATGAGGCAGGTAGTTTTCAGAAAAGAGCTAATTCTTTCTCATCCAGGTTGCAAGTCAGAGCTCTCCAAATGCCTCGTTATCATTAGCAGCAATCATGAAATCTTCAGCACTACTGGCCCCTGGTACCTTTGAGAGTAAAGGTCAGAGGTCTTACAATCAAGTAAGAAGTTTCTGTTTGTTCTATACCTAGCACAGAATTACAGATGGGGGAGGAACTAGGCCGTATAGGCCATAAAAAGTGCAATTTATGTTTATAGAGATGAGAATGAGCATGATTACATTTAAGTTAACAAGAGCCCTTTCTAGGGGCAAAGGAAAAGTCAGAGCTGGGTAACTGATTCCTGGAGATGTACTAGTATTCAAGAAAGAATTTATCTGCTATGGAGATAGTATTCCAGGAGGTAAACTTTTGTTTATTATCTCCCTTGGAGATAAACAAGTTTCCACTATAACCATTATTAGCACCCAGTGCTCGTTCTGTCTCTGCTGCCAATTCATTCATTCATTCAGTTATTTAACATGTCGTCATTCACACATTATCATATCTACTGTCCTCCAGACTTCTACTCTGGTAGAAGTAGAGGACACAGGCTGGGCGCGGTGGCTCACGCCTGTAATGCCAGCATTTTGGGAGGCCGAGGAGGGCGGATCACAAGGTCAGGAGTTTGAGGCCAGTCTGGCCAACATAGTGAAACCCTGTCTCTACTAAAAATACAAAAAAAAAAAAAAAATAGCCAGGTGTGGTGACAAGTGCCTGTTGTCCCAGCTACTAGGGAGGCTGAGGCAGGAGAATCCCTTGAACTTGGGAGACGGAGTTTGCAGTGAGCCAAGATCATGCCACTGCACTCCAGCCTGGCAACAGAGCGAGAGTCTGTCTCAAAAAAAAAAGAAAAAAAAGAAAAAGAAGTAGAGGACACAAAAGTAGGAAAGACATGTTCCCTGCCCTCAAGGATCCCCCAACTGTTGGATCAGACATACACATGAACAACTAACCCCAGTGCAATGCAACAACTGCTGGAGTAGAGGAATATTACCCGTGCTATGGAAGGACAACGCAAGGAACACTTCGTTCTTCCTGAGAGTTAGGAAAGGTGGGGCAGGGCCCGTGGAAACAGCCTCACCAAAGCCAATGAGGATTAGGGTGCAGGTGTGGTAGCAATAAGACTGAACATTGACATTCGATTTATCATATGCCCACAGATATTCTGGGCATTTTCTATACTTTAACTCATTTTTTTTTTTTTTTTTTGAGACGGAGTCTTGCTCTATCACCCAGGCTGGAGTGCAGTGGCCCGATCTCGGCTCACTGCAAGCTCCGCCTCCCGGGTTCACGCCATTCTCCTGCCTCAGCCTCTCCGAGTAGCTGGGACTACAGGCGCCCGCCACCACGCCCGGCTAATTTTTTTGTATTTTTAGTAGAGACAGGGTTTCACTGTGGTCTCGATCTCCTGACCTCGTGATCCGCCCGCCTCGGCCTCCCAAAGTGCTGGGATTACAAGCGTGAGCCACCACGCCCGGCCTACTTTAACTCATTTAATGCTCACAACAACCCTATAAGGTAGATCTTCTCATTTTGCTGCTGAGAAAACAGAGGCACAGAGAGTCAAATAACTTAATCAGGGTCACACAACTGGTAAGTGTCAGATTTGGGGTTTGAAACTAGGCAGGAAGGCCTCAAGTCCATGCTGTGAACCACGATGCTCTACTACCTGATCCTGGAACATGCAGGATGTTTGGAGGAAGCGGGGGTGCTGTAGTCAAATTTGCAATGGACTTTAATGCCATGTGCTTTAACCTAGTATGAGAAATTTGCCCTAAAGGGATAATGCAAGGGCTGGATGGGGAAGGGGAAGAGAGACAGAAAGGAGAAGACCAAGAGAGGTTATTGCAACACTCTAAGAGAGAACCCAGGGCAGTGGCGATGGGACCCGGAGGAGCTTATCTCCATTTGCTTACTGGTGAAGTTTGCAGCCAGATGGCAAATGCCGGCCATGTCTTCCACCACCCAAGGCAGAGGTGATAACAAATCACGCTACTTTTTCTTGCTGGGGTCAGATGCTGCCTCGGAATCTTTCTCAACACAGTGCTCCAGGCAGCCACTTGCCAATCAGTCACAGCTGGTACATTAGATGAAACCTATTTGTCATCTGTCATTGTGACAGACATTTTCAGGTGGACACAATGGCAGACAGAATGTCCCAATAAGGTGAAAAAAAATGTAGTCACAGATAGCTTGGAGGTTTCTGCTGTGGGTCCCTGAATGGAAAGCCATGCTGTGGATGGTGACGGAGAACAGAGAAAGACTGGGTTGGGAGGGAAAACCATGAGGTTTGTTTTGCACATCTTCAGATCTGAAGTCCAACAGGGCATTCAAGAATAATGGCTGACATGAAAACATGGGTCTGAGCTCAGGGGAAACTCAAATTGGAGGTGTAGGGGAGAGTGTCATTGAAGGCTTGAAACTCAGTGCCATCTCCCAGAATGGACAGAAGACAGAGTAGGGCCAAGACTGGAACCTGGGGAACACCAGTCCGTATGTGGTGTAAGGAGAAAGAAGAGAGGCTTGTCTGATGGGGGAAGAACGTTTCCAGGTGGAGGTAGTCAGGGCATTAGACACAGTGGAGAGATCAGGAGCAACAATGAAGGCTGTGGTGAGGATTCAGTAATGGCGAGGACTTTGTGGCCTGTCCTGAGACAGCATTTCCAGTAGGTTGGAGAAAGCCAGTGGGCACCAACTTACACAGTTTGTTGGCTAAAAAGAAGGTGAGGAAGGTAAGATTATTTGGAGGCAGGGTTAAAAAGGGAAGCCAGAGCGTGCTGCTGACTGGGAGGAAGGATCAGGTGAACAGGTTAAGGCTGCAGTTGCAGAGGGACAAGAGGGGTAGGAAGGGATGAGTTAAGAACAAGGAGGATTTCTCCTTGGAAAGAATAGGATTTGTCAGAGTGTCATTTCATATTTATTGGTATGATTCTTACCACCTAATAATAGGGCTCTGTCCTTTTTTGGTCACTCTTTTATCCCCAGTGCCTAGCAAAATACCAGGCACTAAATGAATACATGCCAAATAAAGTGAATAAATGCCAGAACATCTCTTTTTCCTAGATATGAAGGAGTCACCAGGGCCGATGTTCTATTTATTTAGAGACAGGGTCTTTCTCTTTGGCCCAGGCTGGAGTGCAGTGGTGCAATCATAGCTCACTGCAGCCTCAAACTCCTGTGCACCACTTTGCCCAGTCTGCCAATGACCTTGATAGCAGGAGATGGAGAAAATCACCTTTAGCTAGTGAGAAAGAGGGTGGTGGGAACAAGACTGAAGGAACTGCTATAGTCATAATCAAATTCCCCAGAATTAATATAAAGCCACACCAGAATTTCCACTCTTAAAGGCAAAGTAAGGAAGGGAAGGCCATGGTCATTATTTCCTTTAGAAGGACACACTAGAAGTCATGTGACAGGATTTCTGAAGCTCGGTAATTAATAATAGACAAGTACTTCCATTATAATTTTCTCTTCTTTCAAGAGCTAACACCCAAGATAAACACAAAGTAACTAGCCATAATTTCTAGCATTTCTCCTGGGAGGTGGAAGCTTCCCTAAGATAAATATGTTAAGAGATGTGCTACCTTTTAAAATGCAAGTGTGATCTGGTCTGAAGAAAAAAAAATGTTCCTTCCACTTGTGTCTTTTTTCCCCTTGAGACTTAAAATTTTTTTAACGTTTTTTCCTTTGCTACAAACCTGTAAGGAAACAAAATAACATAGCTGTGTGCCAGGAAACACAATAGTGACAGCTACATCATCACATTCATGCATCTTTGTAATTAAGATGAAATTGATGTGAAAAAAGTATTTTTATTCCTTTAGCAATATTAGAGACTCTGTTATTTTGCCTGCTCCCTCTTATCGGCTTTTTCTGACGGGTAGGCATTTTTACACATGAAGAATTTCTGGGTTCCCAAGTTCTTTAGAGAGCTCTCTCTAACTGCGTCACTCCCTGTTCCTCAGCGTCTCTTCACATTTTCAGCTGTCAGTGAATGCTGGGGCAGGAATCAGTCCACCACCAAGGACGCAGAACAGGCCACAGGGCTCAGATCTTCTACTTCCAGAAGAAATGGAAGCCCTTTTCTTCTTAAGTGTTGTCAGGGAAGTGCTAACTCCTTAACTCTCTCAAAACAAATTTGAAATTCTTAGAGAAAAGGTCTTAGTAAGGAAATCCAGCAAGATTTTGCGTCAGACTTCAGTTGGCCTTGTGGGAGGCCCCAGTTTGGGTCCCCCCCCAAACTCCAAGCTGTAGAAGAAGCAGATTCCAAAGAAATGAGTCCCTCAGATCCATTGTTTCCTAAAACCAAAATCTGGTAAATGTATTCGTATTGTGGGTTAGGTCTCTTTGTTGTTTTAAAAAAGGGCGCTGGCAGTTCCTCATATTATCACAATGGAAATCAAATCATGTGCTTCTGTGTTTGGACATCACAGCACCTCCTATTCCTGACTCTGTGGCTTTAGAGGAGTTTATCATGTGTCCAAGCAAAAGAGGTTCCCTGGGGAATCCCTTCTTTCCCTATTGCTACAGATGAGCATGTCCAAGCATATGCATAGAGGGTGTTCCCCACAGTTCTAATGCATGTGGGGAAACCATAGATATAACTCAAGCCAAATAGCATGGTTTACTGTCGGCCGGGCAGGAAAGGCTTTCCCAACCCAGAAGAGTTGCTTCAGACCAGAACAGAGTCCTGCATCTGAGTGTGAGCCTCTCAGGGCAGACCAAAGCTCCAGGCTCAATTTGAAGTCAAAGGGAGTCTCCTCTGTGGTTGCGCAGGAGGTGGATAGTCTGGCATTAGTCTAAGACATACGTAATAAGCCACAGTTCAGCCCTCTGAGCATCATGACATGGCAGGGGAGATGATGGGGGATGGGGACAAGAGACCAGCCATGGGTGGGGATAGATCCAGTCACCATATCCATAAAGGGCCTCAAATATGGGCTTTTGAGCTATCTGCAAGTGAGTTGTGAACTCAGACACAGAGGTATACCTATAGGAAGGAAAGGCAATATTCATAGTACAATTTTAATTTTAAAAATAAATGTTAAAATATACCATAATTTTAAAATGTTGTTTAGCCCTTTGTACTTTAAAAAACATTTTTTTTGAGAGGGAATCTTGCTCTGTTGCCCAGGCTGCAGTACAGTGGTGTGATCTTGGCTCATTGCAACCTCTGCCTCCCAGGTTCAAGCGATTCTTCTGCCTCAGCCTCCCGAGTAGCTGGGATTACAGGCATGTGCCACCATACCCGGCTATTTTTTTTAATTTTTATTTTTAGTAGAGATGGGGTTTCACCATGTTGGCCAGGCTGGTCTTGAACTCCTGACCTCAAGTGATCCACCCGCCCCAGCTTCCCAAAGTGCTGGCAGTACAAGCATGAGCTACCGTGCCCAGACCATTTGTACTTTTTTTTTTTTTTAGTGTACTATGTGCCTCAAAAGTGGAATGGGCCGGCCTTCCCTCTGCTTCCGGGTTAGCAAAAGAGCTTTTAGTGATTGTTAATGAATAAGCAGGACTCATGGATCCCGAATAACCCATGCTCATGGAGAGATTACCAAGGAAGAGTGTTTTACACCCTTTTTCTGGCAGTCAAATGTTCCCTGTTCACCCCAAGAGTATGCTGCTCCAAACAGACCCCAGCCAGCTTCCCCCACCTGTTTCAGGGCTGCTGAAATGACAGTGGGAGCCACACAGATGCAGCAGCTCCAGCCCAGGACTCAGCTTCCTCCTGACACTGCTCCTTGAGTGGGCACACTCAGCAACTAAGCCCATTGACATGTTGGTGGGAGGGGCTGGAACGTTTATGGCATATCTGGAAGAGAGTGTATGAAAAGAATAACAATAGTGCTGGTTTTGTAACCATGGGACCGGCTCAAACCAATTAACCATTGCCTAAGTTGTTACAGCAACAGCTGAACAGCTGTTAGGGTGTTCAGCCTCACCTTTGACTATGTCACACAGTCAAAATTGCCCTGGTACGTGCCATGGGAAGAGTTTAACCTCCTCATTGTTAGCACCGCCAGCATAGCAGACTGGCTGGCATGGGGGGCTGGGACTAGTTAGAAATGCCACAAAAGTTTGACCCAACCACCCAGATCCTGGCGACAGAGTTGAATGTTGCCTCCTGTGTCCTTGCCAGTCAACTGGTGATAAGGTTTTTACTTATCTCAAAAGCCATTGCCATAGTATTGGCTTCTCCAGCCCTTGCTTGGTAACAGTTTCTTCTGCACCAGAAGGAAGCAAGTCTCATGACTATTCATAGGTAATGTTTCACCACAGCGCTGAGTTCTCACTGCTCCTCAAGGGCTCTGGGATGAAAGACGACAGCACAGTAACGCTGCTGGCTTGCCACTTCACACCGGCACCAGTTGTTGAAGCTGCGTATCAAGGCTTTCATCTAGAAATGCATTTAGGTTAATGAAATCAGAATATTAACATAATTGGCCACAGAGCTCTAGTATTTAGAAGACAATTCAGGCCCAGGACACAAAAAAAGTCACCCATGAAGACAGAGAAGAAAACAGTGTTATCCATGGGATGATAACGACAATAATCCCTTTGCAATTCTACCCAACAAAAACCTGTCAAGGCCTGCTCTGTGCAAGCACTGTGCTAGGTCCCAGGAGGAGAGAGAATTTGCATCTATCCCTTAGAGACCTTGGTGGTAGTTTGGTATCATTCAGAGTTTAGGTTTTGGTGCCAGATGGATGACAAGCAATGGGTTCCCTAGAGTACTTTCTTCTTCTTTTTTTTAATATACTTTAAGTTCTAGGGTACATGTGCACAACGTGCAGGTTTGTTACACAGTTATACATGTGCCATGTTGGTTTGCTGCACCCATTAATTCATCATTTACATTAGGTATTTCTCCTAATACTATCCCTCCCCCCTCTCCCCACCCCCAGCCCAGAGTGCTTTCTAGGGAACCCGTCACACAGCAGGAACTGAGTGAAGAGTAACACCTTTTATTTGCTGTCAGAAGCTCAGCTCTCATCAGCCTCCCAGGGATGGCCTCCTGCTCCCAAGTCCCAGTCCCTGGCTGTGTCCCTGCACTGTGTTCCAGCCAGGCACTCACTGCTCAGGCCTGCCCCTTTTACCTTGACACCGTGTCCCTCCTGCTCTCCAGCACACTCATCTGTGGCCAAAGCCAAACCTCCCAGATGCTGCCTGCCTGGATTTCTAGAATTCATCCATGGTCTGGCCTGATACTAATTATATCCAGGCTGTGTCCATTTTACTACTGAAGTAACCTCTTATGTCCCCAGCTCCAGGTAAATCAGCCTTCAACCTCACCATGTTTTTTTGTTTTTGTTTTTTTTGAGACAGGGTCTCACTCTGTCACCGAGGCTGGAGTGCAGTGGTGTGATCTTGGCTCATGGCAACCTCTGCCTCCTGGATTCAAGCAATTCTCCTGCCTCAGCCTCCCAAGTAGCTGGGGTTACAGGTGCCTGCCACCATGCCCAGCTAATTTTTGTATTTTTAGTAGAGACAGGGTTTCACCAGGTTGGCCAGGCTGGTCTCGAACTCCTGCCTTCAAATGATCCACCCACCTCAGGGCTCCCAAAGTGCTGGGATTACAGGCGTGAGCCACCACCCCTGGCTCAACCTCACCTTTGAACATGTCACACCTGCCCAGAAGCTAGCCCTGACTCCCTATGACTTCTAATTTAAGGTAAAATCTCAGCCCAAGGCTCTTGGTTTGGTGTGATCTAGCCCAACCCATCTCAGGTAACATGCCAGCCTTCGTGTCTCTGGCCTTAGTGGACTAATTGCATTCCTGGAGTAAGTTCCTACCTTTCCTTCCTGTGTCCTTTGCTCTTGTTGGACTTTGTTGGGATTTCAACACAGGAATATAGAGGGAGATGGAGGGCTATAGGGAACAACATTAACACAGATAAAGATATGAGAATGCACAGACAGCAGAGAGGAGATGTGTTTAGTCATTGATATTGGGTACTTACAATCCCAGAGTCATAGCTCTTATAGATAAAGAGAACTAAATGGACCATCTGGTCTACCCCTGGCTTCCAGGCTAGGGAAGTATTTTTATTACCATGCGATATGTTAGACCACCAAGACCTGGACAGGTTAAATGGCATAATTGGAGGTAAGGAGAGAAATGTTTAGACAGACAACTTGGGGTCATCCCATAGAAGACTTTTAATGCCAGGTTAAACTTGTACTCAATTCAGTGGATGCCAGAGATAATTGAAAGCTTTCCCTGGAGCAGTGGCATAATCGGAGCTGTGCTTTGAAGCAGTATTTTCAAACTGTGGGATATGACCCATTATTGAGCCACAAAGTCAGTTTAGTGGATCATGAATAGAATGCAGTATTGCTTTGTGAGTTTTGTGTCTGTGTATTGGGTTGTAAGGTAAAATATAGTTCTTGGCTGGGAACAGTGGCTCATGCCTGTAATGCTGGCACTTTGGGAGGATCGCTTGAGTTCAGGAGTTTGAGACCAGCCTGGGCAACATAGCGAGACCTCATCTCTACTAAAAATAAAAATAAAAAGTTAGCCGGATGTGGTGGTACACACCTGTAGTCCCAGCAACTGGAGAGGATCACTTGAGCCTGGGATGTCAAGGCTGCAGTGAGCTGTGATTGTGAGCCATGATCATGCCACTGCACTCCATCCTAGGCAACAGAGCAAGACACTGTCTCAAGTATATGTATATGTTTCTTATTATGAGTCATGGTCAAAAAGGCTGGACAGCTCCAGATTTAGCCAGGAATGGTGGTCCATGCCTATAAGTCCCAGCACTTTGGGAGGCCAAGGTGGGCAGATCACTTGAGCCCAGGAGTTCCAGACCAGCCTGAGCAACATGGCGAAATCTCGTCTCTACAAAAAATTAGCCAGGCATGGTGGTGTGTGCCTGTAGTCCCAGCTACTTGGGAGGCTGAGTCTGGAGAATGGCTTGAGCCTGGGAGGTCGAGGCTGCGGTAAGCCGTGCCACTGCACTCCAGCCCAGGTGACAGAGTGAGACCTTGTCTAAAAAAGTCTCAATAAATAAAAAGAAAGAAACAAGAAAACTCCAGCTTTAGAGAGATTCATCTGAATGAGGGTGTAGAAGAGCCTGGGGGTCGAGTTAGGAGACTCCTGTCACAGCCCAAGGGGGAGGAAGGAAGGTCTGAATGGGAAGGAGAAGCCAGGGGAAGGGAAAGGAAGGAGTGGGCATGAGGGATTGGCGGGGGTAAGAGTGTCAGGATGTGGGCGCTCAGGGAGAGGGAAGCATCAATCAGGCATGACTAAAAGTCACACCTGAGTGCTTGAGGAAATGTTAGTGTCTACAGCCAAGGGAAGAAGCTAAGGAAAGTTCAGAGAAGGCGCTGGTTTGAGGATCATCTCAAAAGACTGACGGAAGGACACACAGCAATTATCAAGTACTAGATCTGTTGAGGTCCCATCAGGAGACGGAATCCACTCAGATGGCTTCAATGAAGTCCTAAGTGGGCGGGGCATGGTGGCTCATGCCTGTAATCCCAGCACATTGGGAGGCTGAGGTGGGTAGATCACCTGAGGTCAGGAGTTCGAGACCAGCCTGGCCAACATGGTGAAACCCCATCTCTACTAAAAATACAAAAATTAGCTGGGCGTGGTGGTGGGTGCCTGTAATCCCAGCTACTTGGGAGGCTGAGGCAGGAGAATCGCTTGAACCCAGGAGGCAGAGGTTGCAGTGAGCTGAGATCACGCCACTGCACTCCAGCCTGGGCGACAGTGCAAGACTCCATCTCAAAATAAATAAATAAACAAAATAAAAAGAGTCCTGAGTGAAGGGAGGATTTCCAGAGCTATAGGCAGGTTGAAGAGAACCAGCCTGGGATCATGATGCCCTCAGAGGCTAACCACAGTAGGAAGCTCTTCCTCTCAGATTCCCTTGGGCCCCAAGCTTGCAGGACAGCCCTTCCCCACCTTCCCATCCACTCCCCCATCCCCAAACCAGCACACAACCGCTATTTGGCTTGTCACCATCACTATTTCTCTTGCTACTATTATTTCTATCCTCACCATCACCCTTACCCATGCCAAGGGCTTTATACGCATTCTCATTTAAACATTTTTACCTCAAGAGTTGGTGTTGGGCTGGGAGTGGTGGCTCATGCCTGTAATCCCAGCACTTTGAGAGGCTGAGGCAGGTGGATCACTTGAGGCCAGGAGTTCAAGACCAGCCTGGCAAACATGATGAAACCCCATCCCCACAAAAATACAAAAGTTAGCCAGATGCTATGGTGCATGCCTGTGGTCCCAGGTACTCTGGAGGCTGAGGCAGGAGAATCGCTTGTCCGGGAGGCGGAGGTTGCAGTGAGCCAGGGTGGTGCCACTGCACTCCAACCTGGGTGACACAGTGAGATTCCGTCTCAAAAAAAAAAAAAGAGTTGGTATCATGCCAGACCCCTATTAACTCCAGTAGGGATGGCATCAGGTTCAAGAGGCTGAAGAAGAGACCCAAAGCCAATAGATGAGACACAGGGTTTATTGAGAGGAACTTATACAGGGTGGTCCAGTGGCAGCAGGCTGGGCCAGAGAAGCACCAGCACCTACAAAAAGCATGCAGTTTCTATAGTGTTTTCATTTAGTACCCTTCCCCAAACAACCTCCACCTGGCAACCTTCATTTAACCCAAAACGAAGGTCCTTGATCCCCCACACAGCCCATTCCACAGGATGGCCCAGGGTCTCAGATGTTCCTCATAGATAAAATATAATGATGCCAGGCGCAGTGGCTCACACCTGTAATCCCAGCACTTTGGGAGGCCGAGGCAGGCAGATCACTTGAGGTCAGAAGTTCAAGACCAGCCTGGCCAACATGGCAAAACCCTGTCTCTACTAAAAATACAAAAATTAGCCAGGCCTGGTGGTGCACACCTGTAGCCCCAGCTACTGAGGAGGCTGAGGTAGGAGAATGGCTTGAACCCAGGAGGCAGAGGTTGCAGCCTGGGTGACAGAGCAAGACTCTGTCTCAAAAAAAAAAAAAAAAAAAAAAAAAGATATAATGAATCTTTGGGTTGGCCGCACTGGGAACTCTGAACACACATTCAGGTGCATCTGCCATACAGGGTCATTCTCAGGGTAGGCTTAAGTTATTGCTGTCAGGTGCATCTGCCATGAACAGGTGCATCTACCATACGCCCCACCCCAGCACGCCCTTGAATGGCTCTCATAGTCTCATCACATTCCCTGGGGCCAGGTATACAGAGGAGCACTGGCACCAGTGCAGCAGCAACACAAACCACCACAACAAAAAGAACAACGAATACAATAGAAAGTTCTCCCAAGCTCTTGGGAGCCCATCTTGGATGTGCCACAGCAGGCCCCTGGTGGAGGAGGGGGCGGCTCTTTGTAGGCTCAACAGTCCATTTTGTCCTGAAGAGAAGCCACCATCTGTGCCCAGTTGGACCGTTGCTTGTGCTGTGAGCTCAGCCTCTATGGCTGCTTGGAGCATGGTCAGAAGCGGCCAGCCAACTACAGCTGCCACAGCTCAGGAATCTGAGCCTTGCTCAGTCAGATCTACCCGCTGCAACTACCCTTCCAGACCTTTCAGTGTTTTCAGGGCATCCCTGTACTCACACATTAGGCCCGATCCATATGGCTCTCGGGCCCCATATAGACATGGATAGCCAACCCAGGATTTCCTCCCGCAGATCTCCCCTTTCCCAATCTCATCATCTGCGGCTTTTCTCCCACCTCCTGCTGGGCTCACCACCTATCATACTGGACCCCATTTACTCCAGTAGGTCAGGATGTTAATTTTGGGACTAGAAAAAAATTAAAAATTTAAAATATTTTAAAAATTACAAAAAAAAAAAAAAAAACTTCCAGTAGGGATGGTACCATGTCTGAGAGGCCAAAGAAGAGACCCAGCGAATGAGACATAGGGTTATTTTTTTGTTCTTTTTCTTTCTTTTTTTTTTTTTTTCACTAGAGATGGGGCTTGCTATATTGCCCAGGCTTCTTTCAATCTCCTGGGCTCAAGGGATCCTCCTGCCTCAGCCTCCCAACGTGCTGGGAGTATAAGCAGGAGCCACTGCACACAGCCAACATAGAGTTTATTGAAGGGCATTTACATACAGAGTGGTCTGATGGAGGTGAGCTGGACAGGAGAATTGCCACTGCTTGTAAAAATGCATGCAGTTGGCCAGGCGTGGTGGCTCATGCCTGTAATCCCAGCACTTTGGGAGGTCAAGGGGGGAAGATCACAAGGTCAGGAGAGCGAGACCATCATAGCTAACATGGTGAAACCCCGTCTCTACTAAAAATATAAAAAATTAGCCGGGCGCAGTGGTGGGCGCCTGTAGTCCCAGCTACTTGGGAGGCTGAGGCAGGAGAATGGCATGGACCTGGGAGGCGGAGCTTGCAGTGAGCCAAGATCAGGCCACTGCACTCCAGCCTGGGCGACAGAGAGACTCCGTCTCAAAAAAAAAAAAAAATGCATGCAGTTTATATAGCATTTTCACTTAACACCCTCCCCCTAACAACTACCACCTGGCAACCTTCACTTAAACCAACACAAAGGGCGTTGATCCCCTCTACAGCATTCCGTGGCCAGGACAAGAGCTCAGATGTTCCCTATAGATAAGGAATGAATCTCTGAGTTGGCATGCTTGCGATTCAGAATACACATTCAGGTGCCTCTGCCATACAGTGTCATTCTCAGGGAATGTTTAGTTTATTACTCTCAGGCGTGTCTCCCATACACAGATGTGTCTACCATATAGTTGGTCCTATCTCTTTTTTTTTTTTTTTTTTGAGACAAGATCTTGCTCTTTCACCCAGGCTGGAGCGCAGTGGCGTGACCATAGCTCACTGCAGCCTTGAATTTCTGGGCTCAGGCGACCTTCTCACCTCAGCCTCCTAAGTAGCTAGGACGACAGGTGTGTGCCACCACACCTGGATAATTTTTTATATTTTTTGTAGAGACAGGGGGTCTCGCCATGTTGCTGAGGCTGATCTCAAACTCTTGGCCTCAAGTGATCCATCCACCTCAACCTCCCAAAGTGCTGGGATTACAGGCAAGAGCCACTGCTTCTGGGTAAGAGCTAGTCCTGTCATTATTACAACTTTACAAACAAAGAAATTGAAATTGGACTGGGCACAGTGGCTCATGCCTGTAATCCCAACACTTTGGGAGGCTGAGGCAGGTGGATCACCTGAGGTCAGGAGGTGGCTCACGCCTGTAATCCCAGCACTTTGGGAGGCCAAGGTGGGCGATGGCTTGAGCCCAGGGCTTCAAGACCAGCTTGGGCAACATGGTGAAACACCATCTCTACAAAAAATACAAAAATTAGCCAGGTGTAGTGGTGCACACGTGTATCTCAGCTACTTGGGAGGCTAAGGTGGGAGGATCCCTTGATTCCAGGAGGTGGAGGTTGCAGTGAGCTGAGATCACGCCACTGCACTCCAGCCTGGGTGACAGAGTGAGATCCTGTCTCAAAACAAACAAGCAAAACAAACAAACAAACAAAAAACCTTGGCCAAGTTCACAGTTAGTAAATGACAAAGTTGGAATATGAAGCCAGGCATCTTCTTGATCACTCCTAATCACTATAGTGTACTACTAATTACCAAGAAATAGACAATAACAAAGGTAGCAAATAACAAGACAGGTAACCAAGCATAGTCATCAGTGATGTCGCACACTGTGAGTGGGACCAAGCCTCTCATGATCCTGCTTCCCTAATTTCTTCTTAGAAGCACTAGTGGGACTCGGCTGGAAGCTGTGGCTTATGCCAGTAATCCCAACACTTTGGGAGGCCAAGGCAGGAGGATCATGAGGTCAGGAGTTCGAGACCAGCCTGGCCAACATAGTGAAACCCTGTCTCTACTAAAAATACAAAAATTAGCTGGGCATGGTGGCACGCCCTGTAGTCCCATATGCTCAGGAGGCTGAGGCAACAGAATCGCTTGAACCTGGGAGGCGGAAGTTGCAGTGAGCCGAGATGGTGCCACTGCACTCCAGCGTGGGTAACAGAGTGAGACTCCGTCTCAAAAAAAAAAAAAAGAAGCCTGGGGTGAAATTGGATTACCCTAGTTGTGGACCTTGTGCCCAGCAGCCTCTTTCAGAACCTCCTCCCCAGTGTTCATGTGGTTAGGGACTCTTCTACTCAGCAGTTGCTTTAAGTAAAGACAGGCTGCTGTCTGGTGACTCATCTGGGGCCTCAGGAGGCTGCATGGATGGCGAGCTGCCCTCTGCTCCCTTGTTCCTCTCCCCTAGCCCTCCTCTGTGGAAGTCCTGCCAGGAAGTCCATGGTTCAGCTCACGTCTCTGCTCAGGTGCCTCTGGCATGTGTTACCTAACTAGGGCTAAGGCTGGTTCTATCCTACTTCAGACAGTCCAAACAACTCTGAACCTCATTTTCCAGCAGCTGAGTGGCCCCAGGACCCAGGGCCTGTGGGCCTTCTCCTGTGCCTCCACCAGCCCACGCTGACCACCGTCCTATAAGTCAGAAGCAACCACTCCCACCCCCGCTCCCCGCCTCTCAGTAGGTCTCTTCTCACGGCAGAAGGCCCCAGTGGCCTGCTCTGCTCAGGGATCCAAGCCTGTGGAGGATTGAGCCAGAGCTCCCCGGCTCACGCCTGCAGCCTCGTGCTGCTGCCTGATGACTCATCCTCATGCCCATGACTTCCTCCCACGCTTTATTTCAGGAAATTACTTTGGAGAATGACCTCGATTTTTTTTTTAAACAATAGAAAAATACTTTTCGTCTATAGGGAACAAGCGACAATCCCCAATGCTATTAACTGCCCCGACCCCTGCAAAAGAGGCTTTATAAAACCAGGCTAACAAGGCCAAGGAAGGGGCAAATAGGGCTGTCCTGGTGAAAGTGGAAGAACGTTAACCATTTTGCTTCAAATAGAATAGGAAAGGAACAAGGGCAGTCAAGAAGAATGTAAACCTGAGAGAAATTGCATGTTAAGAGAAGCTCATCCAGCTACTTGAAGCGTCATCAAGTCTCTATGCCCAGACAAATTATGTCCTTGAGTGTGGGTTGCAAATTTTTTAGTAGTGTAACTTTTTCAGATAAATCTTAGAAGAACTTTAATTTAAAAATACCGGCCAGGCACGGGTGGCTTACGCCTGTAATCCCAGCACTTTGGGAGGCCGAGGTGGGTGGATCACCTGAGGTAGGGAGTTCAAGACCAGCCTGGCCAACATGGTGAAACCCTATCTATACTAAAAATACGAAAATTAGCTGGGTGTGGTGATGCACGTCTGTAATCCCAGCTACTCAGGAGGCTGAGGCAGGAGAATCACTTGAACCCGCGAGGTGGAGGTTGCAGTGAACCGATCGCGCCACTGCACTCCAGCCTGGGGGACAGAGCGAGACTCCATCTAAAAAAATAAAAATAAAAATACCAAAGAGTCCGGGAGCAGTGGCTCACGCCTGTAATCCCAGCACTTTGGGAGGCTGAGGCAGGCAGATCGCTTGAGGCCAGGAGTTTCAGACTGGCCTGGGCAACATGGCGAGACCCCATATCTACAAAAACAAGAATTACCTGGGTGTGGTGGTGGGCGCCTGTAATCCCAGTTACTGGGGAGGATGAGACAGGAGAATCACTTGAACCAGGAGGCAGAGATTGTAGTGAGCTGAGATCAAGCCACTGCACTCCAGCCTGGGCAACAGAGTGAGACTCTGTCTCAAAAAGCAATAAAAGATAAAAACACAAAAGAAATAATTTATGAATCTACATTTAAGTTAAAATTCATTTGGCATTCACTTCTCATAAAGTCAATCTATGAGAAAAATTACCATTTTGATGAACACCAAAATTTGAAATAACACAGGCATAACCACTGCAATCTTTTATCAAGCTCAGCATTTAATTTACTTCATATTGTTTTAGTTGCAAAAGATAAACAAATATTTAAAAACTGCCTGCCTTGTCATCTCTCTCATCTTTAAACTGATCCAATTTGGAAAAGGAAGACCAGAACACTTTTTAACTTTCAAAGTGAATTATTAAGACTATTGAAGCTGGATGCCATGGCTTATGCCTGTAATCCAAACACTTTGGGAGGCCAAGCAAGAGAATCACTTGAGTCCAGAAGTTTGAGATCAGCCTAGGCAACATAGTGAGACTTTGTGCAAAAAAGTTTATAAATTAGCTGGATGTGGTACTTGGGAGGCTGAGGTACTTGACCTCACTTGAGCCTGGGAGGTGGAGGCTGCAGGCTGCAGTGAGCCTAGATCGTGCCACTGCATTCCAGCCTGGGTGACCAAGGAAGACCTTGTCTCAAAAAAAAAAGACTATTAAATTTCTTGTCCTAAATAAAAAGTTGGACACAAAACACAAAATACCCAAAACTTTTCATAAGCAGTAGAGCCTCAGGGCGGGTTACACATCACTCGTGAATACACAACTGAGGCATGACAAGAATATGAACCAAAAATCCTGAGCCTTGTGCAGCAGTTGTCTTCTCAGGAACATTGTTGCAGGAACAGATAGAAAAGGCCAGGGCAGACCCATAACCTTCCTAATCAGTGGCACAACTCAGTAATTTTTGGTGATAGAAGTCAGAATAGTAACAAGAGGCGGTGCTTGTGACTTGGAATGGACACAAGGAAACTTTCCAGAGTGTTGGACCCTGTCTATATCTTGTTATGCGTAGTGATTATATGGAGTATATATGTGGGAAAATTCATGAGCTATACACTTAAGAATTGTGCATTCTGCTGTAGATTAATTATACTTCAATGTCCTGTTAGTTGAAAGAGTCAGTGAAAGAGAGAGGGACAGAGAGAGAGGCAGGGAGGAAAGGAGGAAGGGCCCAGAAAGCTTCAATCCAAGATTTGCTCAAAAGACTGCCAGCAAAAGTTATGTGCCAGCATTATTATAGCACAGCAACACATTGTGTTTTTAATTATAGGTTTTTAAAATTTTTTATTTTCAATTTTATTTTGTTTATTTTTTTGAGACGGAGTCTCTTAAGCCTCCCAGGTTCAAGTGATTCTCCTGCCTCAGCCTCCCGAGTAGCTGGGATTACAGATGTCTGCCACCATGCCTGGCTAATTTTTGTATTTTTTTTTTTTAGTAGAGAGGGATTTCACCATGTTGGCCAGGCTGGTCTCAAACTCCTGACCTCAAGTGATCCACCCGCCTTGGCCTCCCCAAGTACTGGGATTACAGGCATCAACCACCAGGTTAAAGAAAAAAAAAAAATTTTAATGGAGGCTGGGTGCAGTGGCTTACTCCTGTAATCCCAGCACTTCGGGAGGCTGAGGCAGGAGGATCACTTGAGCCCAAGAGTTCGAGACCAGCCTGGCCAATATAGTGAGACCCCCATCTCTAGTTTTAAAAAATAAAAATAATAGAGATAGGGACTCCCTACATTGCTCAGGCTGGTCCTGAACTCCTGGGCTCAAGTGATCCTCCCACCTCAGCCTCCCAAAGTGTTGGGATTATAGGCACGAGCCACCATACCTAGGCTGTTTTTAATTATAGTTAAAAAAAAATTTTTAATGAAACCCAAGTATATTTAAATATAAAATTCAAATCAAATATATTAAAAAGATGAAACTCAAATCACCATTGACCTCACAATCCCTCCTGGCAGTCTTCAAGAAATCATGGAAAACTGAAGAAGTAGTAGGTGACCAGGGATGAACAAATGACCTTAATGTCAAACCAGTGTCAAGCACAGCATGCCTGGTCCCATGGAGAACACACAGGCTTGATAAGTAGGTACCAACCTAAGTTCACATCCTAACTCTGCCAGTTACCTGAGGTCCTGCAACTAGCACCTTGCCAAATCCACAGCCCTAGTTGCCTCGTCTGTAAAACAGGTACAAGGCCATCTGCCTCAGAGTTGGTGGCAGATTGAGAAGATAGCTAAAATGTTCAGTACAGTTAGCCAGCCCCCAGTCAAATATTAGGTTTCTTTTCTGCTCTATTCCATAATGCTATACAATATGCTGGATTTAGAGAGGATATGCCTGCCTTCAGGAAGGCATGCCTTCTGACTGTTTTTCCAGAGGCAAAGATGAATTTTTATCTCACCATCCACAACCACACCTGGCCCTCCTTGCTTGAATGAGACATTCCAGATGTCAATGATACCATACACAGGCCCCTGATAGAAACATTCCATACAACTGGAGGTGCTAGCCATCCTTGCCTTGTAGAGAAAATGATCAGAATGTGAGTGCAGCAGGCCAGTCACCCTATTTCCTGCTTCCACCACTATAGGAGCAGAACATAAATGTGTCGAAGAAGGGAAGGAGCTGCTCTTGCCTTGCTGGGTTTCTCCTTCCTTCTCTTTTCTGTCGCTCCCAGCCCAGCTCAGGAAGCAGGAGAAAAATAACCAAAGGCAAGAAGACAGAAAGCAGCTATTTCCCCATACTTTGACCACAGGAGTGAAAACAAGTGTCTCATTGCTAATTAAATGTCAGGTTGGTGATGTCCTGGTGGGGTGGTATGTACACTTTGGAGACAGGTGTGGCTGTCACACCAAGGTGTTAGTCTCAGTGTTCTTCAGCGGAAGCTCCCCACCTTGATGTGTCAGAAGCATTTACTCATAGGGACCAGAATTTAGGTCCAGGGCCCAGTGTCCCCTTTCAGATCATGACCTCAAAGAAATGGTTTTGAGCTCCAAGGAAAACAAGCCAGGCTACCAAGACTTCTCTGTGAGTCTTCAGGTGCCAGGAAGCCTGCCTCTCAGGTGCTGCTGATCTCTAATAACCTGGATTTCGTCTTCCAGTTTCAGAGATCTAAACCACTCATGCCCTGAAAATATCTCAATTCCAAAGCATTCCTCTTTGCCTGGGTAAACTGGGGTATAAACGGCTACCTTCTGCTTCGATAAATTCTGTTCAGCTAGGAATTCAAAGACACCAGAAACTTGGAAAAGACTTGCTGAGAAGTCACTGCCCCATCACTTTTTCCTGATCTTAAGGGTCAGCCCAGGGCTAAACTGACCCTGTGTAGCACTGACTGGCCTTGTGTTCTGGCACTGGCGCTGCATTCACCTTTTATTTCACGCTCACAGAGTAGGGAATGCTTCTGTGAACCGGCCTTGAAAAAGCTTTACAGAATCCACAGTCTAGATGTTCTCTGCCTGTCCTGTTTGCCTGTTATGTTTCAAGAATGTGACCCAACAGCCTCCACACCCAGATGACTCAGCCCTAGCTTTTTTTTTTTTTTTTTTTTTGAGACGGAGCCTCGCTCTGTCGCCCAGGCTGGAGTGCAGTGGCGCAATCTCGGCTCACTGCAAGCTCCGCCTCCCGGGTTCACCCCATTCTCCTGCCTCAGCCTCTCCGAGTAGCTGGGACTACAGGCGCCCACCACGACGCCCGGCTAATTTTTTGTATTTTTAGTAGAGACGGGGTTTCACAGTGGTCTCGATCTCCTGACCTCATGATTCGCCTGCCTCGGCCTCCCAAAGTGCTGGGATTACAAGCTTGAGCCACCGCGCCCGGCCGACTCAGCCCTAGCTCTAACGAGTGTTTTTCAGGCCTTTCTGGGGCGGGGCCTCTTCAGTCATGTCGGCCAGGTGCTCCCCAGGCCAGCACTGCCCCGCCCCTGCGTGAGCCGGGATGGGAGTTTTGAAACTGCTCCCCATAGGCGGCCGGAGAGGAACGTGAATCTTTGTCTGTTTCACTCCTCCGCAGCTCACTCTTGGCCCCAGGAGCAAAACAAGAAGGTTAACCAGGCACAACCCGGAGGTGTAAGTCAGAGGTTAGGAAAAACGTATGTGGTGGGATTGGTTTTAGAGCTGGCCACCTGGCCTCCTGTTGCTTTGAGAAAAAGACAGGTTGATAGCAACTAGGGGTTGTGTGAAGAAGCCTGTCTTTTAGCTAATTGGCCTTTGATGTGTGGGACATTCAAGTTGCTCAAAAAACAAAGCCAAAAAGTCAAAAATTGTTAAGCTTCTGGGGGTAAAATTGAAGAAATAAATAATATTTAGCAACTCAGATTCTCAGAGACTGGCTAAAAAAGAGATGGAGGAGAAAAAGAGATTCCTGTGTTCTAGAGCCATGACAAAACTGGATAAACAGCCTCAGAAGAGACATCAATGAATTCTCTTCAAATGTGTGCTCCTCTTTGAAAAGGAATTGCTTAGGGAAGGTGTATGTCTTAATTACTACTCTTACTAAATGGGAAAACTTTAACTGATTCTTGCTCTTTGGTAAAGATGATTAGATGTTAAAAATTCAGGCCTCCTTGCAAAAATGCAAATACATTCCATTTATTAGTGAGCTGTAACAAAAGCAGACTTAAACAATAATAACTTTTATGAAAAGAGATGAAATGCAAGTGCAATCCACACATTCACCAATGATTCTTTGGTTTGCTGCACGTTGTCTGTGAATCATCTAACACGAAACAGCTGTAAGGCCTCTCTGCTCTAAGGACATAATGAGTTCTGCCAGGAACTGCAACCCAGCTTGTGGTCTAGTTGTTGACAGAATTTGCATGATACGTGCTCTTGCCAACCAGGCCTACCCTGCAGGGTTGCTATTCATACCCTCCTGCAGGCCCTGGGTGGACGTATTTTGGGCTGGCTCTGGCCCCAGCAGGAAGCACAGGCCTCCTGGTTGCTCGTGCCAAAGTATTGCCTGATTCCTGGCCACACTCAGGTTTGTTTGCTTTGTTGGAGGAGGGCCTTTTAATTTGATATAATTTCAATCTTGCAGAAAAATTACAAGAACAATAGAAGGAATTCCTACAATCCTTTATCCAGAGTCACTGATGGTTGGCATTTTTGTCTTATCATTCTCTATCCATAAATATGTATGTGTGAGATATATATATATATATATATATATATATATATAGTGCTCGCTGAACCATTTAAGAGTAAATTGTTGGTTGGGCACAGTGGCTCATGGCTGTAATTCCAGCACTTTGGGAGGCCAAGGCAGGAGGATTGCTTGAGGTCATGAGTTTGAGACCAGCCTGGGCAACATAGGGAGACCCTTGTCTCCACCAAAAATAAAAAAGTTAGCTGGACGTGGTGGCATGTGCCTGTGGTCCCAGCTATTCAGGAGGATGAGGTGGGAGGATCACTTAAGCCCAGGAGGTTGAGGTTGCATTGCAGAGTGAGCCAGAATCGTGCCACTATACTCCAGCCTGGGCAACAGAGCGACACCTGCCTCAAAAAAAAAAGAAAGAGTAACTTGAAAACTTCATTGTGCTTTTTTTTTCTTTTTTTTGAGATGGAGTGTCACTCTGTCGCCCAGGCTGGAGTGCAGTGGTATGATCTTGCCTCACTGCAACCTCTGCTTCCGGGGTTCAAGTGATTATCCTGCCTCAGCCTCCCAAGTAGCTGGGATTACAGGCGCGTGCCACCACACCCAGCTAATTTTTTGTATTTTTAGTAGAGATGGGGTTTCACCATGCTAGCTAGGATGGTCTCAGTCACCTGACCTCGTGATCTGCCCTCCTCAGCCTCCCAAAGTGCTGGGACAAAAAAGACAAAAATGCAAACCATCAGTGACTCTGGATAAAGGATTATAGGAATTCCTTCTATTGTTTTGTAGAGACCCTGTCTCTAAAAAAAAAAAGTGGGGGGTGCTGGGACAGGGTCTCACTCTGTCATACAGGCTGGAGTGTAGTAACACAATCCTAGCTCACTGTAACCTCAAACTCCTGGGCTCAAGTGATCCTCCTGCCTCTGCCTCCCAAGTAGCTGGAACTACAGGCACTTGCCACCATGCCTGGTAAAGTTTTACATTTTTTTCCAGAGATGGGGTCTCATTATGTTGCCCAAGCTGGTCTCAAACTCCTGGCCTTAAACAATCCTCCCACTTTGGCCTTCAGTGTGCATTTTCCAAGAACAAAGACACTCTCTTATATTCCCTTACATTTTCTTACATGGTACAGTTAACACAATCAGGAAATTAAGCATTAATACAGTACTACTATCTATCTCATCCATTGCCCTAACAAGGCTCTTACTTTTTTTTCCTGTGTCCAAGATCACACAATAGCATTTTGTTGCCAGGTCTATTTATTTTCCTTCTCCAAGCATCTTACTGGAAGGCACATGATATTGGATATTGGATATTGGATATTGGTTTATGCCAATATAGTGATGTAAGGTTTGATGACTTAAGTGGTGTCTGCCACTGTGGTGTTATTATTTTTCCTTTGTAACAAATAAGTAATTTGTGGCAGCATACTTTGCAACTGTGTAATTATCCTATTTCTTATCAAACATGTACTCACCAGTCTTAGCATTCATTGATGATTTTCTCCCTTCATCATTCCTTCTATATTTATTAGTTGGCATTCTGTAATGAAGAGATTTCTACCAGGCATAGCAGCTCACACCTGTAATTCTAGCACTTTGAGAGGCCAAGGCAGGAGGATCACTTGAGTTCAAGAGGTTGAGACCAGCGTGGGCAACATAGTGAGACCCTGTCTTTACAAATAATTTAAAACAAAAATTAGCCAAGCATGGTGGTACATGCCTGTAGTCCCAGCTACTCGGGAGGCTAAGGTGGGAGGAATGCTTGAGCCCAGGAGACCAATGCTGCAGTGAGCTATGATTGTGCCACTGCACTCCAACCTGGGCAACAGAATGAGACCCTGTCTCAAAAAAAAAAAAAAAAGAAAGAAAATTTAAAAAGAGAGATTTCCCCTCCCTTCCATTTAAAAAAATGCATTTATTTATTTATATCTATATGGATTCTTATTTTATTCAATGGGATAAGGCCATTATTTATTTTGATACTTAAATTGTTTCAGATTCGGCCAGTTAGGAGTCCTCCAAACTGGCTTCTGAGTCCTTACAACGTCCCATTTTTCTTGGAGCACTTCTTTACATTTTGGCACAAGATGTTTCAGGCTAATCCTCTCCAGCTTTTCCTGCTCCAGCTTTGGAATAAGCCATTTCTCAAAGATCCCTGGTTCTTTTAGTGAAGCATGGTATTTAGAAACCAAGACCTGGGTGCTTAACATGCTCATTCCTGTTGGTGTGTCATTGCTTGTAGGCCCTGTCAGCAGACAGGATTAGGCAATACACACACATATATACACACAGAAATAGCTATAGAGACATAGATGTATATTAGAAAACATGAATTCCTACTGAGTAACTCCAGTTCCAATGCAATAAACTTTCCATATTTGTAACTTCTTTCCCCAACAGTGAAAAATCTGGTTCCCCTTAGCCTTAAGCTCAAGAATACACAGACTATAGTTTCAGAATTGCTAGTCCATAGCACTGCTAAAAGTAAACCTAACCAGAGTTCAATTTGCTAACCTTTTTTTTTTTTTTTTTTTTTTTTGAGACAAAGTCTTGCTCTTGTAGCCCAGGCTGGAGTGCAATGGTGTGATCTTGGCTCACCGCAACCTCTGCCTCCTGGGTTCAAGCAATTCTCCTGCCTCAGCCTCCCAAGTAGCTGGGACTACAGGCGCCTGCCACCATGCCCTGCTAATTTCTTGTATTTTTGTGGGGATGGGGTTTCACCATGTTGGCTAGGCTGGTCTCAAACTCCTGACCTCAGGTGATCCACCTGCCTTGGCCTCCCAAAGTACTGGGACTACAGGCATGAGTTATCGTGCCTGGCCTGCTCACATTTTTAAAGGTAAAATTTATATATAGAGAAATGCACAAGTCCTAAGTATACAATTTAACAATTTTTTATAAATAGATACACCCTTGTGACTTATACTTTTTTTTTTTTTTTTTTTGAGACAAGGTCTCATTCTGTGCCCAGGCTGGAGTGTAGTGGTTGACCATAGCTCACTGCGGCCACCACCTTCCAGGCTCAAGTGATCCTGTCACCTCAGCCTCCAGAGTAGCGAGGACTACAGGAGCACACCACCACACCCGGCTAATTTTTGTATTTTTTGTAAAGATGGGGTTTCACCATGTTGCCCAGACTGGTTTCAAACTCCTAGGCTTAAGCAATATGCCTTGGCCTCCCAAAGTGCTGGGACTACAGACATGAGCCATCACACCTGGCCCATACTTCTTTCCTTTCTTCTGCTTCTGCTGCTGCTTCTGCTTCTTCTGTTTCTTTTTCTGCTTGTTCTGCTGCTTCTTCCTTCTTTCTTCCTTTTCTTCTTTCTTCTTTTTTTTTTTTTTTTTTTGGTAGAGATGAGTTCATGCTATGTTGCCTAGGCTGATCTTGAACTTCTAGACTCAAGCAATCCTTCCTGCCTCAGCTTCCCAAAGTGCTGGGGTTACAGGCACTAGTCATCATGCCCTGCCTGAATCTTGCTTCTTTTTTTTCCAATTTCTTGATGGTTACAGTCCTCTCTTCCAGTGACAGCCAGAGGCAGAAGCTGGTGAGGTTTCCTCACGAGGGTTCCTTGTGAGCATGACTGAGATAGACAGGAACCATGTGTCTTCTGGGTGATTAGTAAATGTGAAACCACTCAGCCCACCTAGAAGATGTGGCATGTGGCCAGAGTTGGGAGGACAGAGAAGGTAGGTGGGCTCCTACGCACCCTGAAATGCTTATGAATGACTCTCAGTAGTGCAAACGCAAGACCTCTGGTGCACGGTAGAAACTATGGTTCCTTAGAACCACAAAGTTACACCCAGGTTAATATTTAGATAACAGTAGGGTTGTAATAGCTTATTTTCCAGGCTCCCTAATGAAAAGGGTCAGTGTGGTTCAATCATGAGAGCTTCTGAAAAGGCTCTTTGACATGAAGGCACTTAGCTCTGCTCTTCATGTTGGCCCTTGATGATGTTAACAGTTTAATAAGCAGTTGCTTGTTCTGTCTGTGGCTTTAGTGTGCTTGAATTCCTCCCAACAAGGCTAAAAGCTTCTTGAGGGAGGTGACAGTATCATGCATTTTTCTGTTTTCCTACCTTGTCTGGTGACCAGGAAATGTCTAGTAGATACTTCCAAATTGAATTGAGTCTTCTTAGTCACCTTGGCAAGTTCTTGTTTCTATTGTATCTGACTTCCTAGTGAGTAGGCACTCACACTGGCTGAATACATCATAAACCAATTCCACTAAGTTTTTGCTAATCAAATTGTTAGCCCTTTCAGGAATCTGTGTTTTAGAAGATGATAATAATGAATGAGCGATGCTTACTAATCCAAGTAGAATCGACCCAATAGTGGAATTACAGGCAATAGGGAGCTGCGGGGAGAAGGACTTTGATGAGCAGGGGGCTCCTTGCTGCCTCACCAGTCATGCCACATCACCTGTGTCACTCTTCCCTGAGGTCACAGAATGTTGGGCCATAAAGGGATCATTATCTTTTTCTGATGGACCTCTTTTGCTCTCCTGACTCTTCTCTTTCCTATTCAATTTTAGTTTGTTTCCTTTGTTCCAACAGCAAATTGGTAGCACCTTCTTCTGAAGATCCCTGTAGACACCAGCATCTCTTGCCAGGATCTCCTAGTGCAAACCCTCTAAGCTTTCTGCTTTTATCCCCTCTAGCAAGACTATGCAGACACTAGCAGGCAGGCAACCAGGGCCTCTGTAGGGCTGGGGTCCCCTCCACAACAGGCCAGATTCATTCCAGAATTTGGTTCCAACTCTGTAGATCCTAGATTTGCTCAGCTCCTCAGTGGTGCAGGTTCTGCCTCTGCCTGCCTTCCTCTGCTGCCCTGACCCTGGTCAAGCCCTCACTGACTCTTACCTAGATTATTTTAACACCTACTTCCTAATGAGTCTACCTGCTGCTGGCTGTGGTAAGATGTAAAATTATTCGGCCATGATCCCAAATTTATGATTAGCCTCCTACTGGGGCCACCACTGGCCCCACTACTCCTTGAGAGGTATGTGCAAGTGACAAGTCTAGGGAAACAGACCATTTAGTACCCCACTTAGAACTCCACCCAAACAAGCTAGAATGGGCCACAGCTGAACTTGGTCGGCGGGCGGGCGGAGGGAGGGTCTTATTTGGATCCAAAGCTAATGGTTGTCTCGCAACCTTGGCTTCAATTAGAATCATCTGGGGGACTTTAAAAACTACCAACATTTCATGATGAAATTTTGCTGTGTTAAAACAAATTTTTGAAAAACAAAATAAATAGGGCTGGGTGCGGTGGCTCACACCTGTAATCCCAGCACTTTGAGAGGTCAAGACAGGCAGATTACTTGAGGTCAGGAGTTCGAGACCAGCTGGCCAACATGGTGAAACCCCATCTCTACTAAAAATACAAAATAAATTAGCCTGGCATGGTGGTGGACACCTGTAATCCCAGCTACTGTGGAGGCTGAGGCACAAGAATTGCTTGAACCCGGGAGGCAGAGGTTGCAGTGTGCTGAGATCATGCCATTGCACTCCAGCCTGGGCAACAGAGTGATACTCCATCTCAAAAAAATAAAATAAAATAAAAATAAATAATAAATACCAATGACCAGCCCCTACTCCCCAAGTTTTGACTTAGATTATTAGACTGGGATGAGGTCTAAGCATGCTTATTATTTATTTATTTATTTATTTATTTATTTTTTGAGGCAGAATCTCGCTGTGTCGCCCAAGCTCAATCTCGGCTCGCTGCCACCTCCATCTCCTGGTTTCGAGCAATCCTGCCTCTGCCTCCTGAGTAGCTGGGACTACAGGCACACGCCACCATGCCCAGCTAATTTTTGTATTTTTAGTAGAGACAGGATTCACTATGTTGGCCAGGCTGATCTCAAACTCCTGACTTCGTGATCCGCCCACCTTGGCCTCCCAAAGTGCTGGGATTATAGGCATGAGCCACCGTACCCGGCCTATTCTTTCCTTTGAAATGAACTTTCATAAAAGCACAAAAACACTTAAGTCCAAAGAAAAAAAAGATTACAAGTTCATTATCAGTATATTTTACGTATTATTACAAATTTCCATTACAGTTTTAATTGCTGCAAAATGTCCAATGTAGTAAGGATCTGCCATTTGTTGGTTTAATTTGTTTCCAATTTTTAACAATTATAAAAAGAATCATGAGAGCAACTGTCACACACATTTTCTTTAAAAAATATTTCCTTAGGAAAAATTCCCAGAAGTTTTATTGCTGAACAAAATAGTATGAAAATATTTTTGGCTGGGCAAGGGGGCTCATGCCTATAATCCCAGCACTTTGGGAGGTTGAGGTGGAAGGATCGCTTGAGGCCAGGAGTTCAAGACCAGCCTGGCCCAACATGGTGAAACCCCATCCCTACAAAAAAAAAAAAAAATTAGCAGGGCATCATGGCATGTGACTGCAGTCCCAGCTACTCAGGAGGCTGAGTTAGGAGGGTTGCTTGACCTTGGGAGGTCGAGGCTGCAGTGAGCCATGATCATGCCACTGTACTTCGGCCTAAGTGATGGAGCTAGACCCTATCTCAAAAAAAAAAAATTAAAAAACATTTTAGACTTTGGTATTGTCAAATTGCTTTTCAAAGGGTTCTTAACCAATTTACACTCATTCCAGAATAAAAGAAACGTTCTATTTATCCAGAATTGGATATTTGCTAAAATAACAAAACATTTATTCTGTACTACAGTGTATATGTCTATACACTAAGCAGCATAAATGACATCTCGGTTAACAATGAACTACATATATGATGGTTGTCCCATAAGATTATAATGGAGCTGAAAAATTTCTATTGCCTAGTGTCGTCATAGTTATTGTAATGTAGTAGCATGACACATTACCTTTTCTATGTTTAGATGTGTTTAGATACACAAAAACCATTGTGTTATGATTGCCTACAGTGTTCAGTACAGTAACATGCCATATAGGTTTATAGCTTAGGAGCAAGAATAGGCTTTATAGTGTATCCTAGCTGTGTGGTAGGCTATATCATCTAAGTTTGTGTAAATAAACTCTGTGATGTTCATCTAATGACAAAATCACCTAACAATGCATTTCTCAAAACACATCCCTGTCTCTTATAAGTGATGCATGACTATGCGTGAGGTTTACGTATTCTTTAAAAGCTCCCCAGGCAATTCTAAGGAGGAATCTGGGTAGAAAACAAGTGGTCTCCACTGGAAGTTAGCCAAATTATTGTAGCCTCTTTTCCTCAGCTCCTGGAGATCTTTTGCTCTGATAGCAAAAGGCACAGGAAGAGAACCTCAAGGAAGGCTGGGCGAGGTGGCACATGCCTGTAATCCCAACATTTTGGGAGGCTGAGGAAGGAGGATCACTTGCATCGGGAGTTTGAGGTCTCACTATGTTGCCTAGTGACATCATAGCTATTGTAATATAGTGGCACAACACGTTACCACGTACCACCTCACCTGGCTAATTTTTTATTTTTTGTAGACACAGGGTCTCACTGCGTGCCTGTAGTGCCAGCTACTCAGGAGACTGAGGTAGGAGGATCTCTTGAGCCCAAGAGGTCGAGGTGGCAGTGGCCCGTGATTGCACCACTGTACTGTGAGTATCTCAAAAACAAAACAAAACAAAACAAAACAAAAAACAAGGAAATGGGCACTAAGGGACAGAAGAGGTTTCTTCTTAAGGCCTAGGGCCAAGCCAAGCCATCCTCTCTGAGTTTTCCTAGGGAGGGGTTCTTCTCTAGCTGCCTGGGTTTGGAAAGAGACCCAGGAAAGGGAAAACAAAACAAGAAAAGGACATGCGGTGCATAGTCGGGAGCTTAGATCCTCTCCCCCAGCTTGCAGTCTGCTTTCCAGCCCTTGGCCCTGACTCCCAGAAGCCTCTGGCTGTGCTAACATCCCCATCAAATGTGCCTCCATGCCTCCTCCATACTCCATCCCCATAGTTTTTATGGGGAAGCACTACTGGTGCATCCTAAATAACATAGAAATAAATATGGCAAAATTGGAAAGTTCCCCTCACCAACCCCCACTTCCACTCCCTTGCCCAGAAATAACCTGATAATAGTTTAGTGTGTATCCTTCAAGACCTTTCTCCCCCTCCTCCTCCCCCTCCTCCTTCCCCTCCTCCTCCTCCTCACTTTTCCTAGACATTTTTCTATCAGCTTATCAAGTCTAACATGTGAAATAGTGTGTGCCTGTGTGTGCATACAAATTGTTTTAATCCATATGTGGGATCATGCTATATGCAGTTTTCTCCAACTTGCCTTTATCATTAACAACATAGCATAGACTTCTTTCCATGGTAGTTAATATAGAGCTGCCTCATTTCTTTTCACGGCTGTGTGATAATCCATGGTATATGATTATATATACTTTTTTTTTTTTTTGAGACAGAGTCTCACTCTGTTGCCCAAGCTGGAGTTCAGTGGTGTGATCTCGGCTCACTGCAACCTCCGCCTCGCAGGTTCAAGTGATTCTCCTCCTGCCTCAGCCTCCGGAGTAGTTGGGACTACAGGTGCATGCCACCATGCCCAGCTAATTTTTGTATTTTAGTAGAAACGGGGTTTCACCATGTTGGCCAGGTTGGTCTCGAACTCCTGACCTTAAGTGATCCACCTGCCTCAGCCTCCTAAAGTGCTAGGATTACAGGTGTGAGCCACCGCACCAGCTGATTATATATAATTTAACACTTCCTGTTGCTGGATGTTTTCGTTCTCTTTTCCTCTTTGATGACAATGCTATAATGAACACCTTTGTATATGTCTTTGTGCCATCTACCTGGCTTTGAGTATTGCCACTGCAGAAAATTCCTGATGTTGGGCCCCAATTAAGCAAGCAGACCCCAAGGTGTCTCTGCTGCCCCCAGGACTCCTTTAGACTCTGGCAGAACAGCAACCTGCCTCAGTTCCCACACTATGATCCTGCACTTGTGGTTGAAAATGTACCTGTGGCACAGCCTGCCAGAGTTCTGAAAACCGCCCCCTGCCCCATCATGGAGAGGTGCAAAAATTACAGACACATATCCCGTGTCCCTCTGACCACTGGGAGGAAAGAAAGAGGGTCAACTCCTCTGAAAGCAATCTAGCTGGAGAAAGTGTGCAAGTGGATTTCTAGCAATGTTTTTCAGGATTTTTACTCTTTTGCTTGTGGGATGGGAGAGAATCAGTGAGATGGAGGATACGAGGAGCTCAAGTGGCAGTAGCAGTCCAAGTTAGCAAAGGGAATGAGGGAGCGTGTATGTGTATGTGTGTGTATGTGTGTATGTTTTGTGTATATGTGCATGTGTGTGTATTATGTGTGTATGTGTGCATGCGTGTGTGCATATGTGTGAATGTCTATGTATACGTGCATGTGTATGTGTGTGTATATGTGTGTATGTGTGTACGTGTGCGGGTGTGTGTGCATGTGCACGCGTGTGTATATGTGTGTGTATGCGTTTTTTTATGTGTGTATGTGGTGTGTAGCCATGAACAGAGACAGCCAACCCCTGAAGGAATATGTTGTACTTTTGTCCTTTAATGTTGTCAAGTCTGCTGGTCCCGCAAAAGCAGTAAGAGCTAATGAGAAGCAGGTGTACTTGGGGAAACAGGAAATCTGGTTCCATTTATGACTTCACTGCGGCCTGCCATGGAGTTTTGAGCAGTTTAGTTTGCAGCTCCGTTTCTCATCTCTGTCTTCTCTGGAGGTACCATCTGCACCGTTAGGATGCAGGAGTTGGCTTTCTTGCTTTTCCTGAAAATAGTACTGGTGCCGTTGGCTGTTAAAAGTGGGATATGGGCCAGGTGCGATGGCTCACACCTGTAATCCCAACACTTTGGGCGGCTCACACGGAAGGACTGCTTGAGCCCAGGAGTTCAAGACCAGCCTGGGCAACATAGTGCGACCTTGTGTCTACAAAAGAATTTACAACTTAGCCAGGTGTGGTGGCATGCACCTGTAGTCCCAGCTATTCAAGAACGCAGGAGGTCGAGACTGTAGTGAGTTCTGAGCTTTGCCGTTTGTGTGAGATGTTTGCTGTGTCTGGCCTGCCCACTTAGAAACTGTCTTCTTCCTTACTTTCTGGACACACAGAAAAAGCATATGTTTGTAGTATTAAAGGCAGAGGATGAACTTCCTGTGTGGCAGCTCTCCCGAAATGTATGCTTGCACTCAAAATGCAATGGCAGATGTTGAGCTGCTCTCACAACCCTTCAGAAAGTCCTCAGGGAACGCTGGTGTGCTCTCTGTCAGAGCGTAACAGTAAACAAGGCTGCTGCTCCTTTAAGCAGGGATGAGCTAAGTTTTGGTGGTATTAAAGTCGGCTCATGTAAAAGTAATCTGTGTAAACAAATCAGGATTTAAAACAACTTTTTATTGAAGTGTAACATATATACATCAAAGAGCACACCTCGTCAGTGTACAGCTTTGTGAATTTTTACAAAGTGAACTCATTACATAAGCCAAGAAGTAGAACACTAGCGGCACCCTAGCCAACACCCTCATTCCCCTCCCAGTTACTAGTCCTGTGGGTGATAACCACTCACCTACATTCTAAAAAAAAATTTTTTTTTTTTGAGACGAAGTCTTGCTCTGTTGCCCAGGCTGGAGTGCAGTGGCACAATCTCAGCTCACTGCAACCTCTGCCTCCTAGGTTCAAGTGATTCTCCTGTCTCAGCCTCCCAGGTAGTTAGGACCATTGGCACATGCCACCACGTCCGGCTAATTTTTGTATTGTTAGTAGAGACAGTGTTTCGCCATGTTGGCCAGGCTGGTTTGAACTCCTGACCTCAGGTGATCCTCCCACCTCGGCCTCCCAAAGTGTAAATTCTAAAACTTTATATTAATTTTGCCTGCTTTTGAACTTTATGTATAATATATTTGTGGAATTTATTCACATTGCACATAGATCTTGTTATTTATTCTCATTACTATATGGCATTCCATTATATAAATATACTTTGTATTTATCCATTCTATGTGGATGGAATTTGAAGTTTTCTTCAGTTTGGGCTATTACAAATTATGAACTATCTTGTACCTGTCTTTTGGTGCTCGTGTGCATGCATTTCTGTTGGCCAGATTCCTAAAAGTAGAACTTCTGTGTCACAGTGTAGGCATACAGTCAGTTGGTGGACGTCGGGAATCGCAGAGTATGAGAGTTAGGAACATGTTTTTGATAGGAGAAAGAACACAAGGCTAAAACCAGGCCCCAGGCTTCTGGTCCCCTCCCAGGGTTGGCTTACAGGAAAGCCAAAGCAAACCACCTACCCTCTGTGTCTCCTCAACTGTAAATTGGAAATAATTAGTAGCTGCTCTGTTCCTTGTGGGATGGGACAACCTTCCGCAAAGACTCGCACTGCACAAATGTAGGCTGTCATTAAAACAGAAGCAGAGGAGGAGGGAGATTTTAATGATTAATGAGAACTAAAGAATAACTATACTTATGTGAATTTCCACCTCCAATTTAAGAATCCACAGATTAGATGAACTGCTCTGGTAGGCGGCATTGTATTGCCAGAGGGGCCTGCAGTATTATTCTCTCAAATCACAACACAAAGTGCAACCTTCCAAACCTGTCCTCTCTATTTTGTTACAAGATTCCTCAGCTATCTGGAGGTCCAGGGTTCCTCTCAGTTTCTTCTCTCAATCTCTAAATACCCCAACTTCCTCCTTCCCCCAGCATCAGCCTGCATTTGCCTGATCTGGAAAAACTGGGCTCTGCCTTGTTGGACCAGATATAACACACTAGGAAAGCCAAAGGATAAAATCATTCCATGTCTTCTTCTTATTATGTTTAACTTTTTTTAAAAGATGGGGTCTCACTATGTTGCTCAGACTGGTCTCGAACTCCTGGGCTCAAGCAATCCTCCCACCTTGGCCTCTCAAAGTGCATGAATTACAGGTGTGAGCCACTGCGCCCTGCCCTTCTTGCATTATTGAACATAAACGGTAAGTATTGCCAATGAGGTGCTTTGGTCCCACAGTGATACTAAAATTTCACAGGCATTTATTCTATCAAAGGTTGTGCTAAGCTAAATGAGAGGCTGTAAAAAATAATAATTAGGCCGAGGCAGGCAGATCAACTGAGGTTGGGAGTTCGAGACCAGCCTAACTAACATGAAGAAACCCTGTCTCTACTAAAATACAAAATTAGCTGGGCATGGTGGTGCATGCCTGTAATTCCAGCTACTCGGGAGGCTGAAGTGGGATAATTGCTTGAACCCGGGAGGCAGAGGTTGCTGTGAGCCAAGATTGCGTCATTGTACTCCAACCTGGGCGACAAGAGCGAAATTCCATCTCAAAAAAAAAAGTAATTAATTGAAAGTAGTGTCCAAATCTCATCCATCCTATTGGTTTCCACGTACATAGTCATACAAGTAGGAGGCAGTGCCCTCTTCTGACCAATGCTACACTTGCATGGCTGTGGCTAAAGGATTGCCAACTCATGAGACTGGTTTTTCACTTGCGGCAGGCTCATCTTGGGGTTATTATCAGTCTTGAGTGAATCACATTTGAGGATTCATCCTCCCCTTTCTCTTCCAAGAGGAAAAATGAAATCCATGACGGCTGATTTTATGCATCAACATGGCTAGGCTAGGGTGCCCAGTCGTTTGGTCAAACACTAGTCTAGATGTTGCTGAGAAGATACTGTTTTTTTTGTTTGTTTGCTTTTTGTTTTTTTGAGATGGAGTCTCGCTCTGTTGCCAGGCTGGGGTGCAGTGGCATGATCTCAGCTCATTGCAACCTCCACCTCGTGGATTCAAGCAATTCTCCTGCCTCAGCCTCCCGAGTAGCTGGGTCTACAGGTGTGTGCCATCACACCCGGCTAATTTTTTTTTTTTTTTTTTTTTGTATTTTTAGTAGAGACGGGGTTTCACCCTGTTGGCCAGGATGGTCTGGATCTCTTGACCTCATGATACACCTGCCTTGGCCTCCCAAAGTGCTGGGATTACAGGCATGAGCCACCGCGCCTGGCTGAAGATATTGTTTTAGATGTGATGAATATTTAAATCAGTAGACTCTGAGTAAAGCAAATTACCCTTTATAATGTGGGTTGGCTTCATCCACTAAGTTGAAGGCCTTAAGAACAAAGACTGAGGTTTCCTGGAAAAAAATCCATTCTGCCTCAAGACTGAAATATAGAAACCCTACCTGAGTTTCCAGAGGGAAGATTTTGAATTTAAGATGGCAACACTAACTTTTCCCTGAATTTCTGGCAAGCTGGCCTGTTCTGCAGATTCCAGACTTACCAGTTTGCACAACTGGGTTAGTCAATTCCTTAAAATAAATCTGACTGTGTGTGTGTGTGTATCCCTATATGTTCAGTTTCTCTGGAGAACCCTAACTGATACAAAACCCAACTCCAAAACCTATTTTGTGTCAGTGACATATTTAAATAACTATCAAGGGACCTGATGTATAGCAGTTGACCTTCTGGGTTCCAGTTTAAGTCCCAGCCCCACCCCACTTACTAGTTTCATGAACTTTTACTTAATCATGCTTAGTCTTGGTTTCTTCATTTGTGTAAGGGAGAAAATGGTAGCATTTGGCCAGGCACAGTGGCTCACACCTGTAATCCCAACACTTTGGGAGGCTGAGGGAGGCGGATTGCTTGAGCTCAGGAATTCGAGACCTGCCTGGGCAACATGGCGAAACCCCTCTCTACAAAAAATACAAAAATTAGCTGGGCATGGTGGCACAATGCCTGTAGTCCCAGCTACTCAGGAGACTGAGGCGGGAGAACCACTTGAGCCCAGGAGGTGGAGGCTGCAGTGAGCCGTTTTTGTGCTACAGCACTCCAGCCTGGGCGACAAAGTGAGACCCTGTCTCAAAAAAAGAAAAAAAAAAATAGTATTTGCTGAATAGGCTGTTGTAAAGATTAAACAAGAAAACATGTCCACTTAGAATAGTATCTCACTCAGAGTAGGTAGTCAATAAAAAGTTAGTAGTTACTAAAATTATTGTGGGAAGCTGTCACAGAAGGGTAATTTACAAAGTGAGGAAAGCTAGCTAGTTTAGTTCACTTTCCTCCCCCACATTTCTCTCCCAAAACTCTCAGGTACAGACACAGGCAGCATCTGTTTTTCACTACAACCTATTCCTGGGGTATATTATAAATGTATATCACACATTTCTTCTAAAGTGTCCTATCTCTTCCCATAGGAATCAATCAAATTTAAAAGTTGGTTTCCAAGACTATACTTTTAGGGATCATTTCTGTAGTTTTTTACTAGAGAAGTTTCTCTGAAAGTGTAGAGCAAAAAAAAAAGGGTTCCAAATTCCAAATTGAGGACAAACTCATCAACGAAAGCATTATTATGTCACAAAGGCAACTTCAGTACATCTTGGTAGTCATTTAAAACAATAAAGTTTTTGTTTTGTTTTGTTTTGTTTTGTTTTGAGACGGAGTCACTCTGTCACCCAGGCTGGAGTGCAGTGGCATGATCTCGGCTCACAGCAAGCTCCACCTCTTGGTAAGAGGTGAAGCCAGCTGAGCTTCTGGGTGGGGTGGGGACTTGGAGAACGTTTGTGTCTAACTAAAGGATTGTAAATGCACCAATCGGCGCTCTGTGTCTAGCTAAAGGATTGTAAATGCACCAATCAGCACTCTAAAATGGACCAGTCAGCACTCTGTAAAATGGACCAATCAGCAGGATGTGGGCATGGCCAAATAAGGGAATAAAAGCTGGCCACCCAAGTCGGCAGTGGCAACCCGCTTGGCTTCCCTTCCATGCTGTGGAAGCTTTGTTCTTTTTGTTCTTCACAATAAATTTTGCTGCTGCTCACTCTTTAGGTCTGCACTACCATTGTGAGCTGTAACACTCACTGTGAAGGTCTGCAAAGGTCTGTGGCTTCACTCCTGAAGTCAGCAAGACCACGAACCCACCAGAAAGAAGAAATTCCAGACACATCTGAACATCTGAAGGAACAAACTCCGGACACACCATCTTTAAGAACTGTAACACTCACCATGAGGGTCTGTGGCTTCATTCTTGAAGTCAGAGAGACTGAGAACCCATGGGAAGGAACCAATTCCGGACGCACTGGGTTCACGCCATTCTCCTGCCTCAGCCTCCCGAGTAGCTGGGACTACAGTTGCCCGCCCACCATGCCCGGGTAATTTTTTGTATTTTTAGTACAGACGGGGTTTCACCGTGTTAGCCAGGATGGTCTCGATCTCCTGACCTCGTGATCCACCCGCCTCGGCTTCCCAAAGTGCTGAGATTACAGGTGTGAGCCACTGTGCCCGGCCTTTTTTTAAGTCTTAATATGGGGATTTCCATAAAACTTAATCCGTACTCCACAGTGCAACTTTTTATAATCAATAAAATTGGCAGGTTTGTTTGCTTCCTAACAATTTAGAAGGACTTTAAGAAAATTTGGCTGGTCAAAACCTATTTTTACATCTAGCCAAATGGTTATCTCTAGATGAAGGGATTTGGGTTCATTTATATTTTCTTTTTCTTTTTTCTTTTTCTTTTTTTTTTTTTTTGAGATGGAGTCTTGCTCTGTCACCCAGGCTGGAGTGCAGTGGCGTGATCTCGGCTCACTGCAAGCTCTGCCTCCTGGGTTCACGCCATTCTCCTGTCTCAGCCCCCCCAGCAGCTGGGACAACGGGCGCACGCCACCGTGCCCAGCTAAATTTTTTTTGTATTTTTAGTAGAGAGGGAGTTTCACTGTGTTAGCCAGGATGGTCTCAATCTCCTGACCTCGCGATCCGCCCGCCTCCACCTCCCAAAGTGCTGGGATTACAGGCGTGAGCCACCGTGCCTGGCCATTTATATTTTCTTTTTTCTTTGCGTTTAATTCAGCAATGCACCAGAAGGACTGAAGAGACTCACTGGTTGGCCAGGCATGGTGACTCATGTCTGAAATCCCAGTACTTCAGGAAGCCAAGGAGGGTGGATTGCTTGAGCCCAGAAGTTCGAGACCAGGCTGGGCAAAATGGCAAAACCCTGTCTCTACAAAAAATTAGGTGTGGTGCCACACACCTGTGGTCCCAGCTACTCGGGAGGCTGAGGTAATAGGCTCACTAGAACCTGGGAGGTTGAGGCTGCAGTGAGCCAAGATCGTGCCACTGTACTCCAGCCTGAGTGGCAGAGCAAGACCCTATCTCAAAAATAAATTTTAAAAAAGAACCAATGGCAGGTTATATACTCACTACTAAGGTTTATTATAGCAAAGTATACATAGCAAAAGCAGCAGGAAAAAGACGTGCATCAGCAGGGTCCAGAGAGGTTCAACACAGGTTTCCAATGTTTTTCGTTGTCTGAGGCCACACAGGAGTACTCGCTGTCTCGAGCAGTTAACTACAGGGACATGTGTGGAATGTCTTTGCCTGTGAAAGCCTGTCAGAATCTCAGAGTCCAAGGCTTTTATGAGGAGCTGGTAATGTAAGTATATCCTGCTATGCAATTAGCCATGGCAAGCAAAACTCAGGACCCTAACAATGAAACCTCAATCTTGGTGTTTACGGAAAGCAACCTGACAAACCAGTATGGCATGGTTCGATACTCCAGTTGTATATAACAAAATCACCAATCAATAACACAAAGAACTCTCTAAGGACCATATTCCCAGTGATTGGCCACGGGTTAATCATGGATCCCTTGGAGACCAGCAAGGTTATGCAACCTGACCTGCTGTGTTAACTCTTCCCTCACAGTCTGTATTTTCTAAAATGTCTATAATTAACCTATATTACTTTTATAATCAGAAAAGTAACTATTAACATAAAGGCATCCAAACATAATGATTTTCTTTTTAGTTATTTAATGATGCTGCTTTGTAAGCTCAGTACATTTTCCTGTAGTCAGCAGAGCCGCTAAGGGTATAGTCACTCTACTAGACATTTCATAGATGCCCATCAGAGCCTTTATATGCTTTGGGAAAAACCATAAAAACAGGCATGAAAGCATATGAAACCTAGGAGGAACCACGGCAACATCTAGTTCCACTTCCCCATCTTAGAGATGAGGAAATGGGAATTCTGAACAGTGAAAGCACTCTTCCCAGGTTCTAAACCTTAGGGCTTTCAATTAAAAACCTGTCTTGGAATTGCTGAAATGTTTCTTCAGTTGCTTCTGAATGTCTTTACCATGGGCAGAAAAAGCTGGAGCCCTGAGTGATGAGCTCACCTGGACCAAGCACACATAGTTTGTCCTCCTTCAGTCTGGATAGTGACTTCCCTTCCTCCCACTGCCCCAGTGGCCTGACAGAATCCCACGTCAAGAGCATTGCCAGTGCTATTGGGTCAGTGTTCCAGCTAGGAACCTAACAAGAGGATAGGTTCATCTTCACTAAATTTTCCTTTTCTTTCACCTTCATTTACTCTCTTGTAAGTTGCAGGGAGGTGCAAATTCCTTTTAGGTCTCCCAGAACCAGGTCTTACAGTGGTTATGACTTTAGGTAGTAAAGTCAAATGGTCCAGGATTTGAATCCTGTTTTTGCATCTACTTGTATGATTTGGCTTGTGTGATTTGAGTGAGTTACTTGGGGAAGTTACTTAATAAAAATAGTAGTACCTTCCTCCTGAGGTTACTGGGAAGATGAATGTCTTTCATGTAATAACTCTCAACTAGCATAGGGCTTGGCATATAGTAAATGTTCAATAAATATAAGCTATTATTTTTTAAATAGATGCTCCATTTATTTTGGAAAACTCTATTCTCTGATTTTTAAGACCATTTTATTGAAGTAATTGACAATGCAGTATAAAGTGAACACATTTAAAGTATAGAATATCATGTTTTGACGTGTATACACCCATGAAACTATCACCATAATCAAGTTAATGAACATATCCATAACCCCTACAAGTTTTCTTTTTCTTTTCTTTTTTTTTTTTGAGATGGAGTCTCGCTATGTTGCCCAGGTTGGAGTGCAGTGGTACAATCTCTGCACACTGCAACCTCCACCTCCTGGGTTCAAGTGATTCTCCTGCTTCAGCCTCCCAAGTAGCTGGGATTACAGGCGCCTGCCACCATGCCCAGCTAATTTTTTTTTTTTTTTCTGAGCTGGAGTCTCGCTCTGTCACCCAGGTTGGAGTGCAGTGGTATGATCTTGACCCACTGCAATGTCCACCTCCCGGGTTCAAGTGATTCTCCTGCTTCAGCCTCCCAAGTAGCTAGGATTACAGGTGTCTGCCACCATGCCCGGCTAATTTTTTTTTTTTTTTTGAGACAGAGTCTCACTCTGTTGCCCAGGCTGGAGTGCAGTGGCCTGATCTTGGCTCACTGCAAGCTCCACCTCCCAGGTTCACGCCATTCTCCTGCCTCAGCCTCCCGAGTAGCTGGGACTACAGGCACCTGCCACCACGCCTGGCTAATGTTTTGTATTTTTAGTAGAGACAGGGTTTCACTGTGTTAGCCAGGATGGTCTCGATCTCCTGACCTCGTGATCTGCCCGCTCGGTCTCCCAAAGTGCTGGGATTACAGGCATGAGCCACTGCACCCGGCCCTAATTTTGTATTTTTAGTAGAGATGGGGTTTCACTATGTTGGTCAGGCTGGTCTTGAACTCCTGACCTCAGGTGATCCACCCACCTCGACCTCCCAAAGTGCTGAGGTTACAGGCGTGAGCCACTGCGCCCGGCCAAAGTTTTCTTATACCTGTTTATAATCCCCTTCTTTGTCCTCAGGTAACACTATCTACTATCTGTTTCTACAGATTAGCTTGCATTTCCTAGAATCTTATTATATAATTGGAATAATATAGTATATACCCTTCTTTTGGCTTTCTTTATTCAGCTATGTTGTGAGATTCATTCATGTTGTTTAGAGTATCAGTTACTAAGTAGTATTCCATTGTTTGGCTATATCAAAATTTGTTTGCCCACTTACCTATTAATGGACATTTTGCGCTGTTTCCAGTTCGGAGATATTAGATATAAAACTTCTATAAACATTTATATATAAGTCTTTGTATGGACATACACAAATGATCTCTGACTTAACATTGATTTGACTTACGATTTTTCAACTTTACAATGGTGGGAAAGCAATATGCATTCAGTAGAAACTGTCCTTCAAGTACTCATACATTCATTCTGGTTTTCACTTTCAGTACAGTATTCAGTAATTTACATAAGATATTCAACATTTTATTATGAAATAGGCTTTGTATTAGATGATTTTGCCCAACTGTAGGCTAATGTAAGTGTTCTAAGCACATTTAAGGTAGGCAAGACTAAGTTATGGTGTTTGGTAGGTTAGGTGTATTAAATGCATTTTCAACTTACAATATTTTCAATTTATGATGGGTTTATTGGGATGTAACCACATTGTAAGTCGAAGACCATTGCTACTTATATTCCTCCTGGGAGTAGAATGAGTGGGTCATTAGGTAGGTATATGTTTAACTTTTTAAGAAACTGACAAATTGTTTTCCAATTGGTTGTACCATTTTACATTCCCACCAGTAGTGTATGAGCATTCTGTTGTCTACATCCTCACCAACAGTTGGAACAGTCAACGTTTTTAATTAAATTAATTAATTTATTTATTTATTCATTTTTATTATTTTATTTTATTTTTTTGAGACAGGAGTCTCGCTCTGTCACCCAGGCTGGAGTGCAATGGTGTGATCACGGCTCACTGCAGCCCCAACTTCCCAGTCTCAAGTGATCCTCCCACCTCAGGTTCCCAAGTAGCTGGAACTACAGGCACATGCCACCACACCAGACTAAGTTTTTCTATTTTTTGTAGAGACAAGATCTCACCATGTTGCCCAGGCTGGTCTCGAAATTTTGGGCTCAAGTGATCCTCCCACCTTGGCCTCCCTAAGTGCTGAGATGACAGGCGTGAACTACTGTGCCCAGTCCTGCTTTTAATTGTACACATTCTAGTTAGTGTGTAGTGGTATCTCTTTGTGTTTTTAATTTGAATTTCTCTCATGACTAATGATGTTGAGCAATTTTAATGTGCTTATTCACCAATGTGTCTTTTTGATGTAATGTCTGCCCTAATCATTTGCACATTTTTAATTGGGGAATTTTTTTTCTTATTGTTGTTTTGTGACTTCATTCCATATTCTATACAAGTCCTTTATTAGATATGTGGTTTGCCAATAGTCCTTCCCAGTCTGTAACTTTATCATGCTCTTAACAGTGTCTTTCAAAGAACAAAAATTCTCAATTGCAGTGAAGTGCAATTTATCATTTTTTTTATCGATTGTGCTTTTGTTGTTCTAAGGTCATAAAGATTTTCTCTTGTATTTTCTTCTAGAAGTTTTATAGTTCTAGGTTTTACATTTAGGTCTATAATACATTTTTAGTTTTTGTACATGGTATGAGGTATGGATCAAAGCTAATATTTTTGCCTATGGATAGCCAGTGTTTTAGCATTGTTAAAAAGACTATCCTTTATAAAATCACTTTTGCACTTTTGTTGAAAATTAATTTACCATATATGCGGTATTTTTACACTCTTTTTTCCCCAATGATTCATTTGTCTATCTTCATACCAATACTATAACGTCTTGATAACTGTAACTTTATAATAAGTTTTGAAGTCAGGAAATGTATTTTAAAACTTTTTCTTCTTTTGCAAAGTTGTTTAGCTATTCCAGGTCTTTTGCATTTCCAAATTATTAATAATTTTAAAATCAGCTTGTTGATTTTTACACAAAAACCTGCTGAGGTTTTGATTAGCATAACATTGAATCCAGATGCAAATTTGGGGAGAAATGACATTTTAACAATGATGAATCTTCTGATCCATGAATACGGACTATCTCTTCATTTAATGAGATCTTTTAAATTTCTCACAGCTATGTTTTATAGTTTTCAGTGTACAGAACTTGCATGTCATTTGTTAGTTTTATTGCTGTGCGTTTGACATTTTTGGTATTCGTGTAAGTGGCATTGTTTTAAATTTCAATTTCCAATTGTTTGCTAGTATACAGAAATACAACTGCTGGGCACGGTGGGTCGTGCCTGTAATCCCAGATCTTTGGGAGGCCAAGGTGGGTGGATCATCTGAGATCAGGAGTTCGAGACCAGTCTGGCCAACGTGGTGAAATGCCTGTCCCCACTAAAAATATAAAAATTAGCCAGGCATTGTGGCACACTCCTGTAATCCCAGCTACTCCTGAGGCTGAGGCATGAGAATCCTTTGAACCCAGGAGGCTGAGGTTGCAGTGAGCCAAGATTGCACCACTGCACTCCAGTGTGGGTGACAGAGTGAGACTCCATTTCAAAAAAAAGAAAAAGAAAAGAAATACAACTGGTTTTTTTATATTGAACTTATATCCAGCAACCTTGCTAAACTCACTTTTTAGTTCTGGTGGCTATTTTTGTAGATGCCATGGGATTTTCTGAATAATCATGTCATCTATGAATAGACAGCTTTACTCCTTCCTTTCCAGTCTGGTTGTCTGTTGTTTCTTTTTCTTGCCTTATTGCACTGGCTCAAACCAGCACAGTGTTGAGTAGAGGTGATGAAAGCAGACATCCTTGCCTTGTTCCTGATTCTACGGGAAAAGCACTGTCTTTCACCATATAGTATGATGTTAGCTTTAGATATCCTGTAACAGGCTGAAGAAATACCCTTCTGTTTCTAGTTTGCTGAGAGGTTGTTTGGTTGGTTGGTTTTTGGGTTTTTTATAAATCAGTAGTTGATGCTGGATTTTTTCAAATGTTTTCCTGCATCTATTGAGATCATTATTTTTTTCTTTTTTAGTCTGTAATATGGTGAACTATATAGATTGATTTTATAACGACTTTATTAAGATATAACACATGTGGCATAAAGTTCACCCTTTTGAAGTATATAATTCAGTGGTTTGTACACAAGTCACAGAGTTGTGCATATATCATCACTATCAAATCCCATAACATTTTCATTTCCCTGAAAGAAACTCTGAACCCTTAGAAGTCATTTCCCATTTTCTTCTCTCTCCCCATGCCCTGGCAGCCACCAACCCACCTCTATAGATTTGACTATTCTGAACATTTTATATACATAGAATCGCACTATATGCAGCCTTTTGTGACTGGTTTCTTTCACTTAGCATAATGTTTTCAAGGTGCACCAAGTTATAGCCTGTATCAGAATTTCATGTCCATTTATGGCTGAATAATATTCCATTGATGGGAATACCATATTTTGTTTATCCATCAGTTGATGGACATTTAGGTTGTTTCTACTTTTTGGCTGTTATGGACAATGCTGCTATCAACATTTGTGCACAGGTGTTTGTGTGGACATATATTTTCATTTTTCTTGGATGTATATCCCTAGGAGTAGAATTGCTGGTCATACAGTAACTTTATGTTTAACCTTGTGAGGGACTTCCAGGCCAGTGATGAGGTTCAAGCAAGGGAAGGAGGAGGTTCTGGGTCAATGGTACATATTTGCTCTATTGGAGAGAAGCAATTGGCCAAAATTGTAGCTTGTCATTAGTCTGTTGAACAGCCATGGATTTTCATTACTTGGGCAGAGAACACATGAAGCCAGGCTGGGTATCACCAATGGGTGACCATATTAAAGACTTGTGAATATTGGTATTTAATGTATCACTATTTAGTGCCCAGGTCCCCCTTATGTATGTTTATTACCACGTGTACTCTTGGTTCTCCCAGCTCTTTTCATCTATGTTTAACCCACACATTTTCTATATGCTAATTACTGATTTATGCTTGATATCTTATGAGTTCATCCCATTTCTTCTATGAAATAATTGAATATTTTGAAACTATATATCAAATGCATATTAAACCCTTCCCCTCTGTTATTCATTTCTCTATGACACCACACTTACTTTGCACACAATGCTGAATAAATGTTAAATAAAAAATAAGCAGGGTCGGACCTGTAATCCCAGCACTTTGGGAGGCCGAGGCAGGAAGATTGCTTGAGCCCAGGAGTTTGAGACTAGCCTGGGCAACATGACAAAAACCCATCTCTACTAAAAGTACAAAAATTAGCTGGACATGGTGGCACACACTTGTGGTCCCAGCTACTTGGGAAGCTGAGGTGGGAGGATCACCCAAGCCTGGGAGGTGGAGGTTGCAGTGAGCTGAGATTGCGCCACAGCACTCCAGCCTAGGTGACAGAGTGAGACTTTGTCTCAAAAAAATAATAAAATAAAAATGAGCAATAATCTCAGGTAGTCTTGCCATAGAAATAAGCAGTTATTCAAACAAAAGTTTCCTGTGATTAAGTACTTGGGGAATACTGTTTTTTTTTTTCTGTTGTTGTTGTTGTTGTTGTTGTTTTTACCATAGGACTTGCTAGCCCCTTAATGTACTAATGTGGTGGTACTTCTTCATGAATGGATTTCACATTCAGCGTCCTCAAACTTATTGATCCATGGAACCCTTTACTTAAGGTGCAGCTCTAGAAATTGGTGTTGAATAAAACACACCTTGGGAAATGCTGCCTTGGGGATTGCTCTGTGCAAGGCCTTAGAAGTATAGCTGTTTACTACAGCAGCCATAGACCGAACAGCTGAACTGAAATTCCTCTGGGTACCTTTTATAAAGTATAAACATCCCACTTTTCTGGTTTGTTTTTTTGTTTTTTGGTTTTTTTTTGTCTCACTCTGTCGCCCAAGCTGGGGTGCAGTGGTGTGATCTTGGCTCACTGCAACCTCCGCCTCCCAGGTTCAAGCAATTCTCCTGCCTCAGCTTCCCAAGTTGCTGGGACTACAGGCACATGCCGCCACGCCTGACTAATTTTTTGTATTTTAGTAGAGACGGGGTTTCACCATGTTGCCCAGGCTGGTCACGAACTCCTGAGCTCAGGCAATCCGCCCACCTCCGCCTCCCAAAGTGCTAGGATTACAGGCATAAGCCACTGCGCCCAGCCTATTTTTTAAAACAATAATAAGAAGCAAGATAGGGAAATTGAAGTGACTTGGGGTATGAGCTGACTAAATTATGCAGTCAAGGGTTTTTCTAATTTCTCCTTTTGAGTAAATATAGGAATAATGTCCTATCCCCTAAACAGCACAGTGCTGAGACTAATACTTTGACCAATATTAGGCACATTGAAAGACATTAGGTTCATAAAAAGGAGACTTCAGGTGAGGCGTGGTGGCTCACACCTGTAATCCCAGCACTTTGGGAGGCTGAGGTGGTTGGATCACCTGAGGTCAGGAGTTCGAGACCAGCCTAGCCAACATGGTGAAACCCTGTCTCTATTAAAAATACAAAAATTAGCCAGATGTGGAGGCACATGCCTGTAATCCCAGCTACTTGGGAGGCTGAGGCAGAAGAATCACTTGAACTCGGGAGGAGGAGGTTGCAGTGAGCCGAGATCGCACCATTGCATTCCAGCCGGGGTGACAAGAGCAAAACTCTGTCTCAAAAAAAAAAAAAAAAAAAAAACCCAGAAAGACTTCCTCTTCCACTTGGCTGGAAAAATATGCCTAATAGAACACCAGGGAACCCAAATCTCTGTGCAAAGCATCTCCCTCATATGGTTAGCCTGGAGAGCCAAGGGATCCTAAAACTTAAAACTGAGTTTATTGGAGCTCTCTGTATTGTAGATGGGAGAACAGCTAACTTAATCTAGTAGACAGAATATAGGGACAGAAACAGAGCCAATCATAGGTCTCCTACCCTATCATGCTCCATTTCACATCCTCTGGCCCCAACGCTATCAACATGTAGGCAGGTATTGCCGCCCCTGACCTGTACCGTCCTGCACACAGGATTGTCTCTCCCTCTTGCCCTTTTTGCAGTCTCTTCTTGCACCCTTCCCTAAGCATATCTCCAGCCTAAATCCTGCTCAGCCTTCAAATTTCAGCTCAAATGTCATTTCCTCTGGTGAGCTTTCCTTGACTCCAGAATACTAGGTTATACATTATTTCTCCATTGCTTATTACAAATGTAATTTATATTATTTAGTGATTGTCTCTTCCACTAGCTTGTAAACTACACAAGGGCAGAAACCATTTACCTTGTTCAGTATTGAATTTCCAGGATGTGGCACAGAGTAAGTAGTCAAAAAAATACCAGTTAGTGGCTCACACCAGTAGCCCCAGCTTCTCAGGAGGCTGAGGTGGGAGGGCGTATCGCTTGAGCCAGGGAGTTTGAGGCTGCAGTGTTCTATGATCGAGCCACTGCACTCCAGCCTGGGTGACAGGGCAAGACCTTGTCCCCAAAAAATAATAATAAAATAAATGGGCCGGGCACAGTGGCTCACACCTGTAATCCCAGCACTTTGAGAGGCTGAGGCAGGCAGATTACGAGGTCAAGAGATCAAGTCCATCCTGGCCAACATGGTGAAACCCCATCTCTACTAAAAATACAAAAATTAGCTGGGCATGGTGGTACGCACCTGTAGTCCCAGCTACTCGGGAGGCTGAGGCAGGAGAATTGCTTGAACCCGGGAGGCAGATGTTGCAGTGAGCCGAGATTGCACCACTGCACTCCAGCCTGGAGACGGAGTGAGACTCCATCTAATAAAATAAAATAAATAAATAAAAAATAAATAGGACGGGTGCAGTGGCTCACACGTGTAATCCCAACACTTTGGGAGGCTGAGGCGGGCAGATCACCTGAGGTCAGGGGTTTGAGACCAGCCTGGCCAACATGGTGAAACCCCATCTCTACTAAAAATACAAAAATTAGCCAGGTGTGGTGGCAGGCGCCTGTGTAATCCCAGCTACTCGGGAGGCTGAGGCAGGAGAATTGCTTGAATCCGGGAGGCAGAGGTTGCAGTGAGTTAAGATTGTGCCACTGCACTCCATCCTGGGTGACAAAGTGAGACTCCATCTCAAAAAAAATAAATAAAAATAAGTCATAAATACATACATACCAGTAAGTTGAACGACTGAAACCTAGGTGCTAAACTCATTTATCTTAGGCCTATTCTTTTTTTTTTTTTCTTTTTTTTTTGAGACGGAGTCTCGCTCTGTCGCCCAGGCTGGAGTGCAGTGGCGTCATCCCCACTCACTGGAAGCTCCGCCTCCCGGGTTCATGCCATTCTCCTGCCTCAGCCTCCCGAGTAGCTGGGACTACAAGTGCCCGCCACCACGCCCGGCTAATTTTTTTGTATTTTTAGTAGAGACGGGGTTTCACTGTGTTAGCCAGGATGGTCTCGATCTCCTGACCTCGTGATCTGCCCGCCTCAGCCTCCCAAAGTGCTGGGATTACAGGCGTGAGCCACCGCACCCGGCCTATCTTAGGCCTGTTCTATCTTTCTTTGTCCTAGGAGAAAATCTTATCAACTCCTTTGTCCAAAGCTCAAATCCCTCGAGACTCATTCGAGGAGGGCTTCTCTTGCCGATTCTCCAGTCAGAGTAGTTGTTGGCCTTCATGGACACAGGCTAATCTCTCATGTAATCCCAAATGAGCTGGGAAAAGCCGTGCTCTTTTAGAATATGAGATATTCAGAGTTGCTAGTGGGCCTGAAACTCTGTAATGAGTAGCTCATGTGTACTCCCAAAATCCAGCAAGAAGGAACAGTGCAGCTGTGGGCAGCCAGCAAGCAAGTTGTGTCCGCAGGTATGTGGCTGACGTCAGTGCGGATAACTCATGAAAGCTGTTCCAGGGTGGAGCTGTTCTCTGGAATGTTGGGAACACAGCTACTCAGAGGTACAATTGTGACACTGGAATTCCTCCCCAGACGGGGTGCCTGCCTGCCCTTCATCTCTTGCCGAAACTCACTCACATACGCAGGCCTGGGGCTTGCGATTTTCCTAATCCATCCCCAAGGTGAGCTGCTTTCAAACAGGGTGTGGAATTGATTTGGAAATATGCCCAGGTGCAAAGTAGCGTGAGGTGAGGAGACAGATGTTCTTTTGGACTGTCTTTCTCCGAGACAGGTCTTTTTCTGAAGAGCCTTAAAATATTAATGGTGCCCTGCATGATAAAGGGGAAAGAGCATGGCTTTGCACTCCACAGGCTGTGAATTTTTACCCCTTGCTTACGTTGTTGTGAGGACACAGTGTGAGTAAAGGCCTTGGGTAAGGGGCGGGGCTTATAGGGCATTGCTAAGGGAGAAAACAGAAAACAAAGCATGTGGGTGACTGTCTGAGACATCACTAGTGTTCAACAAATGGTAGCTGTTTCACTATTAGGTGCTCCTCGGGTGTACTCAGAGCAATCCGTGCCTGCTGCATCAGTAACATCACACCAGATGAAAATGGCCTGCTTATTTTTCTGTTTCTTCTGCTAAACTGTAACACTCTTGTAGGCCCAATACCTAGAAAAATGCCTTTCAGCTCCCATGATAAGGTCATATCTGATGTCAGGTGCCAACTGCTTCACATGGATGACTTCATTTAATTCTCGTAACCCTGTGGAGTTAGGCGTGAGTGTAATCCTCATTTTATTTTATTTTTTATTTTTTTGTGTGGAGTTTCATTCTTGTTGCCCAGGCTGGAGTGCAATGGTGTGATCTTGGCTCACTGCAACCTCCACCTCCTGGTTTCAAGTGATTCTCCCACCTCAGCCTCCCGGGTAGCTGGGATTACAGGCGCCCACCACCACGCCTAGCTAATTTTTGTATTTTTTAGCAGAGACAGGGTTTCACCGTGTTGGCCAGACTGGTCTCAAACTCCTGACCTCAGGTGATCCGCCCGCCTCGGCCTCCCAAAGTGCTGGGATTACAGGCGTGAGCCATCACGCCTGGCCCTCATTTTATAGCTGAATAAGCGAAGGCACCACAAGGTTAAGTAATTCAGCCAGCGTGATCTATGTAGTAAGCAGTGGAGTCAGGATTTAAACACAGCTGGCCAGGTTCCAGAACCTGTGCTCTTTACCTCTGTTTTTGTTTGTTTGTTTGTTTTCTTTTCCTTTTTTTTTTTTTTTTGAGACAGTCTTGCTGTGTCGCCCAGGCTGGAGTGCAGTAGCACTAGCTCGGCTCACTGCAACCTCCGCCTCCCGGGTTCAAGCAATTCTTCTGTCTCAGCCTCCCAAGTAGCTGGCACTACAGGCACGCACCACCACGCCCAGCTAATTTTTGTACTTTTAGTAGAGATGAGGTTTCATCATGTTAGCCAGGCTGGTCTCAAACTCCTGACCTCAAGTGATCCTCCCACCTCGGCCTCCCAAAATGCTGGGATTACAGGTGTGAGACACCATGCCCAGCCTGCTCTCTACCTCTGTACTACGCTGCCTCTGTCCTCACTCTAATTATGTTTTCCTCATTTTTCTCCCTAATAGCACAGTGAAAAATACCATCCCTATTGTCTTCCATCTTCGTGGGGCTATCTTTATTCTACGGTTCTCGTTGTACTGGCTCAACACAATGCCTTACACAATCGAATGCTTGACAATCGCCTCCCCATTGGTGCAGAGCTGGGTCTGGCATGCTGGGTTTATGACCCAGTTATGCTCTTTCACAAAAACATTTCTAGATGCCATTGTCAGACAGGACACTAGACTGAGTGGACTACTGGGAAGACCCTTTTATGCTCTTGTGTTCTAAATGCAGCCCTGTTTCCTAAAGTAATTGAGATTTTCAGTTATCAGCATAAAAGGAAACCGTGGATGCTAGGCACAGCCTCGTGCTACTGTTACATGCCTCAGACATCAGTCACCATTGAAGTTAGACCTGTCTACCTCTCTCAAAGACAGTCTGAGTGAAGCTGGAGTTTTCTTTCAATATTAGGTGCTCAGGTCCCATATGCTTTTAAAAACATGTAAATTATATATGCAAGAGAATGACATACATTTGGAGTTAAATAAGTCAAATGAATACTCATGTATAGCCACCATCCCACTCAACTCAATAGAATATTACCAGAATCTCAGGCTAAGCGCAGTGGCTCACGCCTGCAATATCCCAGCACTTTGGGAGGCCGAGGTGGGTGGATCACTTGAGCCCAGGAGTTTGAGACCAGCCTGGGCCACATGGTGAAAACGTGTCTCTACAAAAAAAAATCAGCTGGGCCTAGTGGTACATGCCTGTAGTCCCAGCTACCAGAGAGGCTGAGGTGGGAGGATTGCTTGAGGGGAGGTCAAGCCTGCAGTAAGCCGTGGGTGCGCCACTGCACTCCAGCCTGGGCGACAGGGCAAGACTCTATCTCAAAAAATAAAAAAAAAGTGTGCGCTTGTGTGTGTATATATATGTGTATGTGTTTATATATATATCCAGAATCTATCCTGTCCCCACTGTGTCCTTCTCCCACTCCTCCCCTTGGCAATGCTAACATGCTTTTCATTATAAAGTATTAGTTGTTTGAAAGCGATAATTTTTCTGACGACTACTGTATATCAGATGTGATTCCTAAGTACTTTATGTTATAAAAGGTGCTAGCAGCAAAAGAATATTCAAACTTGTATTTGGAAGTTTCATTTTCAACGTGAGCTGATACTGTCAGTGAGCTGCTTTCTATTCTAACTTTACAACCACAGTGCTGCAGCATAATAGTGTGCTGAGAACAGATGTGTCATTAAATTGTCGATGTGCAAAATTTTGCCACAAACTGGGGACATGTACTTCTGTGGCAGTGACTGCCAGCATGTTAAGATGACCGGTGCTGCAGATGGGGAAGAGCAGATGCAAACAGCAGGAGTGAAGAGGTGACTGTAACATGAAGCCAGGGCCACAGATAGATTGTTTCCTGCAACACGTAAGAACTTTGCTGTGTAACTATGTGAGAGAACTTGGCCATGGCAGCAGATGCTCCCCTCAAACACCCTGATGAATACTAGTGTGGTCACACCTGAAGCATTTAATCCTTACAGGAGAGCCACAAGTTCTAGTATTCAAAAATGCACCTCAAGAACCAAAAAGTTGGCAACTCTTACTCGGCCACTAGATATTTCTGAAATGATTTAACGAGTTTTTGCTATTTCCCTGCCATTCAAGTATCGTAGGAAATAATAATTTCACTGTCCCGTAGTCCCTCTTTACTGTGAATTAGAAACAAAACGTGTATGTCACCCCAGGGTTGGAGGAAATGAAATGCAATTCTATTACATATTTGGTAATATTTGTATGCAGCAGCCAGAGACCCTCCAAAATCGGACATAAGCCAGGCGCGGTGGCTCCTGCCTGTAATCCCAGAACTTTGGGAGGCCGAGGCAGGAGGATTGCTTGAAGCCAGGAGTTCAAGACAAGCCTGGGAAACATAGCAAGACCCCATCTCTAAAATAAAATAAAATGGACATAATTTTTGGTACTACTCAGTTTGTAAGGGGATTAAGTTGGGGGAAAAACTTAGGGCTTTAAGGGAAATTGCTTTCTGCCTTGGGAGGGAAAAAGACATAATTGTGGCTATGTGGCAGAAACCTTTGGAGAGATGTTCAGAAAAGTCGAAAGCCCTGTTCCTACCCTCTTTCTCTATCTAGCTCCTCTATCTTAGAAGACATGACTCCCTGTTCCAGGACTGGAACGTGCTTGCTTCTTGCCGTTGGGACTTACTGAAGATAATGTAGCTACAATTCAGTGACTTGGATATGGTTCTTCACCTTTATAAGATGCAGTATGAGTAGTACCCTAAAAAATATAGTCATCTCTCAGTATCCACAGGGGACTGGTTCCAGGACCCTCCTGGGATACCAAAATCCACAGATGCTCAGGTTGCTGATATTAAATGGTGTGGTATTTGCCTGTAAACTACGCACATCCTCCCTTATACTTTAAATCATATCTAGATTACTTAGAATACCTAATACAATGTGAATGCTAGCACATAGTTGCTATATTGTATTTTACATTTTGTATTATTTATTGTTGTTTTCCTTCGAAATATTTTCCACCTGAGGTTGGTTGAATCCCCAGATGCAGAACCCACAGATACAAGTGGCCAACTGTTTGTGAATGAAGGGGTAACTTCTACAGTAAAACATGCTTTTTAGGACAAGTTTTTTCTCTGAGGAAATAAAATCTTCACTGGTACTCTTTTTTTTTTGTTATATTTAGGACAACTATGTGACTTATCACAAACATCAGGACACTTTTGCGGATGTAAAGGAGGTGCTTTAATAATTATACCTGGAGGCCGGGCATGGTGGCTCACGCCTGTAATCCCAGCACTTTGGGAGGCCAAGGTGGGTGGATCACCTGAGGTCAGGAGTTCGAGACCAGCCTGGCCAACATGGTGAAACCCCATCTCTACTAAAAATACAAAAATCAGCCGGGTGTGGTGGCAGGTGCTTGTAATCCCAGCTACTTGGGAGGCTGAGGCAGGAGAATCACTTGAACCCAGGAGGCGGAGGTTGCAGTGAGCCGAGATCACACCATTGCATTTCAGCCTGGGGGCCAAAAGTGAAACTCTGTCTCAAAAAAAAAAAAAAAATTATACCTGGCAAACAGAAACCGGAATGTTTCCAGGCCATATATCCAACTGGGATGTATAACCACTTGCTTAGAGCACAAGGTTGGTGGTTGATAAATATTAGGATCACATTGTGTACTCCCTGCTCCCCCCGCCATGTGAAGTAAGAGCTAATCGCAGTGTAACATTTAATCCTTAACGTCGATCATCTAATTTTTATTTTTTTGAGACAGGGTCTTACTCTGTCACTCAGGCGTGGTGCCATCATAGCTCACTGCTACCTCTGCTTCTTGGGCTCATGTGATCCTCCCGCCTTAGCCTCCCAAGTAGCTAGGATTATAGGCATGAGCCACCACGCCTGGGTGATACTCTGATTTTTAAAAAAGGAATATTCATATAGAGATACTATATTAGATGTGCATTGTTTGGGGTATGCTAACATACCCAGTGGATCTCTGGCTAGAGGGAATGAAGAATGTTTTTTCCCTCATGGTACTTTGAGCATTATTATGTTTATAGGTAAGGGAAGTGAGCACAGGAAGCTAATCAATTGCCGTAAATCACACACCAGAGCTGAGCTCAAAGCTCAAAATAAAAACTCTAAAAATAAATTCACGACCCAACACTGATTTAAAAAGAAAAGTAAAAAATAAAAATACAAACTCTGCCTTGTGAATCCCCAGCAATTGTGTTGCTCGCTGAACCATGAAGGGCTGTCCTTTAGAATTTGATCACAGATGCATCGGAGGTGGAGACTTATTACCACATTTCAGACGAGAAATCTTATGTTGGGAAGCTGCTTTTCCTAGTTCGCACAAGTCCTCTTCATCCCACTTCTATAAAAAGCCCAAGTAAGAGTCCTAATCATTAGTCATGCAGTTTAGTCTTTTTGTAGATTTGAGCATTCAAGAAAGGATGCAGGTGATTCATTAAGCTTAGTACTTGGGGTTTTTGTGTGTTGCAGTAACTAAGCAACAGTTAAGGTATTTTAACTTAGCATGTCCTGCATTGGCACGTTTAAAAAAAGAACTGTCACGCCGTGCTTGGCAGAACTTCACTCTGACTCTTCCACACTCTGTGCAGTTCCTGTACATCTTGGCTGCCCATCCACTGCTAACAGAGACCTCTTCTGTCTCAGCTGCTCTGACAGCCTTGGCCTAGTGTGTGCCACTGCAGGGTAGCTGGATATCCATGTCTCCAATGACTGGTAACTGCAAAGGCTGGACCTGGAACTAGTGGTTTGATCATCCACTACCTTAATTCTCTCATTCACATTTTAAACCCACTCTTAACTGCTACACCTTTGAACATTTGCCTTTATGAAAACACAACTCAAGTTCTAGGTTAGCACTTGAAGAACTGTGATTATTCACAAAACCATGCATTTCAAACATAACCATTAGCTTTTTTTTTTTTTTAACTGAATATCCAATGAAACTCACTAAATGAAGTGTGAGAGGTCTGCTACATAACATTCAATTTGGATAGATTTGATTGTCCAGAAACAGTTTTGGAAGAACTGCAGTACTAGATGCCTGAGCAAAAAAATAGAACCTAGTGGATAAACTCTAAGCCTTAATAACAGAAGCACTGGTTCATTATTTATGTGGTATGACTCTGAGAATTTAACCTCTAGACAGGATCTTGCTCTGTCGTCCAGGCTGGAGTGCAGCGTAGCCTCTAACTCTGGGGCTCAAGTGATTCTGCCACCTTGGCCTCCTGAGTAGCTGGGACTAGAGGCACACGCCACCACACCTGGCTAATTCTTCAATTTTGGCTTGTGGAGATGGGGTCTTGCTATGTTGTCCAGGCTGGTCTCAAACTCCTGGCTTCAAATGATCCTCCTGCCTTGGGCTTTCAAAGTGTTGGGATTACACAGGCATGAGTCACTGCATATCTCTTTTAAACTTGGTTTTCTGGCCAGGCGCGGTGGCTCACGCTTGTAATCCCAGCACTTTGGGAGGCCGAGGCGGGCGGATCACGAGGTCAGGAGATCGAGACCATGGTGAAACCCCGTCTCTACTAAAAAATACAAAAAATTAGCCGGGTGTGGTGGCGGGCGCCTGTAGTCCCAGCTACTTGGAGAGGCTGAGGCAGGGGAATGGCGTGAACCCGGGAGGCGGAGCTTGCAGTGAGCCGAGATTGCGCCACTGCACTCCAGCCTGGGCGACAGAGCGAGACTCCGTCTCAAAAAAAAAACCAACTTGGTTTTCTTATCTCTAAAGTGGCTTTTAAATCTACGTATTTTTAAGGAAAGCTAGACTAAATGAACCTTAAATAAAACGACAAGCTCTGACATAAAACATAATCAGAGCAAAACTTAAAATGTTCTATTTCCTCTTTTCTTACGTAAAACTAAGTATGGCTTAGAATCTCATATGACCCGATTCTATTATACTTGGGAACCTTTGACTATGATCTAAATAAACCTCAAGTAGCAGACATGGTCATTTATAATGGTAGTTTTTTAAAATTTAAAAGCAGCAAATCTGTCCCCTTCCTGAAGCAACTTATCAGTAAGGAAAATACACAAAGTGCAGAGTGGAACTGCTCTACGGAAAGCAGGGAGAGACTAAGCATTATAAGCTCTACTTACTTGATCCTCTCCTCAGCACTGGGAAAATCAATTTTCCCAAATGACAGAAAAAAGTTTAAGTGCCACGAGGGCCAGGCATGGTGGCTCAAGCCTGTAATCCCAGCACTTTGGGAGGCTGAGGCAGGTGGATCACCTGAGGTCAGGAGTTTGAGACCAGCCTGGCCAACATGGCAAAACCCCATCTCTAGTAAAAATACAAAAACTAGCTAGGACTGGTGGCGTGCACCTGTAATTCCAACTACTCGGGAGGCTGAGGCAGGAGAATTGCTTGAACTCGGCAGGCGGAGGTTGCAGCGAGCAGTGATTGCATCACTGCACTCCAGTCTGGGTGACAGAGTGAGACTGTCTCAAAAATAAGTAAAAGCAACAGGAATAAGCTCTATGAGATGACCCAAATCCTCTTCTGGCACTAGAATTCTATTGCATGCCTTATTTAAAATAAGTGAGCTACTATTTAGAATTCTATTTTGCTTTAGAGATCAGTTGCAAAAGGATTGGTGCTAAGAGTATTAATACGGTGATAAAAAAGGACTTGCCTGGGTCAGGTAACCCACGATAGCATGTTTGTCAGAGCAATGTCATCCCACAACAGGAAAAAGAAGAAACTGGCCCTGCTCCAGAATGGTCTTATTCTTTCACCATCCATTTCATAACTCCACTTTAGGTGAATATTTTCATGGGATATTGAATAACATCAAAAACAATTTAAAATTTTACAGCTGCATTTTGTCCAATCATAAGGCAAAAAGCAGAAACTCCTTCCAAAAGCAGCACTGCAAAGTATTCATTCATTCATTGCCCTACTGAAATTGGGAGTTCCAAGGAATGCCAGCAAAACCTCCTGTGGGAAAATGGTAAACTCCAAGTTTAATAATGTGACCCTCACTAAATGCGTAGCAGTTAATGATAAAAGTAGAACTATCTTTCGTAACAGAAAGTAGGGGAGTGAGGGGAGTAGGGACAGACAGAGAAAGTTCCCTGACTTCATATTATCGTATATACAGATAATATGGTTACAAAGTGTAGCCTAGCCTTGAAAGAAGAGAAAATCGCCACAATGGACACCATGTTGCTGAGAGGGTTTGCAGAGGAAGGGTGCTTTCCAGACATCCTTAGTGAAGGCAGGTCACATGCAAAGAGGTATCTCAGGCCCTTTTTTCTTCCTTTTTGACAACAAATTTGCAGTTAATTAGGCTCTGGACTTGCTCAGAGAAGCCCAGAATTGGGCCTAAAGAATAAAATAACATGAAAAATCTGTGAAACCATGAAAATACATTTTTTTAAAAAAAAGTTTCCAGGTATAATACACAAAAGCAAACAAGTTTATCTTAAAAAATATCAAGTATCACATCCATAGCCTATTCCTAATTATAATTACTTCTTAAAGCAACATTTGTCTTCGTTTACAAATACAGCAGCAGGTGATAAAACCTAGTATCTCAAACTGATTGCTTACAATTTATAATACAAACAAATGTATATGTCTCAAATCACATTTTAGGCAGTTTAACTTAAAATGCATAGACAATTACACACATTAAATTTGTCATTACTGTCAGTGAAAAATCACAATTTCAAGAAGAAAATTACCACAAACTTTCATAAAGCACACATAAGAAGTCAAGTTTACTTAATGGCAACAAGTCAGTATCCGCTAATCAGTGACAGGCAGTGAAAGTGCCTTTATCCAGGGGTAAAGTGAAGAGGCAAACTATCCTGTTACTTTGCACACTTGAATTGTTGCGCTGATCAGCACTACAATCTTGAAAAACATTAAATTCTTAAAAAAAAAAAAAGGTATGCCACATGTCGCCCTTTAAGATGCCCAAAGGCTGGTTACAATCTCCACCAGCAGCAATCCTAACACATTTATCTAAACTAATAATGAATGGGTGTGCTAACGAATTCTGTAATGTTACTTATAGACTATGAGTCCCTCAAGGACAGGGATTCCCTTATAGCTGGCAAAGAACCTGGATCAAGGACATACTGTCTACTGAATAAATGACTCAGATGTTTTCGATAGCCAGAAGCTTGCCTGGCATTTACAAAATACTGATTATTTTGTTGGCAATTTGTTTTACTTGGCAGAATTCTGAAAATAAAAAATGTCTTCAATACTAAATATTGCTTTATTAAAATCAAAGTCTTCCCTGAACGCCACCTACAACTTTCTATGCATAGTACAATATATCAGTGTGATTCATCTGAATTTAGGCTTATACTTTTGAAAAACTTGAATGTCTGTGCTTAAGTTTTATTTCCAGGCTTTCTAACCTTGGCAGTCGATAAAGCTAGCTTCTATCATTCAGGGTGAGAAAATTGAGACATTGGCACTTACTGTTTTGAAGTGTAGGCAATTGATTGATATTCAACCTAGGCACAGTCTTAACAAAAACTCTGAGTAGAGCTTTTTTCATCTACACAGTTTCAAAAGCTGTACATTTGAGTACCACAGGTAGCACTAATTATTTGTGAGGTAATCATGGGCAAATTGATTGGTTTTTTTAGAAAATATCCCAATAGTCCATTGTGGTGGTGGGACTGACTGAGGCAAAATATATACTTTTCTCTGCCCTATTACTATTCTCTGCTGAAGACAACCAACAGTAAAATGGACAAAGCAGTCAGTACTTGGGTAATTAAAAAATGTATTCTCTATTTCTGAATAATCAATATATTACTTTACACAAAATAGGGCTGAGTCAGAGCTGTAAATGGTGTCTTCAAAAGCATGAAAAGATGAGAAGGCGGCAGGCTGGGACAGACAAGCCAAGGTCTTTGAAGTGCTCCACTTGATTCTTGAGAACTGGGTGTGAATGAGGACCTAAGGTCTATGTTTTAATTTTTGTCTTTTTGGTTTCAACATTTCAAAACCTAAGATTCCAACTCCAGAAACAGTATTCCTGAACACATCTCAACTATTTCCATTAGATTTTATTTGAAAATTCTTCCTCTGAAGCCCAAATGTCAGCATATTCTATAATCTGTATCCCCCTCAAGACCAAATATACTTGCTAACAAGCAGTCTTTTCCATAAATCAATTTCAGCCTAGCGTGTCTTGTTTCGAAAGCAACATTATTCCCTTTTAAAAAGGAAAAAAAGGTCACGTGTGGTGGCTCACACCTGTAATCTCAGCACTTTGGGAGACTGAGGCAGGCGGATCACGAGGTCAGGAGTTTCAGACCACCCTGGCCAACATGGTGAAACCCCCGTCTCTACCAAAAATTACAAAAATGGGTGTGATGGCGGGCACCTGTAATCCCAGCTACTTGGGAGGCTGAGGCAGGAGAATCGTTTGAACCCAGAGGCAGAGGTTGCAGTGAGCCGAGATCACACCATTGCACTCCAGCCTGGGTGAAAGGGCAAGACTCTGTCTCCGAAAAAAAAAAAAAGGAAAAAAGCCTTTCTCGATGCTGCTCCCCATTTCTCCACTAAAACTCCTGCTTTTCTTAACTCCGCACTGAACCAACCTGAAATACTTTTTGGCCCAGAATGCCAACAAGAATTGAAGAAAAGATGCTTTACAAAAATAACAATATGAAAGCAAATTCTATTATCCCTTTTATCTCCATTCTTACATTAAAAAAAAAAAAAAATTGGCCAGACATGGTGGCTCACACCTGTAATCCCAGCACTTTGGGAAGCCGAGGCGGGCGGATCACGAGGTCAGGAGATTGAGACCATCCTGGCTAACAAAGTGAAACCCCATCTCTAATAAAAATACAAAAAAATATATAATTAGCCAGGCATGGTGGTGGGCGCCTGTAGTCCCAGCTACTGGGGAGGCTGACGCAGAATGACGTGAACCTGGGAGGTGGAGCTTGCAGTGAACCAAGACAGTGCCACTGCACTCCAGCATGGGCGACAGAGCAAGACTCTGTCTCAAAAAAAAAAAAAAAAAAAAAAACTCCCCGAAATACCAGTTGTAAAGTCCTTGAAAACAAAGGGAGTATAATAGCAGTATGATTTAGGGCACACTAGACAGTATGGGTCACTAGCAAAATTATTATACTTATTGGGAGTAGTAATCCCAAATTGTGTTCATGGCCCTTCAAATCCTTTAGCAACAGATTTTCTCCCAAAATCAATGGACTTCATAATTATAGATTCCCAAACCTGCTATCTCTTCTTCCTAGTCAAATTATATTTGCTGTAGTGTTAAAACTAAATACTGCTAATTTGTCAGCTTATCCCAATGTAGGACAGCCAAAATAACTGTAAGGAGAGCTATCTTTGCAGCCATCTCACTTTTCACATTACTTTATCCCTCCATGGTTAACTGACATTTTGATATTGATAATTCAAGCCAAGGCTACCTGCCTTGTAGACTGGGGGCTACTTTGACAACAGAGTTCAACAGTATTGTAGATAGCTAACACCTGTCCTTCAAGCGCAGTGAAAGAAAAAGCTAACAACGCAGTCTGAAAATATCTTAATTAGTTTCTACTTTCTCATTTCTAAAAGCTTGAATCTATCATCCAGTTAACATAAGGGAGGATTAAACACTGAATGTTCCTCTCAAAGGTAACCATTTTGCTTTCTTAAAAGGAGGTAGCTATCAAACCAAAAAACTGGCAGCATTTGGCATTCTTGATGTTTTAATTAGAGCAGAAATAAACTACTAAATATTTTATTTCTAAGCAAAACAGAGCTCCAGCATAAATCCTGTTTGTCTGAGAAATTCACAATACATTTTAGAAATCCAATGGATACATTCAAAATGTTATCTAATAAATAACAAGGTCAGGTCTACCCCAAATCTAAGAATCTGATTTAAACATAAGGTGCCAAAAAACTACTAGGGCTTTTTTTTGGTGGTTATAAACAATACTTAATATTTAAGCAACACAGTCACACTGCTTTAAACTTAGTTGCAGAGATCTACAATTTATTATTATTTTCAGTGTTAGAGCTAGAGGGTAATTTTTTCAAAGATGGCACTCAGCTCCACTTATTTACCTGTCAACAAACACAGAACTGAACTGTTAGCCATAAGCACTTTACAAACAGACTCAGGAAACTATGCAGTAGACAATGACATAGCTTAACCAGACTCTGAAAAACAGATACATATTTTGATTCACACTTGTACAAAGAGAACAGTCATGTCTGCATGACTTAAGGTTCTCTAAACACAACTGTTATGTTTTAGACCCCTAGAGTGTGCCAGTTTACCACATCAGGGAGGAATCAAGGAATGTGCTCCTTCTAAAGAACCAAGGGCAAGTGGGGTGGGGGTGGCTACAGGGAACGCTCTGGGCAAAAGAGCTGCCTCAGGTTTTTGTGGGAATGAAAATTAATTGTTGCAATTAAGCAATTCCTAGGGTTTATCTAGTTTGAGGTTCAAAACAAAGGAGAGAATTATTTCCTTCCTTGAGCTCTTCCCAAAGCAATATGCACATCTCATATCAAATCTCAAGTAGTACAAAGAGATAATCAATTATCTAAAAATTTAATTTACATACATGCTGGCCTGGATTAAAAACAAAAAAAGTTAGTTTCCATAAATAGCAGACTTTAGTGCTGTATGACCCAATGACTAAAAATAAAACCAGGAAGTTTTTACTAAAAGCTCAAGGATAAAAATGAACACTGGCTGGCTATTGAACTCCACATCTGACAATAATTACTGACAGTTTAAAAATGTATATCCAAAATACAACCTCAAGAGGACCAGGTTTATTTGTCCAACAGAGCAGTTCAAAATGTTGAGGCATCATTTGTTTGGATTACGATGGGTTATTCTTAAAGTTTATTTACTTAGAAGGGGAAGTGATTATAGAAAAATACTTGAAATAATTTGCCAATGAAGTTGCAGATTCTAACAATAATCCACATCTTAGATTTTTAAGTGTGTAGTTTCATAGTTTAAACAAATTCTGTCAAAGAGCTATTCAATATACTTTATCACTTTAACTTTCCATGAAAACCAAATAAAAATCACATCTGAATGATTTACTTCTATGCTTTTATCTGATTGTATACATATGATGTACTACACATCCAAGTACAAGAGGCAGTTATCTTCTCTGAGAGGTGCAAGAGTTGTTCTTTCATGAATGCCCTCTAATAGTGAAACCAGCAATTTTTATATATGCATTCATGTGCATATATATGTACTTCAAAAAGCAAAGCGTCATCTCTTCGTCCATTGTTAACTTAATGGTAAGACTGCAACAGAAAAAAGAAAAAGTCAACTTCTAGATTTTGCAAATGGAGTTTATTAACTCCTTACTGTGGCTTAAAGTAAATTTATTGCTTAATAAATCCAAACAGCGAGTCTTGTCATTTACTCTGGCGTACACTTTGCAAAATAAATATTTTTAGATAATATATATAGCAACAAATTACACTAATACAAGGAGGAAGTTTTGGGGGTACTTTAAAGATTTCCTTTATAGCTGGATTGGATGTTTGACTAATCTAATCAGAGATCTGACTAGTTATTTGCGTATTAAGAGTTAACAGATTTTTTTTTTTTCTTGGCTGGGCGCGGTGGCTCAGGCCTGTAATCCCAGCACTTTGGGAGGCTGAAGCAGGCGGATCACTTGAGGTCAGGAGTTCAAGACCAGCCTGGCCAACATGGTGAAACTCCATCTCTACTAAAAATACAAAAATGAGCCGGTGTGGTGGTGCACGCCGGTAATCCCAGCTACTCAGGAGAATCGCTTGAACCTGAGAGGTAGAGATTGCAGCGAGCCGAGAGACTGCATTCTTGACTGGGTGACAGAGCAAGACTGTCTCAAAAAAAAAAAAGTTAACAGATATTTTTCCTAAGGAAAATCTTTTTTTTTTTTTGAGACGGAGTCTCACTCTGTGGCCCAGGCTGGAGTGCAGTGGCGCAATCTCGGCTCACTGCAAGCTCCGCCTCCCAGGTTCACGCTATTCTCCTGCCTCAGCCTCTCCGAGTAGCTGGGACTACAGGCGCCCGCCACCACGCCCGGCTAATTTTTTGTATTTTTAGTAGAGACAGGGTTTCACCATGGTCTCGATCTCCTGACCTCGTGATCCGCCCGCCTCGGCCTCCCAAAGTGCTGGGATTACAAGCGTGAGCCACCGTGCCCGGCCTCTAAGGAAAATCTTTACTCTGCGTTTGGATACTCGCTTGGCTTACCTCACAGGGGAAGTGGGTACTTTTCCATTCAGTTATATGACCAAGGCAGGCTCCTCAACTAAGATGTTAACCCCACTATGGCTTGTCTGACAGTAAAGCATAAAGCGTTACATGTAACTGACAATAAAGAATAGGGGTGTAATCTTGAGCTCGAGAACTGCTTGAAAGATGAACAACATTATCTACTTATTGCCTTGGATTCTCTAAAAATCTACCTCTATCAAGCTAGGCAGGTAGAGACTGCTTTTACTGAACTGTACTTTAGTGTGATGCTATAAAACAATACTGAGAAATAATGCCCAATGAAATGAATCTCAGAGTTTACCTAATGCTATTGAGGACACTGCTTACTACATGACGAAGTCTTTGGGGGATCTTTGGAAAATTTTTCTTTTTAGCACAAGGAATACTTAAAACAGTGCTTTCATCCTTTTAAATGCTTTACCTGAAGGTTTGAAATTTACTCATTTAATATACACACACCCTCTTTTAAAAACTTAAAGGCCTTCTTAATCTTCCATCCAAAACTGGGGAGAAACAATCTTTCAGTTGTGCTATGTACAATTAGTACACTTTAAATAACAAATTGAACACTCACATGGGGGCCACCAGGCATTGGTGGAGCACCAGAAGGTCCTGAAGGCACTTGGAAAGGATTACTGGGAGTAGGATAGAGTCCTGGTGTGGGATACGATCCTGTAGGGGCAGGATATGGTGCTGGTGGTCCCCAGGCTCCTGGTGGAACGGTGCCCCATGGAACAGGTGGTGCTGCCCCAGGGGCTTGGGGAGGAGGAGGAGCGGGATATGGGCCCGGAGATGGATATGGCATATTAGGAGTAGGATACTGCCCTCCCATTCCTGGCGCCCAAGGTCCAGAAGACATGGATCCCCATGGACCTAAAGGACCAGCTGCAGCTGGATCTGTGGGTGCACCATATGGTCTGGGTAGCTCTGGAAAGGGCATATTTGGTGTAGGATATGGCCCTGTGGGGCCAGGGCCTGGCACAGTTGGGGCTGGATAAGGACCACCAGGTGGGGGACATGATGGTCCGGAAGGAGGAAAGGGTGCTGGGGGTCCTGGAGGTGGTCCTGTGGGAGGCACGGAGGGATACATTCCTGTTGGTGCTGGTCCAAAAGGCACAGTGGAGGGTGTTGCACTTGGTGGGAGTCCAGATGGCACTGAAGATGGAGCACTCGGATTATTCCAAGGGTTGGAGCCTGGCCAGCCTTGAGGAGGTTGGCCAGGTTTTGTATTGCTCACAGCAGAGGTTTTGGCAGGGGAGTGTTCAGGTAGTGCATCTGCCAACTGGAATACAAAACAGATACGTCTTATCTAGGGAAAAGTTATACCAAACACCATTATAAACCCAGAGAATAGTAACCTATAGGGCCAGGGATTATAAACCTCAAGAATATCTTCAAAAGCTAAGCTAGTCATTTAAAAAATACTCTATTTAACATAAACCTTGATATGTTACTTTGCATATCAACTTTACAGTGCAAATTCTTCAGAGAAACTCGTTTTCTAAATACAACTAATCATATTGTGCTTCATTTCTCTGCTGTATTAATATAACAAAGTACAGTAATTAAGAAGATAGAATTAACAGTCAAGATATGGATTTGAATCCTGGCTTAATCTCAAAGGAGCTACATACTCTGAGATAGAGCCTCTTCAGTTTCAAAAACTGTTTTAGGGTTAACTTGAGGCTTAAATATGATAGTTCATGTAGTACACTTTAACAGAGTGCCTGGTATACAATAATTTCTTTTTTTTTTTTTGAGACGGAGTCTCGCTCTGTCGCCCAGGCTGGAGAGCAGTGGCGCAATCTCGGCTCACTGCAAGCTCCGCCTCCTGGGTTCACACCATTCTCCTGCCTCAGCCTCTCTGAGTAGCTGGGACTACAGGCACCCGCCACCACGCCTGGCTAATTTTTTTGTATTTTTAGTAGAGACAGGGTTTCACCGTGGTCTCGACCTCCTGACCTCGTGATCCGCCCGCCTTGGCCTCCCAAAGTGCTGGGATTACAAGCGTGAGCCACCGCGCCCGGCCTAATAATTTCTAATAAATGTTGGCTATTAATACTATCAGGGTAAAAGAGAACAACAGAAGTAACATCTTCAATTTTCATTTAAGGATTCATCGAGAAATATAGGAAACATTTCCAAACATGCTATTATCTCAGTAAACTAAGGCAAATCACCTATCAAAATCTCATTCCTACCCCCAAAGCCAAGAATCACAAAAAGCATCTCTTTTATTTATAGACAGTCTCACTCTGTTGCCCAGGCAGGAGTGCAATGGCACGATCATGGCTCACTGCAGCCTGAAACTCTTGGGGTCAAGGGATCCTCCCAAGTAGCTAGGACTACAGGTGCATGCCATCATGCCTGGTTAAAGCATCTCTTTTAAGTGAAAAGATTTATGTAGCCCAGTTAGGACCATGTTGTTTTTCTTAAGAGATGAAAAACTTATCACAGATAAACTGATCAACTTACCGAAAATTCATCAGACATTTTCCTAAAAAAAGAAAAGAAATGAAGGAAGAAAGAAAAATTTCAAATCAGTGTTCACCATTTCTTAAATATTCCTTAAGGAACTTTCTATGCATACATTATTATTACTTAAACGGAATCTTATTTATGTAATGTGTTTTTCTTTACATAGGAAAGTTTTCCATAATAGTTCATACAGCTCTATTAACTTCATCTCTTTTAATGGCTGCACATCATACAAAAATGAATCGCAATTTAATTTACATTCTTTTTGTAGCAGTGTAAGTTGTTTCAAGTATGATACAGTGAACATCTCTGAACACTTCTTTGTTCGTGTGTGAGAATCTATCACCAGGAAAAAGCACTGGACATGGAATTTAGAGTCAACAGATAAATTTATCTAAAATCCATTTGAAAAGTCCATGCCAATTTACACTCATTTTTCTAACTCCTCTTTTACCACTGGATATTATTAAATTTATTGTTTATAATGACAATAGGTATTAAAAATTAGCGTCTTATTTTAACTTACATTTCCTTGTCTTTTTTTGGAGACAGGGTCTCATTCTGTCACCCAGGCTGGAGTGCAGTGGCGAGATAGATCACAGCTCACTGCAATCTTGACCTCCTGGGCTCAAGTCATCTTCTTGCCTCAGTCTCCCTAATGGCCGGTACTACAGGTGCGTGCCATCATGTCCAGTAAATTTCTTAAAATTTTTTGTAGAGACAGGTGTCTCACTATGTTGCCCAGACCTGGTCTCAAACTCCTGGGCTCGAGGGACCCTCCTGCCTCAGCCTCCCAAAGTATTGGGATTACAGGCACGAGCCACTGTGTGTACTCCCAAATTTAAATTTGTTGATGTCCTGGAGTACTTTTACCAATTTTTAAACTGAAGTATAATTAGCACTCAACAAAATGCAGAGATCTTAAGTGTTCAGATTAACAAGCTCTGATAATTGTATACGCCCCTATAACCACCCCAAGATACGGAACATTTCTCACTCCAGAAAGTTTACTCATGCTCTTTTCCAATCAACTGCCTTGCCTCATGGCAGTCAACTTTTGACTTAATTTTGCTTGTTCTTTGACTTTATATAAATAAAAGACTGTATGTACTCTTTGCCTTTGATCATTTTATTACTCAGTAGCACATCTTTTTCTCTCACTGCTTTCTAAGATACTAAGGAGACTAGCTTTCATATATGAGATTAAAATTTTTTGGCTGGGCGCAGTGGCTCACGCCTGTAATCCCAGCACTTTGGGAGGCCGAGGCAGGCGGATCATGAGGTCAGGAGATCGAGACCATCCTGGTTAACATGGTGAAACCCCATCTCTACTAAAAATACAAAAAAACAATTAGCCCGGTGTGGTGGTGGGTGCCTGTAGTCCCAGCTACTTGGGAGGCTGAGGCAGGAGAATGGAGAATGGCGTTAACCCGGGAGGCGGAGCTTGCAGTGAGCTGAGATTGCACCACTGCACTCCAGCCTGGGCAACAGAGCGAGACACAGTCTCAAAAAAAATAAAATAAAATAAAAAATTTCTCCCAAATTCCTTTTTTCTGTAGATCTCTTAAATGGCATATTTTGGTAATACAAAAGTTTAAAATTTCATGTCATCAAATCTACCAATCTTTTCCTATACGTGGCTTCTGGATTTTGTGATATATTTACAAAGGCCTTCCCTACTCTGCCTTGCTTTCATATAGTATTTTTATGGTTTAACTTCTTGTTTAAAATCTTTAAATTCTTCCAAACAAAAATTATCAACTATCTATCTTTTCTCAGCTAATTGGACAAGCTACCTTTCCTACACTCTACTGCTGCCATTTATAACTAGCATCTATCCAATATTTACCATGAAACATGGAACATGGTGGTATACTGTGCACCACCTCACTTGGTAGCTCCAGAACCCACATACAAACTTTATTTTCACTCCCAGTTTACAGCTGGAGAAGAGGAAGCTTGGCAAGTTAACTTGTTTAAGGTCCCAGAGCTAATGACAAGGAGAGAAGCAGTTCAAACCCAGTATGACTCTAGAGCTTAGGCTCTTAATAAGCAGGCTATAGAGCTTCCTTCATTTCCCACAGATATTGTGGACTTTATTCTTTTCTTTTTGAGACAGAGTCTTGCTTTGTTCCCCGGCCAGAGTGCAGTGGCACCATCATAAGCTCACTGCAGACTCGACCTTCTGGGCTCAATCGATCCTGCCCAGCTAGTTTTTTTGTAGAGATGGAGTTTCACCATGTTGCCCAGAGCGGTCTTGAACTCCGGAGCTCAAGTCATCTGCCTGCCTTGGCCTCCCAAAGTGTTGGGATTACAGGGGTGAGACACTGTGCCCAGTGACTTTATTCTTTTCTACTGGTCTGCAACTGTACCATTCCATTTTAATTACAGAAGCTTTATATTTTAAATAAACATTAATGTGGTTCACCCTAGGCCTTTTTTTTTTTTTTTTTCAGATTTTCCTGTCTATGTATTTTTATTTTTTCCAGATCATTAAAAAAAAAATTAATCTGTTAGCATTCTGGTTGGAAATGTATTATATTTACAGATTAATCTAGGGGAACATCTATTTAAAATGTCAAATCATCTCGTTGAAGAACAATGTATAGCATAGTCCCTCAGTACCTGAGGGAGATTGGTTCTAGGACCCCTGTAGATACTCAAATCCCAGGATGCTCAAGTACCTGATGTAAAATGGTGTAGTATTTGCATATAACCTATGCACATCCTCCTGTATAAATCATCTCTATATTATTTATAATACTTAAAAGTGTGAGCACTATGTAATTATATTAACTTATATTTTCTATTGTTATTTTTATTGTGTTTCCCCCAAGTATTTTTTTTTTTTTTTTTTTTTTGAGACAGGGTCTCACTCTGTTGCCCAGGCTGGACTGCAATAGCATGATGTCAGCTCACTGCAACCTCTGTCTCCTGGGTTCAAGAGATTCTCCTGCCTCAGCCTCCTGAGTAACTGGGATTATAGGCACGCGCCACCATGACCGGCTAATTTTTTGTATTTTTAATACAGACAGGGTTTCACCACGTTGGCCAGGCTGCTCTTGAACTCCTGGCCTCAAGTGATCTGCCCGCCTCGGCCTCCCAAAGTGCTGAGATTACAGGCATGAGCCACGGCACCCGGCTCCCTGAATATTTTCTACCTGCAAATGCAGACACAGAGGACCGTTTAGTTCCTGTCCTTTTCATGTAGTTTATTTTCTTAATCAGATCCCCTCTATACATTTCTTTTAAGGGATTTCTGTTAAATTTTTCCCTGTGGTTGTAAATAGGCTCTTCCACTGTATTTTCTAATTGATCGTTCATATATGGGACAGGGTTTTAAAATTTTAGTCTACACCAGGTCCTTGAAAGACGTTTCATTCAACTTTGTTTTGTTATAATGTTGATGAGAAGAAAAAACAAAAAGTCTCAGCTGAGGTCACTGTCTGTGTGAAGCTGGCTCATTCTCCCATCTTTATGGGTCTTCTCCAAGTACTCCAGTTTCCTCCCATATCCCAAAGATGCACATGAATGGATGTGTCTACGCGGCCCAGTCTGTGAGTGTGGGTGAGAGCACCCTGTGCTGGGATGGCGTCCAGTTCAAGGCTGGTTCCCAACTTGAACTCTGAATTGATAAGAAAGGCTCCAGCCATTGAGACCCTGAACTGGAATAGGGAGGCAAATAATTACCTTTTTATTATTCTTTCTTAAATGTATACACAGCTCACATTCATTTCAATTTTTTTTTGAGACAGGGTCTTGCTCTGTCACCCAGGCTGGAGTGCAGTGGTGTGATCACAGCTCACTGCAACCTCAACCTCCCAGGTTCCAGTGGATCCTCCCACCTTAGCCTTTGAGTAGCTGGGACCACAGGCGTGCTAATTTTTAAAATTTTTAGTAGAAATCATTTAATTTTTTTTTTTTTGAGATGGAGTCTCGCTCTGTTGCCAGTCTGGAGTGCAGTGGCACAATCTTGGTTCACTGCAGCCTCTGCCTCCTTGGTTCAAGCGATTCTCGTGCCTCAGTCTCCTGAGTAGCTGGGACTACAGATGCGTGCCACTACACCCACTAATTTTTGTATTTTTAATAGAGACGGGGTTTCACCATGTTGGCCAGGATGGTCTCCATCTCTTGACCTTGTGATCCGCCCACCTTGGCCTCCCAAAGTGCTGGGATTACAGGCGTGAGCCACGGCACCCCGTCCATTTAAATGTTTAATACTAGAAGTGTTTTGGGTTTTATTTAAAAGTTTAGTGATGTTTTTGTTACCAGAAACATGCCATAGGAATTTAACTCTTCTTTATATTAATTAACCTAGGGTAGGAAGCATCATTATTGAATTATTTTATTCTTCAAAGTTTCTCACTTGATTCTCTGGGATTTCCAGATAAAAAATATGCCATTTGCAAAAAATAATTTTCCTTCTCTAATATTTATGCATTTTTTCTCTTTGCACCTGCTAGAACTTAAATAATGAAATGTTAAGGAGTGATAGTGGGCACAGAGGTCTTGCTCCAACTCTCCAATGCTTCTAATGTTTAAGTATGATTTGCATTTTTAGTTTGAGATTTTAAAAAATTACATTATTTTTAATTTATGCCTATGCTATTATTTATTCCTATTCTGTTAGTTAATAAAGAAAGCAAGAAGACATTAAATTCCCTCAAAAGACCTTTCAGTATCTAATGAATTGATCTCATGCTTTTCCTCCTTTGACCTATCAATACAGTATTAAGACAGAGCCACCTTTGTATTCTTAGCATCTTATTTCTAATTATGATTTGGTTATCATGAGGAAAGGACAAGAACACGAAGGACAAGAACCCAAGCCTATCCCAACTGCTATATTCTTTTTATTCAGAATATCAAAAAACACGGCTGGATGCGGTGGCTCACGCCTGTAATCCCAGCACTTTGGGAGGCCGAGGAGGGTGGATCACGAAGTCAGGAGATCGAGACCACCCTGGCTAACACAGCGAAACCCCATCTCTACTAAAAATACAAAAAATTAGCCAGGCATGGTGGCGGGTGCCTGTGGTCTGAGCTACTCAGGAGGCTGAGGCAGGAGAATGGCGTGAAGCCAGGAGGCAGAGCGTGCAGTGAGCTGAGATCAAGCCACTGCACTCCAGCCTGGGTGACAGTGCAAACTCCGTCTCAAAAAAAAAAACCACATACAACCCATTCCCATGTTAAGGTTTAACATGAATCATATCACACAATAAAATTTTTAGGACTAACAGTGTAAAAAATATACGGTAAGTTGTAAGGCTAACATGCTTTTTAAACAGGGTTAGCCTTTCTGAAATAGAAAATGATTCTGTATCAAAGTTAATTCTGGAGTTGAGAATCAAAGTGAACCAAATGGTCTTGACTGTTCAGGTTTTCACAATTATACAGTTACCTAGTCATAGAATTACATAAATTATTCTACAAGTTAATAATATTCAACTGATTCACAATACTACTGCAAAACTTTAAAGTTCAAAATCCAAGTCTGGAAGATAGGGGAGGTGCTAGAATCTTGTGATTAAAAAACGAAGCCCTAAGCATAGGAATTAGTAACAAGTTCTGTTCTATGGCACTGTCTTAGTAAAGTGACCAGCTCTCCATTCTTAGAATAAACAGCATTCATGTTAGGGTGATCCCCCCTTATCCGTGGTTTTAGTTACCTGAGGTCTGAACATATTAAATGAAAAATTCCAGAAATAAACAATTCGTAAGTTTTTTGTTCTGTTTTGTTTTTCGCTCTGCCACCCAGGCTAAAGTGCAGTGGTATGATCTCGACTCACTGCAACCTCCGCCTCCCAGGTTTAAGTGATTCTCCTACCTGAGCCTCTCAAGTAGCTGGGATTACAGGCACGTGCCACCACGCCCGGCTAATTTTTAATTTTTGGTAGAGACAGGGTTTCACCATGTTGGCCAGGCTGGTCTCGAACTGCTGGCCTCAAGTAATCCGCCCACCTCAGTCTCCCAAAGTGCTGGGATTAGGCATGAACCACTGCACCTGGCCAATTCCTAAATTTTAAATGGGGCAAGAGCGTGTTCTGAGTAGCAAAATGAAAGTTTGCACCCTCCTGCCTAGGACGTGAATCATCCCTTTGTCCAGTGTATCCATGCTGTATACGCTATCAGCCCGTCTTGGTTATTAGATCGAAAATACATGGTATACTTAGGCTTCGGCAGTGTATATAGACTTCAGTTTCAGGGATTGATTGGGGAGTCTTGCAATGTGTCCCCCTAGGATAAGGAGGAACAACTATAATTGGAAGCATTCCAATTTGTTCCTTGGAGAATACTTTCATTAGAAAAGGTGAAAAACAGCTGGGTGGGGTGGCTCATGCCTGTAATCCCAGCACTTTGGGAGGCCGAGGCGGGTGGATCACGAGGTCAGGAGATCGAGACCATCCTGGCTAACATGGTGAAACCCCGTCTCTAATAAAAAATACAAAAAATTAGCCGGGCGTGGTGGCACGCGCCTGTAATCCCAACTACTCGGGAGGCTGAGGCAGGAGAATGGCGTGAACCCGGGAGGCGGAGCTTGCAGTGAGCCGAGATGGTGCCACTGCACTCCAGCCTGGGCCACAGAGTGAGGCTCCGTCTCAAAAAAAAAAAAAAGAAAAGGTGAAAAACAGAGTTGGACATGAACGTTTCAATATGAGGAGAGTTGCAGAACATAAAAAGTTTAAGTTTTCTAAAAAGCTATTCTAAGCTGTGCTTGGTAGTGTGCACCTGTAATCCCAGCTTCTCAGGAGGCTGAAGTGGGAAGACAGCTTGAGGCCAGTAGTTAAGAGAGCAGCCTGGGCAATATAGTGAGACTCTGTCTCAAAAAGAAAAAAAATAAAAATATAAAGCTATTCCAAAATATCTGAATCACCGCTAATTATTAAGATGAGGCCAATGTAACCTTGAACTCACAAAAAAAATTTATATTCAAGAAAGGCTTTCTTTTTTTTTCTTTTTGGAATAATCTAAAGCTATTATTTCCAAAACCTTGTTACCATTTTATAGCATGATCCACCCATCATCTGAAAAATAATTATTTTTATTCTCTGAACAGCAAGAATAGTAATTTTAAAACAGTATAAAATGTCTTTTGACATACACTAGAAAAGTAAAACATAACATTTTTGGAAACTCTCATGGCTGTTAGGGTAAAAATCATGGGTCAGGGAGGAGGGTGGTTAAGAGAGTTGAACTCCATGAATTACTAGTGGAGTTCATGGATATTTCAGACAGCCTTCAAATTGTGATGGAGTGATAAACAGTATGGGAATACACAGTGATGAAACCTGGACATCAATCCTTTTGACGGTATCTTTTGACAAAAAAACTTCTCAATAAGAGACCATTTTCCATCTGTAGAAGTTATAATTCCTGTCCACTGCATAGAAAATAGTAACACACTTAATCTATAAAGTGCTATATACATGTCAGATATTTGTTAGGCGAAATTAAGCGAAATCAGAATTTTTGGGTTGATTTGTTTCGTATGGGGGGGATGATATGTATCGTACTGAAAATACAAATTAATGTCCGGGCGCGCTGGCTCAAGCCTGTAATCCCAGCACTTTGGGAGGCAGAGGTGGGTGGATTATTTGAGGCCAGGAATTCAAGACCAGCCTGGCCAACATGGTAAAACCCTATCTCAACTAAAAATACAGAAAATTAGCTGGGCGTGGTGGCAGGCACCTGTAATCCCAGCTACTTCGGTAGGCTGAGGCAGGAGAATCACTTGAACCTGGGAGGCGGAGCTTGCAGTAAGCGACTCTGTCTCCAAAAAAAAAAAAAGAAAATATAAATTATAAATTAGAATACATGCTAGTTTTTAGTATTGGCTCATTTATCTGATTATGTTCCATTTTATACATTTGGGCAACTCAAAAACAGGGGTTTTGAAATGCTCAAAAATCAAAGGAAATGCTCATTAGAGCATTCTGCATTTTGGATGCTCAACTGGTGCAATATAAAAAAAATCCAAAATCTGAAACACTTCTGGTCCCAAGCATTTGGGATAAGGGATATGCAACCTGCAATATTTCTTGGCATTTAGTTATATACTTATTGGAACATACGTGCTGGCCTTTAGAGAAATTACAGTATTACATGGAGATTCCTGAGATGTGCTGTCTTTTGCAGTCCATAAGGACCATAAGGAAAGAGCTGGGAGTATAGGGCGGTGAAATGGGCCCTAGGGAAAGAAGAGCAGTTAGTGTAAAAACTGGGAGAATCTGTGGGGAGGTATAAGCAGTTCAGATGGGTTAGAATATAGCAAGAAAGGGAAGGATGAAAGTCTTAGCAGAGAGACCTTAGACGAGGGTTTGAATTATTTCACTAAGAGTCGGCTCATCGGAATGAACCTGAACTATAAAGAACAGGCCATACTATTTGTAAAAGGCACGCAGTTTAAAAAAAAAACAAACAAACCAGGCCAGTAATGTTGCGAGGAACTAAATGGGACTCTGTCCAATCAAGTGCCTAACATAGTGCTTGGGTGGAAAACAAATACCAAATTCTCTTTTCTTTGTATGTGGACATCTAGCTTATAGGTAAAAGAGTAAACGTTAAAGTATGATTATCTAGCTATAACTGCAGCTCTTCACTGGTTGGTTTCGGCCACAGTTGACAAGTCCAACCCTCCAAACTTGAGGCAAAGGAAGATCAGAATCGTACCCACATCATAGATTTGCTGTAAAACTTACATAATAAATCTCTTAGTCACTGCCTGGAATATAGCAAAACCTCAACCAATAATAGCTTTTATGATGCCTACTTTTAGGTTCATAAATCTTTATCTGCCCTTCTCAATCCAGAGACCTCTGAAAAAATAAACTTTCCCAAGTTTGGCACAAAACTTACATGGTGGCAAAATGTGACCTGAAGCTATTTATAGTTTCTATTCGCCCCCACTTAGAATGAATGTTCACATCTATTGCTGCAAATATTAATGTTGGATTATGGGGTGCCCCACTCTACTGGGGGTGTTATCTCTCGTGTAACATGTTGTCTTTCTAAAAAGATGAAGATAAAATCCAAGTATTTTTGAATTCAAAACACACTAGCTTCAAAAGTTTCAGCTAAGAGACTGGGAATGGATTTTACCCATTCCGCCTGGAGAGAGGAAAAGAACATTCCAATATTTGCAATTCACTCCAAGTTTCTGAGGCAAACTCGCTTTGCATTGTGGGCTCAGAGATGCTAGCATGAAAAATTTCTATTCTTCCCCCAAAGAACACCAGTGAACAAAGAACTTACGAAATGTTTCTGAAGGCTACCTTTGCCTGTAATGAGGGTTCGTTTTCAAAACAGACCTTTACAACTCCCAGGTGTGTATTTCTCTAGTAGTAAAACTAAAAAAAAATTTTTCGATCGAGTGAGTCTGGCTTCACGCTTTAACACTGGAATCTTTACCTATTAAAAGCTGTACTCTTGCTTTTCAAGGTAAAGAGGAAAACGGTCCAGCTATGCATACGCTATCGCACGTATGTGCTCCTCAGTCTTAAAAAAGGAGATCACAGAATTCTGCCCTTCTCGTGGTTTGCCCTGGGTATTCATCTAATGTATCCGTGAGCAATTCCTCTATTAAGTCATAACCAGAACGTTGTCACACTGCGGATTAACAAGCGCCCGAGATTCTTGTAAGAATCTTTTCAGGCCTTTCCCTTTTTATTAAAAATTAATGAATGAGTGTAATAGGGTGGGGGTAGAGGGGAAATCGGGACCAAGGGGCGCGAGGCCGGCAGTCGTTTAGGGACGCACGAACAAAGGGAGTCCGGGATCAACCGGAGCGAACCGGCCTCCGAGCGGGTCGCGCCCGCCGGGAAGGGGTGGGGGAGGGGCCGGCCTGCGCCCGCCCCGCCCCGCAGCCAGGCCTGACGTCAGGCGCCCAGAAACCCGTCGGGCGCGACGTCAGCGGCCTCCGACACCTTATCCCTGGGGGGCGATCCCCAGGCAGCCCGCAGCGTGGAGGAAGGCGAACCAGGGAAACGCTTAGCCCCGGTCCCAGGCAGGCGACCACGGCCCGAGCACTGGACGTGACTCGATGCACCTCGGTCACTGCGCCCGCTTCCCGCTTGGCCGCGCCCGCGGGCTCCGCAACCCCAGCTCCCCGATTCCCCTTCACGACTCCCACTAGTACCGAAGCAGCCTCACCCGGCAATATCCGAGACCGCAGTAGGGTCTAGAAGCGGCGATGGGTCCGAGGAACTGGGCCCTGAAGACGCGGGCACAGCCTGACTGACGGCAGCTAGAGCAGCGGCGGCAACAGCACCAGCAGCGCGCGGCTCCTCCTGGCGCCGGAACAGGAAGCGCCGAGCGCACCGCCTCCGCCCGCTCTCCCCCTCCCCTCAGGCCGTGCCGCGTGCGCCTCCCGCAGGCCCCTGGCTGTACTGCGGCCCGCCAGCCCTAGGGGGATGGGCTCCACCTGGCGCCGTCCCCGGGCCGCTTTCCCCTGGTGGGCGGGCTGAAAGCTCCCAGAGTTTCCGCAGTTCCGAGGACTCGGAGGAAACGCCAGTGGCCGCCGATGTTCACGGCTTCCCGGCGGAAATTGCTAACTTGTCTTGAGTTGCTTGAAGGCTGATTCTGGATTCCCTTTGCTCAGCGGTTTTTACAGCTAGGCCTCGAAGGGGTATGGGCATGGACGCGGTCTGATTTCGGCCTGACCCGAGGACTCAGATCCTCGGGCCAAAAGTGGGGAGAGGGAAAAGATTAATACAGGAAAGGGAAGACGTTTGCAAATAGTTTGACAAATTGATATTTGCTGTCTTTGTAGATTTTTCCTCATCAGTGCCTCTTCTCCCATGTTCTTTTTTGTTGTTTTTGAGACGGGGCCTCTGTCACACACGCTGGAGTGCAGTGGCGCGATCTCGGCTCACTGCAACCTCTGCCTGCTGGTCTCAAGCGATCCTCCCATCTTAGCCTCCGAGTAGCTGAGACTGCAGGCATGTGCCACCACATCCGGCTGATTTTTGTGTTTTTGGTAGAGATGGGGTCTCACCCTGCTAGCCTCGAGCGATCCGCCCGCTTCGGCCTCCCAAAGAGCTGGTATTACAGGCGTGAGCCACCGCGCCCAGCCGCAATCTTCATTTCTGAATAAACATTACCTCCTGTGTCAGGCACAGATGACATGACCCCAGTCAAGGAACCTACTAACTAGCAAAGAAGATGTCGTGATAATTATATGGTGTGCAAAATATATACATATATGCAATATACTTTTTTTTTTTTTTGAGATGTTGTCTCGCTCTGTCGCCAGGCTGGAGTGCAGTGGCGCGGCGCGGTCTCGGCTTACTGCAACCTCCGCCTCCCGAGTTCAAGCGATTCTCCTGCCTCAGCCTCCCAAGTAGCCGGGACTACAGGCGCGCGCTACGTTGCCCAGCTAATTTTTGTATTTAGAGAAGCGGTTTCACCATGTTGGCCAGGATGGTCTCGATCTCTTGACCTTGTGATCCGCCCGCCTCGGCCTCCCAAAGTGCTGGGATTACAGGCGTGAGCCACTGTGCCTGGCCAATATACATTTTTTAACATATAAAAATATCCTAAAAGTATGTGGTACACTTACATCTTGCTTTGTGTAAGGCATTAGTCAGTGGGTGGCCATTTAACTATGAACTTGTTTAAAGGAAGACATCCCTGGATGTTTTCCACAGCACACACAATTCTCACACTGAAAAAGGGGCAACAGAGGAAGTTCAAATACCTAAGCGGAGAGTCTTATTTTTGGGTAAGGGCACACAGGCCTATGGAAAATTACACGACTGGTGTGGACCTAGCCTGTCCTCACTGGTGACAGTGAATCAGCAGTGCCTTGAGCCATGCTGAAACCAGAAGCAACAAGAAATCAGTAATCTGGTCAGGTTTGATTTGAAATTTGGTATCTTGCTCATCATAGGCTTTTTTGCATCAATTCAGATATTACAATATTGCACCAAAACATTGTCTTCCTTAGTCTTATAGTCAAATATTTGTCCCTAAGTGCCTCACCTTACCCTAGTCCTGGCGCTCTGTACCAGTAATGGATGGCCTCCAACTTTTCGTTGCCTGCCATCAGCCAGTAGCTGAGCACATAGGGTCTAGATCTAGGCCATTCCTGTCCCTGTGGGCTTGTCTACAGGCAACCTTTGCTTGGGAACCAAGTCCTCATCTAGCAGTCTGAAGATGCACTGAAGTCCGAAGCCCCCCTACCCAATCCTTCCTTCTTGGTGTCAGACTTTCAGTGTGGTATGAAGAATTCCCCACCTTCTGCTCCCTTCTCCTTTATCTTTCTAGGTGTTTCACTCCAAATAAATCTCTTGCACCTCTAATCACATCTTGGCATCTGCTTCTGGAAGACCCAAACACAAAAAAACTAAAAGGAGTGTATTATAAATTAGAAAATATGTAAGAATATGGATTTCTGTTTTTCAGATTCTAAGTTGAATGTGTGAAGTAAAGACATATGTTTTTAAAATAAAACACAAAGCCTTTGGATTTTACATAGGAAGTTTTAATTAAGTAGAAATGAAAATTTATCCAGATCAATTTATTTGAACTTACATCCAAGAAGAAACATTCAACTTAAGGATTAGAAATAAAAGTGGCAATCGTCTACTTCTTTCGTGGTAAGGAATAGATCATACAAGCCTGACTGACGAGAGTAATAGCTTTGTGAAAACTGTATATTCGAGTACATGTGAACTCATACTTGGCTTATACAGAATTTATTCAATTCTAGCAAAGTCAGCATAATTTAAATAAACCTCCTTGAGTTTTACACCATGGCTCTCCAGTCTGAAAGCTTATATTTGATTATAACCATGGCAAAAGTGATTATCTTTATTTTCTGAAAACGTAATCAACTTTTAAAGTAAGTTAGGCAAACATCAGTTTTACACAGACCATATGAAGGGTAGGAGGAAACTGCAATTGTTCCTCTAATTGCAGAGCCTAAACCATAAATTCAAATTGTACTGCTATCTCTACTGTTAAAACAAGTCAAGAAAGTCTTTTACAGTCTAAGAGAAGTGAATGTAATTATGCAGCATCCACTACAAAGATATTTTGAAAACCTATCATCACATTAGTACTCAATGGCTGTACAGCAATTATTTTAAAGTATGCTCCCAGGGTCACCTCTTGCTGAAGAATTAACTTCCAGGAAGTCGAGTTACAAGTATCACCTACATTTTATAGGAAATAAAGGCAAAGATTTAGGACTGAGTCATCTGTTCAAAATTAGAAAGTAAATAAAAAAATAGACTTTTGCTTTATTTGAAAATCCCTTTCTATTGGGTTATATCCATTAATCTACTTCCAAGCCAATCTATTTTAAAAAGTTACCTCCATTTTGTGTCCAATATCGTACTGTATTAGAATAGTACAGGTAGACTCTCGCACTGCTCATTTCTAGTAGGCCATTAATAAAGAAAAGAAAAACCTTTGTGCTTTCTGTTCTTTCCTTAAATTACAAATGTAAAACTGACTTTTTTTCCCCCAAAGTAGAAACAGTAGTTTGCTTGACTAAAAATCTTTTATTCACTTGGGCATTACATTACCTAACATTACACAGGCTATTTTGCTTTTAAACATTGTTTTCCTCGTGTTGTCTCCAGGAATCTCTTATAATTTTGTCTACTTTCCTGTGAAATTTGCTTTACCAAAATGAATGTGTAAGCTGTTTATTGGATTCTGACAATAGCTAAAAGTGACAATAAATATTTTAATGAAAAGTAAGTATAAGAGTTAGATCTTGGCCAGGCACAGTGGCTCACGCCTGTAATCCCAGCACTTTGGGAGGCCGAGGCAGGTGGTCACCTGAGGTCAGGAGTTCGAGACCAGCCTGGCCAACATAGTGAAACCCCGTCTCTACTAAAAATACAAAAATTAGCTGGGCGTGGTGGCACACGCCTGTCATCTCAGCTACTTGGGAGCTGAGGTAGGAGAATTGCTGGAACCTGGAAGGCAGAGGTTGCAGTGAACCGAGATTGCGCCATTGCACTCTAGCCTGGGCTGACAACAGCGAGACTCTGTCTCAAAAAAAAAAAAAAGAGATCTCAAGGTTTTTGTTTCATAGGAAGGAAGCTCTCTATTGCGTGGATCTATAAAATGATCCAAACTTCAGAGACAGGAAGCTGATAACTGGATTTATCTTCTTAATGGCTTTGGCTCATGAATAAATGATAATGGCTTATGAGTTTTTCTTATAAAAAGAAATGGAATTTGTAAACTGATAGGAGTCCTACTTGCCACATTTGTTCTACTTATTAAGGGATTTCTAATTACTGAGACATTCTTTATATTATTTATAATAAGAAGTCAAAACTTTAGCTGAAAGCCATTCTTTGACCACAGTTGGCCATTAGCTGAAATTCAGGAAAGAGCACAGGTTTGATCACCAAATCAATAAATCTAGCCACAGGCTGACTAAAAGCTTCCTTTAATCTTCTTCCTATTAGGTCTTCCTTTAAATTAAACCATTCCCTTCATGAATTATTTAAGTGAATGGCATGGTTATAGAAAGATCACATATAACTCTATACAAAAATGCTAAAGGAACCTTAAAAAGTCCATTCAGCATACTTCAGGAATTATACTATGAATCAAGATGCTGTAGGCTTAGAAAAAAATGGGAGTGGGAGTATGTCCTGTAAAGCTTCAGAGAAAAATAGAAAAGTCAAGTTTATTTCCTGATTAGCCCAGGATGATTCCCAAAGCGCAGTTAAGTGTCTGGTCCAGACTAGCTATTAGCGATTAAGTAGTTTCTTTTCACTGTCAAGGCTTTTCCCTGTCAAGGCTTTTCCCTGAGGTAATGCCTAAATTCCTAATTTTAATATTTGATCTTATTTCTCTTAGCTCCATCCTCTCTCATCAATAAGCTCCCCACATTTTCACCATGCTAAATGCTTTCTCAACTCTGGAATTTACACTTTTCAAATCTTCCCTTTGTTCAACAGTTACAAAATTTTAGACAAATTTATACATTCCCACATTGTTCCTCTCAAAATTTACTCATTTATATAGTGCAATCAATATATTATTTACATTTTATATAGGTTAGTTTCTGAATACTGTATGTTCTTCCAAATGTATCCTTACAAAGACACAGAGGAAGGGGGTAACCTTTCTGAATTCCAATTCCTTAATGTTTTTTTAAAAATATTATTACTCTTTTCTTTTCCCTTAAACAATTCCCTTCTCAAGTCTTTATATATCTACTTTCCAAGCTTCTTTTCACTGTAGCAAATACCAAAGGAAAAATAAAAATCATTTCAGAGTCAATGAATCTCCTCCCTGCTCTCATTTATTAGATCATCTACTTCAAGGCTACATATGTGGCAGTACTAAATTTTTAAGTGTTAACAGCTGTTAATACCTTGAAGTTGAAAAACTAAAAAAGCCAGAGAAAACATATCACAAGCAATCAGTTTGAATTATATGAAAAGGTACTTAGATCTTGACTTTCATATAAATACTAATTTTAACACTATAAAAGACAACATAATTATATATCATTTTTCTTTATAAAACTACCCCTTAACAGAATATTTGTAAGCTAGTCATCCCTTAGGTTTTTCTGTACTGATAAAAAGTTATTTTTAAAAGAAAAATATTTAAAATAATTGTTTCACAGAAACAGAAAATCTTATCAAATTCTGATAAAAAACTATAATCATGGGTACTCTTACCACACTATTTTCTTTCACCAAAGATGGATATTTAGGAAGTGGTATATTGGTTAATAAGATAAGCTTCTCAGTGATCTACAAAAGCGCCACAATAAAGATGAGGTAGTATGAGACTTTTCTAACCTTGTAAAAGTTAAATATCGTCTTTAGAAGAGATATTTATCCTGACATTGGTGTTATGATATCCTGAGCCTCATCACTGCTAAGAGGTGCCATTTTTGTAGCTACATCTCACTGAGACTAAGACAATCTTGAGATCACTGAGGAAAAAAAAATGCTAAAAGATAACGGTAATAGAGATTTTCCTTATTTAATTTTGTCATAATTACTAAAAAATTATTTTAAAGCTATTATGGAAAAATGCCATTTTCACGTTAACAGAACTGCAAGATAGGGAAATGCTACTCACATAAAAGCAACAATAATGAAGAAATATTTGTTCTAACTTGGAAGTTTATGAGTCAAATTTCTTTCAATCCAGGTAGAAGCAGTTTCCTAATATAGCTAAACTAGCATCAAGAAATCAGTTATGATATTAAAAATGTCAATGTGTACAAAGGGTTAGACAGCTCACCAGAAGAAAAATTGTCTATCTACATTTATTATTCATTGATTCTTTAAAAAAAAGAAGATAGGATACCACTCCATTTATTTTTACTAGTTACCTTGGGCTAAAGATGTTTCTAAAAACGTTGCCCTGTTTCTGGGACAGTAAACTTAAAATATCGCCCCTTTTGTCCAGTACTGTTCTGTATGGTGTAAGTCATGTAGCTGAAAAAAGGCTTTCCTTTTTTTGAAGCCACATTAAAGACTAAGTTAATTCTGAAGATAGGGATAATTATTTGGATCTTGTGGATCAAAAACAATATTAAGCTTCCTGAATACTGAGCTCCATGTTTATTTCTTGAATCTTTCTTCAAATTCAACTTAAAATAATGAAAAACTACTTAGGTACTCTTTGGTTACCAGTGGAAATTTGTGGTTGCTTATACATCGTGGAATTTCCCCAAAGTAACAGCTCAGAGTTTCTATAAAAGGGCTAAGTAGAAGCAACAGTTCATAAGCTAATACAGAAAAACCCCACAATTACTTTAGCACTTTAGTAACTACTAGCTATTAATAGTGTCATCATTATTTTCAAAGCTTCCAATGAGAAAGGAACAAGATTTATGTTTTGAAGGTGGTTTAGCTCTTGCAGGTTGAGAGAAAGACCTATTCAGGAATGACAAATGATCCAGCCACATTGTAGAAGAGTAAGTGCACCTCCAGAATGATATGTTTCCATTTGATTCTCATTGACCAGATTAATCAAATTTAGTAATCCTGCTTTAGAGTTAATATTTAAAATAAAAATACATCAAGTTTGACTTGGTTTTGTTACCTTTAACATCCCCATTAGTAAGTTACAAAAGTCAGTAACATTAGTATGAATGGTGAATTACAACATTCAGCTTTACTGAAGAATGTCAAACTCAATGAAAAGGGGGACGGAGAACTATATTTTATATATACTACTACTAATGGCATAAATTAACAAAATATTTTACATGTAGGAAAGGACATAAGATTACTTTTAAAGAAAAGTATGAAATACACATTATTCAAATGTGTTTGCAATGCCTACCAAATTTCAAATGTGCCTGGATCACATATAAATTAAGGAAAGAAAAAATGTAAGTATACAACCTACACAGTAAAAACAAAAACCAAACACCTGGTTAAAAATATCTATTTAAGCTCTAGTGTATAAACTTAAACAATTTGTGTATCATTAAAAAAATGGATTTATAAGTAAAATTTAGGGCAGAGATTTATTTTGGACACCACTGCCTTTGTAGAAAAATTCAAAGTGGCATAGTAAGAAAAATAAAATATTAAAAGAAAAAATATATATTATCATTCCCATGTTCCTATCCTGTTACTAGCATTGCTGTTCTGGTGCATCAATCCTGAGTACTCTGACTTTTGATTTATAATGATATTCCTTCAGATATAATTTCATAGAAGAAGGAATTGGAAGGGCATCGATGCCATCGTAAGTTGTACAGTTACAAATAACTGTTCTGCATATATGCTGCAGGGAAAAAGGGAAAGTCCGAATTAAGGGAGTGGACAGAAGTGGTTCAAAGAACATACAGGCGCTTGGGTCCTTATAATGTTCTAGGAGCCCAGTAATGTCAGGAGAATGGAAGACACAGGGGTCATGTGCATCAAAGCTAAAGTTGTGATTCCACTGTTCAATTCTAGCATGAAGAGAACGACTATAGCGTCTAAAACTAACAGAGAATAAATAGTCTTCCTGTGCTGAGTCTCGAAGTAAAAAGGTACCCTCTGGTTTTCCTTCCAGTAGTGCTTCGGCTGCATATTTATCCATCACTCCCCAGTAACATGGGTTGTTATTGATCTGAAGGAGATCTGGTACAAGACAGTGGACATAATCAATCTGCGTGTGGTATTTAGGAGGTGTTTCCAACTGCAGGATTTCATCATCCAATTCCCATTTGGGTTTGTTTCTTTTTCTGGAACTTGTGCAAAGTGTTAGAATTTCATCATCGGAATCCATATCACTATCTTCTATACTGTTATTTGAAACCAGGTTCATCACAGAGCCAGTCATAGGACCTTCTCTACACAAAGCATTGTCGGTGGTTATGACACAGGGCTGAACATTGGTATGTGAGAAACAGTTTATATTTTCTTCCATATTTCTTCGTTTTAGCTGACCATCCCTCAATTCAGTCTGAGACAAGTCTGTGCTTACCCATTCATCTGATTTGGAATTTATAGGAGCAGTGTGTCGTTTAATAAAATGCCATCTAAAGGCTAAATCTGATCGAGGTGGGAAAGGACACTTATCTAACATGAGTTCACTGATATGAATTTTCCTTTTAGATGGAAGCCCTGAAGAGTGCCGACTACTACAATTCTTTATTGGAAAACACTGCCCCACGGCATCTTGCAGTTTCTGTTTAAGAGATCGGCCTAAAAATCGATGCCCACAGGAATGATCTAAGTCCAACTCAATGGATGAACAGCTGTGCTTCCTTTCTTGGTGCCTTAAAGACACTTCAGTTTTCTCTATACCATTCACTGTTTCAGCATCTGAATAACTCTCACTCTTTTTTGACCAAGATAACTTCTTTCCACTCCACACATAACCGTCTTTTCTGTCGGCACTTCTGCTCCGACTAGTTTTGGGCCTTACATCTACATTTTTACTAATATTTTCATTATTTTCTGCCATGTTAACAAATTATCCACAAATTCTAATGTTATAAATACTGCTTTTTCAATTTTTCCAGCAGGAAGTTTCTTCTGGGCACTTTCTGGATGTATCTAAAGAAAACAGAAAAAAGTCATTAACCATTTGTCATCTACCTTGTCTAGTTTACATATTAAGCTTCAATTAGACACAGAGGGAAAAGCACAATTAGTACATGAAAAAGAGATGTTGGAAGGGAGTCCCAAGACAAAATAAAATGCTATATATTATATAATATACATGATAACTTAATAGTGCCATAGAGTGAAGAGTGAGTTCCTTTCTCAAAGCTAATTTTCAGTGTGGATTAGAAAAAGCCAAGCCTCCTCTATCAACCATAATAAATGCTCAAATGTGAATAGTTTCTAGTCTCGAAGTATATCTTATGCTCATCTCTCCTTACGATAGTTTTCTTATTTCACAGCAGACCAGTGAATTATTTGTAGGAGACAGACACAAATCTATGAGCTGGTATTTGAGAACTACTACCCTACATAGTTCCTTCACCTTCTTCTCCCTATTTCCTTCCCTACTGATTAAAATATGAACAATTTTAAGTTGTAAAGCTGTAAGAATTTATTAAATAAACAATCACCATTGAACAGCAAAAATGCCCAGTAAGCATTCCCAACACAGTGTTTTAAACTCACTTCAATAATTGGTCAACTTTACCATTAGTCTAGGCAATTTTTAGAAAATACAAAATTGAATAAAAATTTGCCATTTTAAACACATACTCCTTTGTATTTTGATCATTTGAAAACAAGCAGATAAATTTCTACAAGGCCTTTCCTCTGAAGGCCTTTCCTCTTTCTACTGCCTTTCCTCTTAAGTTGGTAAAACATACTAGAATTTGCAATGTAGAATACCAAGTTTCATGAAGACTAATGATAGTGATTGTTTGTAAATGGAATTTACTTAAGTAGTCTTATGTGGAATGAGATTTAGGGTTGCCAGGCGCGGTGGCTCACGCCTGTAATACTAGCACTTTGGGAGGCCGAGGCGGGCAGATTACCTGAGGTCAGGAGTTCATGACCAGCCTGGCCAACACAGTGAAACCCCATCTCTACTAAAAATACAAGAAATTAGCCAGGTGCAGTGGCGCACGCCTGTAATCCCAGCTACTTGGGAGGCTGAGGCAGGAGAATCACTTGAACCCAGGAGGAAGAGGCTGTGGTGAACCCAGATCATGCCACGGCACTCCAGCCTGGGGGACAGAGCGAGACTTCATCTCAAAAAAAAAAAAAAAAAGTAGTTTAGGGTTGGCTGGGCACGGTGGCTCACACCTGTAATCCCAGCTCTTTGGGAGACTGAGGCAGGTGGATCCTGAGGTCAGGAGTTCGAGACCAGCCCGGCCAACATGGTGACACCCTGTCTCTATTAAAAATACAAAAATTAGCCAGGCACAGTGACGGGTGGGTGCCTGTAATCCCAGCTACTCGGGAGGCTGAGGAGAACTGCTTGAACCCGGGAGGCAGAGGTTGCAGTGGGCTGAGATCGCACCTCTGCACTCCAGCCTGGGTGACAGAGCAAGACTCTGTCTTGGAGAAAAAAAAAAAAAAAAAAAAAAAGATTTAGGTCAGGAACTTGGGGAAGGGGTCCTATAATCTCAAATATTTTACAAATGAAAAATAAATTTTGCAACAACAAAAAAATGAGTCATACTCAACAGTCTGATATGATTGTCTGATTATGTCACAGCAAAATTTAAAAATCCCAACAGTCAAGTAAATGTCTACAGACCCTTGAATCCATTTTCAAAGTAGTGGGATTTGAAACAAGTATCTATATTAGAAAATATGACTGGCAAGTGTTTAAAAGTATGAACTAATAATAAAGACTTGCCATATAAGGAACTCCATTTCTAAGGCCAGGTGCAGTGGCTCATGCCTGTAATCTCAGCACTTTGGGAGGCCAAGGTGGGTGGATCACCTGTGCTGAGTTTGGGACCAGCCTGGGGAACATGGCAAAACCCTGTCTCTAACAAAAATACAAAAAATTAGCTGGGTGTGGTGGCGCACGCCTGTGGTCTCGGCTACACAGGAGCCTGAAGTGGGAAGATCGCATGAGCCTGGGAAGCAGAGGTTGCAGTGAGCCGTGATCGTGTCACTGCACTGCAGTCTGAGTGACAGAGTGAGACCCCAGTTCCAAAAAAAAAAAAAAAAAACCATCTGGTGATTATAGTTATTATGGTCAGCTCTCCATATCCATGGGTTCTCCATCCTCAGATTCAACAAATTGTAGATCGAAAATATTCGAAGAAAAAATCCCCAATAAATTAAAAGCAATACAGTATAATAACTTTTTTTTTTTCTCGCTCTGTCGCCCAGGCTGGAGTGCAGTGGCATGATCTCGACTCACTGCAAGCTCTGTCTCCTGGGTACATGCCATTCTCCTGCCTCAGCTTCCCAAGTAGCTGGGACTACAGGCGCCCGCCCCCACACCTGGCTAATTTTTTGTATTTTTAGAAGAGATGGGGTTTCACCGTGTTAGCCAGGATGGTCTCGATCTCCTGACCTTGTGATCTACCCGCCTTGACCTTCCAAAGTGCTGGGATTACAGGCGTGAGCCACCGCGCCCAGCCTATAATAACTCTTTATATAGTATGTAGTATTATATAAGTCATCTAGAAATGATGAAACGTGTTTGGGAGGGCATGTGTAGGTTATATGCTAATATTACTCCATTTTATTTTAAGGGATTTGAGCATCAATGGACTTTGGTATCTGCAGAGGTCCTAGAACCAATCTCCCTTGGATACGCAGAGACAACTGTATTTTGATTTAGTGTGCTCAATGATATATAACCATTTAAGATCTTTAGGGAAAAGTATTTCTTATCTAATTTTGAAAGAAACTTCATCACTTAGCACAGCCAAAATTGTATTCAACTGCCTGCTTTGTCTGTTCATTGACTAAATTCCATTGAACAAAAATTAGAAGCAACAAGATGGGCTGAAGAATATGAAGAGTCATTTATTAATAAGGTTTGAAGTGCTAGGTACTTTTATTTACTAAATGAACTTCACTTCTGAGTGTGACCTCTAGTCTTGTCTCCTTGCTACCTCTAAATTGTGGCATTTCTTCCTTCACTTCCATATGAGAGCAAAGCTCTCTACCTGTGTTCTTTTTTTCTTTTTCTTTTTTGAGACGGAGTCTTGCTCTGTCGCCTGGGCTGGAGTGCAGTGGCACGATCTCGGCTTACTGCAAGCTCGACCTCCTGGGTTCACGTCATTCTCCTGCCTCAGCCTCCAGAATAGCTGGGACTACAGGTGCCCACCACCACGCCCGGCTAATTTTTTTTTTGTATTTTTAGTAGAGACGAGGTTTCACCGTGTTAGCCAGGATGGTCTCAATCTCCTGACTTCGTGGTCCGCCCACCTCAGCCTCCTAAAGTGGTGGGATTACAGGCATGAGCCACCGCGCCTGGCCTCTACCTGTGTTCTTGATGACATTCTCACCTTTACCAAGGCCCTACTTCAATTTCTCTCTCAAACTTCTTGCTACCTTCAAAAACAACCAAGTCTGCTTATAAAATGTTTCAGTGATTATTATAATGCTTTCTTAGTCATAACTGTTCCCACTTCTACTAAATTTATTTTATTTTTTTAAGACAGGGTCTCTATCGCCCAGGCTGGAGTGCAGTGGTGCGATCATGGCTTGCTGCAGCCTCGACCTCCCAGGCTCAAGTGACTCTCCTGCCTCAGCCTCTGGAGTAGCAGAGAATACAGGCACGTGCCACCATGCCAGACTAATTTTTTAAATTTCTTTGTAGAGACAGAGTCTCCCTAGGTTGCCCAGCCTGGTCTTGAACTGCTGGGCTCAAGTGAAAGTGCTGGGATTACAGGCATGAGCCACTGAGCCCGGCCCTAAATTTCTCAATGAGTAGTGTAACTTAATTTCCCCTCAAGATGAAATCAGCTTTTTGGTTTTTTCTCATTATAAAACAAAAATTACTCTGGTCAGAAAATGGCTGAGTAAAAATCTTTTTGCCCCATCCTTCTCTCAGAAGTCAGTCCAAACAAGAAAATATGAGAAATAAAATCATAAACCTCTTCTTCAATGAAATGAACAGGTATCTATAACCTGAGTCATAAAATAGAAGTACAGAAAATGAATGAACTGACTCAGCAGCAGAGATGCAGGTGACAGATATCAGGCACAGAGGTAACAGATAAGACGCAAGCCAACAGAACAGGTAAAATTCAGGACCCACAGGCACTGGGTGCTACAGAAAGTGTTGGTGGAGAACAGGGTGGAACATGGGGAGATACGTTGAAATTCTGCCTAACAGCGGGTAGATTTCTCAGTTTCTTATCCACATTTAGAGGAGATGGGACATTTATTATTTGGAGAAACTGAACTAAGTGGGCTCAGGACTTTAAATACCAGACACAGCAGAGGGTAGAGGGGAAGATTGGGCCTAAAAAACGGAAACAAAGTAAAAGTTCCTTGTTCTCTTCTGCCATCCAGCTCCCAGAAATCCAGCAGCTAGATTTATACCTCCCTAACAGAAGAGTGGCAGATACTTTCCTGGAGAAAGAGAATGGCCAAAGAGAAAAGACCTATCAAAGCTGATAGCTGGGAATCCTCCAATAAAAAGCTAGAAGACCACCCAAGCATACAGTGAAGCACACACATCCACAGGCCGTGGCTACTCACACACAGCTTCCAGGCAGCATAGCTGTACACTCTAAAGTATGAAAGAACATTCCTGGGTTATCAGACTTGATATGGTTTGCCTGTGTCCCACCCAAATTTCACTTTGAATTGCAATAATCCCTATGTGTCAAGGGCACAGCCAGGCGGAGATAATTGAATCATGAGGGCAGTTTCCCCCATACTGTTCTCATGGTAATAAGTCTCTCGAGATCTGATGGTTTTATAAATGGGAGTTCCCCTGCACAAAGTCTCTTGCTTGCCACCATGTAAGATGTGACTTTGCTCCTCATTCACCTTCTGCCATGATTATGAGGCCTCCCCAGCCATGTGGAACTGTGAGTCAATTAAATCTCTTTCCTTTATAAATTACCCAGTCTTGGGTATGTCTTTAATAGCGTGAGAACAGACTAATGTAAGACTTTTGAGGAAAGCTTCTAACATATATGAAATAACAAAATATACAGAATTTGGAGAAAGCAATAACTATGGAAAGAGTAGAAACTAAAATTGACTTATTTCAATTCAAGAAAAGATATTACAACTATGAATAAGTAAGATGGTATAAAAAGGAGGTGGGGGCCAGGCACAGTGGCTCATGCCTGTAATCCCAGCACTTTGGGAGGCCGAGGTGGGAGGATCACCTGAGATCAGGAGTTCGAGAACAGCTTGGCCAACACGGTGAAACCCTGTCTCTACTAAAAATACAAAAATTAGCTGGGCACAGTGGTAGGCACCTGTAGTCCCAGCTACTCGGGAGGCTGAGGCAGGAGAATCACTTGAACCTGGGTGGTGGAGGCTGTGGTGAGCCAAGATCATGCCACTGCACTGTAGCCTGGGTGACAGAGTGAGACTCCGTCTCAAAAAAAAAAAATGATTGCTAAAATAATTTTTTTTTTTAATTGAGACAGGGTCTCACTCTGTCACCCAGGCTGGAATACAGTGGCATGATCTCAGCTCACCGCAACCTCTGTCTCCCAGGGCTCAAGTGATCCTCCTGCCTCAGCCTCCCAAGTAACTGGGACTACAGGTGCATGCCACCATGCCTGGCTAATTTTTGTATTTTTTTGTAGAGATGGGGTTCTGCCATATTATCTAGGCTGGTCTCAAACTCCTGGGCTCAAGTGATCTGCCCACCATGGCTCCCAAAGTGCTTGGATTTCAGGCGTGAGCCACTGCACCTGGCCTGAAATAAAATATTCAATAGAAAAGTTCGTGGGTATGCTTAGGAACTAATATGGCAAATAGGAAAAAATGGTTAACTAGATAGAAAAGACAAGAAAATTAGAGATTAATATATGCATTTCACAGAAAACAACAACAAAATGGACAGGAGAAATTATTAAAGAAACTATATTAGAAAATTTCCCAGGAATGGCCGGGTGTGGTGGCTCAAGCCTGTAATCCCAGCACTTTGGGAGGCCAAGGCGGGTGGATCACCTGAGGTCAGGAGTTCTAGACCAGCCTGGCCAACATGATAAAACCCCGTCTCTACTAAAAATACAAAAATTAGCTGGGTGTGGGGACAGGCGCCTGTAATCCCAGCTACTCGGGGGGCTGAGGCAGGAGAATCACTTGAACCCCGGAGGCAGAGGTTGCAGTGAGCCAAGATCACACCATTGCATTCCACCCTCGGGGACAAGAACGAGACTGTCTCAAAAAAAAAAAAAAAAAAAAAAAAAGGGTTAGAAAATGTCCCAGGACTAAAGGACAGGAACCTCCATATTGAAAGAGCCCACTCAACATCAAAGTACATTATTCTAATTTTAGGAGCCTAGAGATAAAGAGGAGATACTAAGTCTTTCTGAGAAGGAAAATTCATGCTCACAATGGAAAACCCAAACTAGGCATAAAGTTACAAGGAAAAAGTAAATATATCCATAATCCCACCACCCAGCAGTAACCACTTTAACATTCTCACTATCTCTATATATGTATATGGATGGCAAGGATGCATTCCCACAGCATAGTGGCGGCAGGCATTAGAAACATTGTTTGAGTCCATAAGAAGGAATGTGACTTTAATATTTTGCTAATGTGCTCGTGTCCGCATTTTTTTTTTCTTTAAATCATAGCCATATGGTAAATTTTCTATTTTGTTATGGTTCTCTTTTTGATGGGCATGCAGTGGGTGTTTCTTGGAAATGGCCAATTTTTATTAAAATATTTCTGGAAGGAAAAAAAAAGAAACATGGTTTGAGTCCAGTTTCTGTTTTGTGCTAGCCATATAACCTTGAAACATCAGTTCATTCACAAGTAAAATGGAGGTACTAATGCTATCTATTTCACTGGGCTGTTGGGGATAAAATAATGCATGTATTCAGCTCAGGTGCTAAATGTATTAAGTACTCAATATATGTTAACATATATGTTCATTTTTTTCTTTTTGTTTTAAAAAGAAACAAAGATCACATATGTTGTTTTGTTAAAGAACCTAAGCCAGTCTTACTGGCTTTACAGTTTTCTTCATAATGAAGAAATCACAGAATACCTCTGTCTCTAGTGCAGTGTTACTACAAGGTAAAGAGATTTTCATGAGCAAATATAATTTTCAGGAGGAAAACTAATGTTTCAAAGTGAAAAAGGATCCATATGTCAGATACAGGTGAAACTCAATAGACCATGAAGTTACAGAACGATTTGACGTCTTCCCCCAAAGAACAAGTTTACATGCTAACAAAACAGGTTTTCTTTTGCAAGGCTCCCAACTTGTATGTTACAGGTACCAGTCAATCAAGTGTGTTTGGATTTTAGGTTAACTGTTTTTACGTGTGCTAATGCTGTAGATGTCCATAAAATAAAGTGAAAAATATCACTGCTGTAGTTGAGTTTTCCACACGTTCACCTATACTTAAAGAGCTAATGCAGGCCGGGCACGGTGGCTCACGTCTGTAATCCAGTACTTTGGGAGGCCGAGGTGGGTGGATCATCTGAGATCAGGTGTTCGAGACCAGCCTGGCCAACATGGCAAAATCCCGTCTCTACTAAAACACAAAAATTAGCCGGGTGTGGTGGCGTGCACCTGTAGTCCCAGGTACTTGGGAGGCTGAGGCAGGAGAATGGCTTGAACCTGGGAGGCGGCAGTTGCAGTGAGCCAAGATTGTGCCATTGCACTCCAGCCTGGGTGACAGAGCGAGACTCCATCTCAAGGGGGGAAAAAAAAAGAGTTAATGCAATGAAAACTTTTTTTTTTTTTTTTTTTTTTTTTGAGATGAAGTCTCACTCTGTCGCCCAGGCTGGAGTGCAGTGGCGCAACCTCTGCTGCTCAGGTGCAAGCAATTCTCCTGCCTCAGCCTCCCGAGTAGCTGGGATTACAGGCAACTGCCACCGTGCCTGGCAGTTTTTTTAGTAGAGATGGGGTTTCGCCATCTTGGCCAGGCTGGTCTTGAACTCCTGACCTTGTGATCCACCTGCCTCGGCCTCCCAAAGTGCTAAGATTACAGGCCTGAGTCACCGTGACCGGCCTGAAAACTTTCTGATTAGTTACTGTTTTGTATCTATCTCAGAATTAGAGCTTTATATAAATTTTGCTTAGCTATTCTTTTGCTAGAGAACTGTTAAGTTCATGCTCAAGAAGTCCTACTTTTATAAAATGTTATTTTTTGCCCCATCAATATATGATCCAGAATGTCATCAGATATTTTAGTCTTCAAAGTTAGAAGAAAATTTTTCTATTTATATTTGTCGAAAACATACAAACACTAATATTAGTATAAATATGGTTGATAATGTTACCATCATGCACCGTCAGATGGTCATTTGTCTGTGCTGTTCCTAAGAGAAGAATGGGAGTTCCAAAAAGCTGACAAGTTATGGCAGCCAGCCCTCTCCATTTCTTTATTAACTTTCAGTGTACTGTTTATATCTTTTTGTTTGTTTGTTTTTGAGACAGGGTCTCACTGTCACCCAGGCTGGAGTGCAGTGGTGCGATCTCGGCTCACCCAACCTCTGCTCCCAGGTTCAAGTGATTCTCCTGCCTCAGCCTCCCCAGTAGCTGGGATTACTGACATGTGCCACCATGCCTGGCTAATTTTTGTATTTTTAGTACAGACAGGGTTTCACCATGTTGGCCAGGCTGGTGTCGAACTCCTCGACCTCAAATGATCCACCCGCCTCGGCCTTCCAAAGTGCTGGAATTACAGGCACGAGCCACCGTGCCCGGCTTTATTGTTTATATCTTACTAGAATATTTCGTGGATTGTATTATTTTAAATAAGAGAATCTTTAAAATACTTTGTAATGAGACATGACCATAGAAGTTTTATAACATGCAAGGTCTGCTAATTATCTTAAGGCAAAGTACTTACATAAGTTGTTGAACTTGTAAGAGGAGTTGTGCATTTTTCTTTTACAAAATAACAGGTGTTCTAAATTTCATAACCATTACTGAAATAACAAGTGGCTCTCAGAAGCTACTTAGCAGATAGATATATTTTTTAAAAACGCATACATTTAATCATTCACTTTTCGGCATAGGTAACATCTTAACAATTACTGAGAAAGTAACTGCTTAAAAAATAACTGTGTGCTATGGAGGGATCTTATTAGAAAAAAGATATTTAGAATTTCTTTCACCATTATTTGATTCTGTTACAAAAAAATGAGAAGATATCAAACTTTCATGTCTTTATACTTAAACACATATAAAGAGAATTTCCTAATCTCTTCCAGAAGCTTCTTTGAACCAAAATTCTAATATAAAAAAAAATCATATTGCTTTCAATAAAAATAACTATTAATTTTAGTGAGAGAAAAATTATTTTTATTGTTATGAAGACTAAAGATGAGTTTTTTGAAATTGTGCTTTTGTATCTTGTCCATACATGTAAAATCTGAATGTAAAAAAAAGTGTAGGGTTCTGAATCCGAACAAGTTGTTCCAGATAGCCTATCATTAATTCTTAAAATTTTATAAAAACTTTGTATAGGGCTGGGCGCGGTGGCTCACACCTGTAATCCCAGCACTTTGGGTGGCCAAGGTGGGTGGATCACGAGGTCAAGAGATCGAGACCATCCTGGCTAACACGGTGAAACCCCGTCTCTACTAAAAATACAAAAAATTAGCCAGGCGTGGAGGGGGGCGCCTGCAGTCCCAGCTACTTGGGAGGCTGAGGCAGGAGAATGGCATGAACCCAGAAGGCGGAGCTTGCAGTGAGCCGAGATCGTGCCACTGCACTCTAGCCTGGGCGAGACTCCGTCTCAAAAAAAAAAAAACCAAAAACAAACTTTGTATAAATGAGGTAGAAGAAGAAATGATAAGGTGGCTTTACCAACAATTTTATGTGACACAGAAATCAAAGATGATAGTTTGAAAGACGGTGACAAATCAAAGATCTTTGACTGTAGCTGCAAAGAAGCTTTTTAAAAAGGTGAAAGAATCACTCGGGAGAAGGCTGCTTTGGCTCTTGATTCAATAATTAATTTTTTATGAAGGCAGCTATGTTACATTGCCCTAGGGAGTACAGAATGACATCTTTTTTTTTTAAGTCATATTTCTTGATGAGCAAAAAGCAAATGTTTAAAAAGCAAGTTTACATAAAAGCCTTCTCAAGAAAACAAGTACCCAGATTCTGCCACTATTTGGTCCCAGGTTCTACCACAAATTACAATGACAACAATAACAGAATGAGTGCCCATTATGTCAATTTTCATTACAAAATATTTAAATAACATTTAGTAATACTGACTAAGGCTGAGAAAGTGATTTTAATTCAAAATTTCTACAGAAAACAATTCAAATCCAATAATTAAAAGGATAAGCTTCATTTATCTGGAAATTAATTAGTATCCTCTATGATGTAGGATAACAGCATTATTGTATACGTTAATTATTCATTAAACTACTTACGTCTACAATGCTGACATACATCTAAGACCGCAATTAATGTAAATACTAAATAGAAATAAACTTGATCCTATAAAGAATAATTCAGTATACTACATTAATAATTCACAAATATATTATTATTCTGGTAGTAATTAAGCCTGGAGACTTTCCCTACCAAATTCATGATTCCAAAGTTTACCTGCCACCATGTGCCCAAAAACTCCTTGAAAGCATTCTGATCATAGTCTGTGATATTTGAGTTGAATTCTGTAGAAACACTTAGGCTCCACAAACAGAAGTCACTGGAGAGCAGACAACAGATGAACTCCTTGGAATGTTAAGAAAAAAATCTGAAAACGGGTTTGTTTGTATGGGAAAATATCTGACCTAAAAAACAAATGTTTTTCTCATTACAGAAGCAATACAGGTTCATTTTCCAGTAAACATTTTAAAGTATCTCCTTTTTTCATGCTACTGAGCCAGGGCTCATGGGACTTAATGGCAATTTTCTAAAAAAGAATCATTGATTTGGTAGCACTACACCCTCCTTTCCCTTTCTCCCCACTTTTTCCACGCTTTCCTAATTATAGTTTGCTTATGTCACTTTTCCCCACTCTGTACTCTTGTGGACACTAGTTCTGAAAGATGTTAACACATATTCTGGAGAAAAAAAGGTTCTCTTGTCAAGTAAGTTTGTGAAATGCTTCTTCTCTCAAAGATTACAGTGCATATTTAGCAAACGTTCCCAGGAGATCCTTCAGTAAAGAAATCTGCATAAGCCATAGCTTCCTGTCTTTACTTTGCCACAAATCCTTTTGTGGAAGAAACTTTGAGGAAACATTAATGGGCTAATCTGTTAACATCAGTGTACATTCCCTAAGCTCATTAGCTAAAGATAAGGAGAGAGGTCTAGGAACCCATCACTGAAGAGGCTAATCTAGAGTGAAGAAAGCAGAAACTATGAACTGGCAGTACCTGAACGTCTAAAAGCAGAAGGAAGATTAACAGAATTTAAGAAACAGAATATTTAAGATATAATACTGAACCATTTTATGGAATAAATTAGATTGAACAGATTTATTTTTTCTTCCAATCTGTAATTTGTTATGATAAAAACAATATATGCTCATTGTATAATACATGGACCATTCAGAAAAGTTTAAAAAGGAGGGGAAAAAAAGCTATAATTCCATTATCTAAAAGCAAGCAATTTTGACATTTTGGCTTATTTCCTTGAATTCTTTTTTCTTGTGAGACCAATTAAGCATAAAGAGAAAATTTTAAAGTTTTAAAGATCTGTAAAAAATTAACAACCTACACTGTTTTTCACTATACCATATTTGAAAATAAACATGGTGAAGATGAAATAGCATGAGCTGCTGAACTGTCAAATGTGGGCTACAATTCAGACTTTGCCACTCACTAGGTATGTTACCTGGTTTAAAAAAATCTAATTTAGCTTAAGTTCTCCCACTGTAAAATCTGGATAATGCCAGCTACCTCATGTTTTTACTGCCAGGAGTAAAAGGTATGAAAACAACATACACTGAACTTAATGAAAACAAATATTAACTGCTTCCTAGTATTACTCAGAACTTTTCATGTTAGAAGTACATTTCTAAAAATGACAGGTGGGAACACTTTTTTTAAAGAACACTTTTTTTTTAAGAAAAAGGAGAGGGGAAACAAAGGCTACATGTAAGGCTAGAAAATCTGCACAAAAACGTGCCTCAGAAATCTGAAATCAAGGAGGCTCTTCCATTTCTGAAATATCACAAAGCACTATATTATTCCTGATGTTAAATATATTATTTTTAAAAAGTTTTAAATTCTTTAAAACAAAAAAACTGTCGTTTTTTAGAAGCTAACTTAGTAAATAGATTTAAATAGAAACAGGCAAAGATTTTATAAGATTGTACTATATTTTCTTCACTGCTTTATAACAATTACAGATGCTTACATTTAAGGTTGGGTAACAAGTTTTACGTACAAATTAGTAAAAGGTGACTCTAGACTTTACGTTTTACTAAATTCTAAGTTTGGTGGTAACAGCTAGGATTTGGAGAATCAGTGCGGTAGACTACCTTGGACTAGGTGAAAGACCTGGGTTCTATTTCTAGCTCTGACATTTCGCAAGTGTGTGACTAGATAAAGACTAGATAAATCACAACTTTTCTTAGATAAAGACTAGATAAATCACAACTTTTCTTAGTTTTTCTATCTATATAACACTGATTATCTCATCTTGCTGTAGTAAGGATCTAGTGTTAATGTAATACAAGAATCAAATACTGGCTGTCTTTAGCCAGGGGAACTGGGTGGCTGGGAGTATGAGTAGGAGGAGGACTTTTACTGTATTGCCTTTTATACCATATTAAGTATACATACAGACAAGTACTATTTACCCTAAAATTAAATAGGCTAGTAAGTTTCAGGACGCATTTGGAAATATAAAAATCTTCACATTTCTAAAGTGCCTTCAGTGTTTCTTTTTTCAATCCTTTGGTCTCCTTGGCTATTGTTAACACTCTTCTAGCCTTACCTTTCACAAGATTAATCATTTTTACACCAAGTACATATTTTACTAGAAAATAATTTTTTAAACTCCTTCCATAAGCCAATACTGATATATCCTTTTAGATAAACCCTGTAAGATCACATGATTTTATATAGGTAATACCATCATCGGTAGAATGCCAAGGTACCCATGTTTTCTCACCCAATTGCCCTTGGGAGCAAAAATATTTGCGAGTCTAAGGGTGGTATGAGTGGTTACAACACAGCAAAGCTAACTAACCATCACTGCAATTGAATCTGTGACTTTGGCATCATTTTCAGTCAGTTCATTTAGCCACCCACACCTATGAGATAAGCACTGTTAATGATAAATAACTACATTTGTTAAATTTTTGATACTCATATCAGCGACACAGCTACACAGATTTCTTTTTAAAAAACTATGTTATTTTAACTAACTAGACAATTTTGCTAATATTTAAGTTACACATCTTTCATTACTGCACTATCATCTTGACCATATTGTTTGAATGTCTATTTCCCTCAGCAAGACCATAAACTCACTGAAGGTATTACAATTTGTAGCCATTTGACTGAAACAAATGGAATTGTGAAAACATGACACTAGCAAAAACAAGAGTACATTTTTTAATATTTGAAAAATTTACTGGATAATTATTTAAACAAAAAACACTAAATACCCACCCAAAGTACCCCTTTAATAACATGAGATATTAGTAACAATTACTTTTATACATCCATGAGTATCTCCTATATACTCTAACAATGCGACGGAGGTAGGTGTCATCTCCATTTTAGAGATGAGGAATTCAATTTTCAGTAAAGGAACATATTCAAGGTCACACAATGTGTCAGTTAGAATTAAAACCCAGGACTGTTGAACTCGGAGGCTCAAGCTTTTACCATACATGCGAAATCTGCAAAGAAAATTGTTCTTTAACCTATGAATCAAATGGCTTGATTGATAAGAGAAAAAGACAGATGTGTGAACACCAATCATAGTCTCATGGGTATTACAGATATTATAGTGAAGGCATTTTGTGGCTATAACTTGTTCCAATTTGCAGATTCTTCTTATGCTGAGCTCTGAATAGTACTAACCAGAAATCTCACCACGCTTTATTCAACATAGAGACGAATATTATGAGAGTTCATCCTGAACTCTATGTACTCTAGCCAATGATATTAAGTTACTTGAACGAAAAAATTTATAAGCCAGTCTATCCAAAAAACAAATGATCTCCCAAAAAAATTAGGTCACTCAGAAAGCATCATCTCTGGTACCACTGCTCTTTCGGGAGATAAACAGTGGGTTATTTTTCCACAAATCCCAAGTTGTTTTTAAGCCAATCATTCTTCCTCTTCATTCATATACAAACCTCAGCGTCTAGCAAGGCTATCTGGAGCTCTAGTACTAAAAACAACGCCTCACACAATGCCACCCACGGTAAGAACACGACGGTTTGCCTGTGTGCTTGCAACTTTTCACAATGGAACTAGATTGAAAAGAACAATAGGGAAACCTCTTCAACAGAAAAACGTCTCAGGTAATAAAATAAATGTGATTGATACTGGAAGGTAGCACAAAAACGCAGAAAAATTCTCAAAGATGAGTACAAATGAAAGAGTATCATTCTGAAGGTTTTCATCAGAGGCTGGTGTACCAATATGGAGAATGTGAAGATACAAGAAAAGCATAAACTTAAACTTAGTGGCCAAGAATTGAGCAGATATTGCATGGATCAAATGTGAGCACTCAAGACTACTAAGTTATAACTCTTCTTTAGGTTCTAAATATTCACTTCAGTAAACTTTAGGTGGGATCTGAATAGAGAACACAAGTTACTTTCTTCATAACGGATATATAGAGTCGCAAAGAATAAGCATTAATGTATACTCCCTACCTTCAGGTACCAAGAGAACCAACCGGAACAGAAATTAAGTCATTCCTCCTTTATCTCTACAGAAGCGACAAGGTGAGGGCACGAAGGATGCCAAGATTAGAGGCTCTAAAAGATCTCGCCTTCTTTTCTGGAGAAGATGCTCAAAGATCTGTCTGCTAACTGGGCCCCAAGAAGAGACCGGATCCTTTTAGGGATCCGGATATTGTTTCATGGGAGGAGAGCCTGGACGGCAGGAACGAGACCCCGGCCTGCGAGGCCAGGCAGCGGCCACCCTTCCCCCACTCACCTCCCAGAGCGCAGCTTAACTGGGGTTGTCCGAGTAACTGCTGCCATCACCATCGCCATCAGTCTGGGCGCTTGCTTAAGTGGAGAGGGGAGGCCCAACCACTCCTGCACCTCGTGTAGGTCTTACAAAGCAGATGCTTTTCTGCCACCCCCAATCCCGCTTCGGCGTTCCGGTCCCATCCCAGCCGTCACGGTCATCGCCTCCGCCCGTTCCCTGGGCGCCGCCACCACTTCCGTGTGCAGCTCCCTCCCTTCCTCCCTCACTTGCCCGGGCAACCGGCTAATTTCCACGCGGAGGGCGCCGCCGCTGACGCCACCACCCGGCGACCTCTGTCGGGACCTGCACTGGGCGTGGGCGGGTCGGCGCAGGCGCAGTGTGGTGAGCGAGCCGAAGCGCGGGAAGCTGCTGTTGTGGAGCCTCAGTCGCGGAGGCTCGGTCACTCGGGTGAGTCCCCACTCTGGCTGCCTGCGCCCACCAAGGAGATGCGTGTTCGTCTTCCGGCTTATTGTCTGACAGACCCTCTGCCTTATCCCGCTGGTGTCACTCGGGTGGGGGAAACCGGGCTGCGGAGAACGGGCCCTAGAGGAGACTAAGCTCTCTTCCTATCCCTAGCCTCGCTGCTTTTCTGTCTTTTGAAATAATAAGACTGGCTTTTATAAAACATTTTCAGGTAGGTAAAGGAAAAGATGCCTGCCACACGGAAGCCAATGAGATATGGGCATACAGAGGGACACACGGACGTCTGTTTTGATGATTCTGGGAGGTAAGGTTCTTTGAGAAACAGAACGTTTCAGGTGCAAATGTTAAAACATTTATCCTTAAACATTATATATGCAGTCAGCTGAAAATGACTCATGCGGATAGAGAGGAATAATGTTGAAATCTAAAATGGCACACATATTTCTTTAGATTTATTGTTTGATTCGGGCTGTCATGGTAGTTTTAGTATATCGACAAAGTTATAATCGTACTTCCAGAGAAGTTGGAAAGATGCGAGCTTCTCCCCATGTATTTTCCGCTTCCCTGCGTCTTACATTATTAATTTTGTCAGATCACTAGATACTGCCTACTTGTCAAATTCGGTGGTCCGTTCTGTTTGGAATGGTATCCTTCCATGGCTTTAGTGATGCTATTTCCTTTTTTGCTTATTTTTTTTTAACTTTTTGGCGGCTTAAAAAATTTTTTTCCTCTGTTTGATTCCTAAACTATAATATTTTCCTAGGGTTATTCTGGTCCCTTTTATCTTTCCAAGTCCCATTCTTATGCACTACTTCTTGATTGCACGGCTTCCCCTGTCGCTCCTATGTTGATTGATTCATTGAAAAAATATCTGTGTGTCTCTTTTGCTGGAGACTAGAGATAGAATAGAGTGAACCAGACACAGTCTTTTCCTCCGTTGAGCTTAAGGTCTTTTTTGGATTGAGAGGCATTGAACACAAATTAATCACAAAAATAAATGTGTATTTAGAAATAGTAATATGTGCAGTCATAAACATGTATGAGGAGAAGCTCATCTAGTTAAAGGAGTCAGGGAAGGCTTCTTTGAAGAAGTGTTTCTTGAGACGCCATCTGAAGACGGAGCAGGCATTAGGCAGTATAAAGAGATGAGTAGTGGTGGCGGTGGGGTGGTGATGTTGGCATAGTAAGCAGAGGCAATACTGTGTATAAAGGCCCAATGGGGCCAGCGATCATGGTATGCTCAAAGAACTGAAAGAAAACTAGCCTTGCTAAAATGTGGAGAGTGATGCAGAGTTTAGTGAGAGATGAATCTGTGAAGTTAGGCAATGGATGTCCTATCCAAGACCTTCTGGACTTTATTAAGGAATCTCGTTTTATCCTAAAAGCACTGAGAAGGTATTAAAGGCTTGAAGCAGAGAGATGTGATCAGATTTGTTTTTGAGAAAATGCATGGAGGATGAATTGGAAAAGGAGCACTCATGGATGCAGAAAGACTGTTAGAAGATACCTGTATTAGTTTGGGTAAGTGTGATAGAAGCTTGGACTAGAGTAAACATGGGTGTGTAGAAAAGAGGATGCATTCAGGAAATATTTAAAAAGATAAAGTCAACAGGATGCATCAGATATTAAGGATGGAGAAAGAGACGACAGGGATAACGTCTACATTTCTGGATGTTACAGTTGAGAAAGTGATGCTTCCACTTGTAAATAACAGGAACACTTGAAGAAGGGCGTATTTCGGAGGTAAAGCTGTGGGTAGAGATTGAGTTTGCGCTTGGATGTGATTATTGTAGGATTTCTTTGAGATATTCAACTAGAAGGATAAAGTAGACAGTTGGATAAATGGGTCTCAAGCTCAGAGAAAAATGTGAGCTAGAGATAGAAATATACAATTGACCCTTGACATGAATTTGAACTGTGTATGTCTACTTATACATGGATTTTTTTCAATACACATATTAGAAAATTTTTGGCAGTTGCTAACAATTTGAAAAAACTAGCAGATGAACCATGTAGCCTAGAAATATGGAAAAATTAAGAAAAAGTATGTCATGAGCGCATAAAATATATGTAGATACTAGTGTATTTTATCATTTACTACCATAAAATATACAGAAATCTATTATAAAAAGTTAAAATGTACAAAAACTTACGCACACAAACATTTCCAGACCATCCGCAGTCAAGAGAAATGTAAACAAACATAAAGATGCAGTGTTAAATCATCACTACATAAAATTAACTGTAGTATATACTGTATTACTGTAATAATTTCATAGCCACCTCCTGTTGCTATTTTGGTAAGCTTAAGTGTTGTATCTGCTTAAAACACTGTATGAGGTTGTATCTGCTTAAAATACTGTATGATGCTCATGAGCAGTTTGTCTCTCCAGTAAATTGCCTATCCCAGTAAAAAGACATCTCTGGTGGTTCTCATATATTTTTCATCATGTTTAGTCCAATACCGTAAACGTTGAATAACACCGTGGGAATCATATGAAGTGCCACTAGTGATGCTGGACATACTCCTAAGAAGCAGACAAAATTCATGACATTAAGAGAGATAGTTGAATTGCCTGATATGTACTGTAGATTGAGGTCTGCAGCTGCGGTTGCTCACTATTTCAAGGTAAATGAATCCAGTGTAAGGACCACTGTGAAAAGGAAATTTGAGACACTGTTACTGCAGCTATGCCAGCAGGCATGAAAACCTTGCACTTTTTGTGAAATAACTTTATCTTGTATTGAAAACGCAGCTTTTATGTGGGTATAGGATTGCAATAGAAAGGCATAGCTATAGACTCTAATGTGGTTCCAGAAAAAGTGAAGTCATTATCTGACAACTCAAAGTGAAAGGAAGGTGAAGGATCTAAAGCTGGAAAGTTTAATACCAGCAGAGGATAGTTTGATAATATCAGAAAGAGATTTGGCTTAGAAAATGTCAAGATGGCCGGGTGTGATGGCTCACGCCTGTAATCCCAGCATTTTGGGAGGCCAAGGTGGGTGGATCACCTGAGGTCAGAGCATGTCCAACATGGTGAAACCCTGTCTTTTTTTTTTTTTTTTTTTTTTGAGACGGAGTCTCGCTCTGTCGCCCAGGCTGGAGTGCAGTGGCGCGATCTCGGCTCACTGCAAGCTCCGCCTCCCAGGTTCACGCCATTCTCCTGCCTCAGCCTCTCCGAGTAGCTGGGACTACAGGCGCCGGCCACCACGCCCGGCTAATTTTTTTGTATTTTTAGTAGAGACGGGGTTTCACCGTGGTCTCGATCTCCTGACCTTGTGATCCGCCCGTCTCGGCCTCCCAAAGTGCTGGGATTACAAGCGTGAGCCACCACGCCCGGCGTGAAACCCTGTCTCTACTAAAAATGCAAAAAATTAGCCAGGCACAGTGGCAGGCACCTTGTAATCCCAGCTACTCAGGAGGCTGAGGCAGGAGAATCACTTGAACCCGAGAGGTGGAGATTGCAGTGAGCCAAGATTATGCCATTGCACTCCAGCCTGGGGATCAAGAGCTAAACTCTGTCTCCAAAAAAAAAAAAAAAAAACAGAAAAAGAGAAAGAAAAGGTCAAGATGTCAGTAGAATCAGCTTCTGCTGACCAAGAGACAGCAGACAGATTCCCAGACACTATTAAGAAAATCATTGAGGAGAAAGGACATCTGCCTGAACAGGTTTTTTGTTTGTTTGTTTTGTTTTTTTGAGATGGAGTCTGGCTCTGTCTTCCCAGCTGGAGTGCAGTGGCGCCTTCTTGGCTCACTGCAACCTCCGCCTCCTGGGTTCAAGTGATTCTTCTACCTCAGCCTCCTGAGTAGCTGGGATTACAGGCATGCACCACCACACCCAGCTAATTTTTATATTTTTAGTAGAGATGGGGTTTTGCCATGTTGCCCAGGCTGGTGAACAGGTCTTTAATGTAGACTAAAGTGCCCTATTCTGTGGGGGGTAAAATGCCACAAAGGACATTTATTAGTAAGGAAGGGAAGTGAGCACCAATATTTAAGGCAGGAAGGCTAATGTTTGGTGCAAATACAATCAGATTTATGATCAGAACTGCTATTATTTATAAAGTTACTAACCCCCAGGCCTTGAAGGGAAAAGATAAACACCAGTCTCTTAGTTGTATAACAAAAAGACCTAGACAATGAGAACCTTTTTTTCTGGATTGGTTTCAGTGATGCTTTGTGCCTGAAGTCAGAAAGTACCTTGCTAGTAAGGGACTGCCTTTAAAATTCTTTTAATGTTGGGCAATGCCCGTGGCCACCCAGAACCCTATAAGTTCAATACTGAACATGTCAAAGTGGTGTACTTGCCCCCAAACACAATGTCTCGAATTCAACCTCTAGATTAGGAGTTCATACAGACCTTTACAGGCTCATTACATAAGCTAATCTATGGAAAGGATTGTCATTGCTATGGAAGAGAACCCCAGTAGAGAGAACATCCTAAAAGTCTGGAAGGATTATACCATTGAAGATGCCATCATTGTTATAGAAAAAGCTCTGAAGGCCATCAAGCCCGAAACAATAAATTCCTGCTGGAGAAAACTGTGTCCAGACATTGTGCATGACTTAAGATTGATAGCAGAGCCAGTCAAGGAAATCATGAAGGAGATTGTGGGTATGGCAAAAAAGATAGGGAGCAAAGTAATTTCAAGATATAGTCTTTGGAGACATTCAGGAGGTAGCAGACATGGCTGGGCGTGGTGGCTCACACCTGTAATCCCAGCACTTTGGGAGGCCCAGGCAGATGGATCACTTGAGGTCGGGAGTTTGAGACCAGCCTGGCCAACATGATGGGACCCCAGTCTCTACCAAAAACATAAAAAATTGGCTGGGTATGGTGGCACACACCTCTAATCCTACACGCCACCTTCTCTCGGGAGGTGGAGGTTGCAGTGAGCCAAGATTGTGCCACTGCACATTCCAGGCTGGCCAATAAAGCAAAACTCTGTCTCCAAAAAAAAAAAAAAAAAAAAAGAAAAGCTAATAGACACTAAACCGAAGAGTTAGCAGAAGACAATTTGATAGAAATGAGTGCTTCCAAACTACTGCCAAGTGATAAAGAAGAAGATGTAGAAGAAGCAGTGCCAGAAAACAAATTGACTTTAGGCAATCTGGCAGAAGGGTTCTGATTATTCAAGACTGCTTTTGACTTATTTTACAAAGTAGACCCTTCTGTGTTATGAGCACTGAAACTAAAGGAAATGGTGGAAGAAGGATTGGTACTGTATAGAAACATTTTTAGAGAAATTAAAAAGGAAAAGAGTCAGACGGAAATTATGATGTGTTTTTATAAAATCACACCAAGTATGCCTGCCTCTCCTGCCTCCTCCTCTACTTCCTCCCCCTCTTCCACCTCTGAGACAGTAAGACCAACTCCTCTTCCTGTTCCCCGTCAGACTTCTCAATGTGAAGACGATAAGGATGAAGACCTTTATGATTATCTACTTTCACTTAATGAATAGTAAATATATTTTCTCCTCTTTATGATTTTCCTGATATATTTTTTCTCTATATTACTCTATTGTACAGATACAGTATATAATACATACACAAAATGTGTTAATTGTTTATGTTATCAGTAAGGCTTCTACTCAACAGTAGGCTATTAGTAAAAGTTTTAGGATAATCAAACTTATATGTGGATTTTTGACTGTTTAGGGTTGGAAACCCATAACGCCCATGTGGTTCAAGGGTCACCTTTACATCTTTAGCTGATACCTTCCAGAGTTCAGGATTGAGGTTCTGGCTACGAATATAAATGTGAGAATTGTCCTTATAAACATAGTATTTATTACTGTGAACTTGGATGAAGTCACCTAGGGAAGGAGTAAATATAGATAAGAAAAGAGGTTCAAGGGTACTCCAAAATATTTAGAGATGAAGTTAAAGAGGATCCAGCTAAGGAGACTAAGAAAGAGTAGCTGGAAAAGTAGAGAACTGAAAGACAAGAAGGATGTTTAGAAAGCCAAATGAAGTGTTTGAGGAACAGGAAATAATAGACTCTGTCAAATGCTCCTGGTGGGTCAGGTTGAAGACTGAGAATTCACCATTAGATTAGCAATGTGGAGGCCATTGGCAAGTTTTATGGAGTGATAAGAAGGAAAACCTTGAAGTGGATTCAAGATAATGGAAGGGGAGGAATTTGAATTAGTGAGGTTGACACTACATGGTTTTGATTTTGTCTCTAGTACCAGAGGGGTATAGAAAGAAATCAGTCACTACTTAAGAGGGCTGAAGAGGAGCAGTGACCCAGAAGAATGACCAGAAAGAAAGCTGAGTATATAGAGATTTTGCTGCCTCACCATGAACCTCATGAGACTCAAGAGTCAAGGAGAGGTGGTCAGATTAGGGAAGGAATGTTGCTGTCAGGATAGAGTTGAGGTAGTAAGAAATGCGTTGGTAATCATTGACTCCTTGAGGATATGTCATAAAGCGGATGAAGTCTTGATATAATTAATCTCATGCCCAGACAGTGATAGCGGATTTCTTTTTTTTGAGATGGAGTCTAGCTCTGTTGCCCAGGCTGGAGTGCAATGGCATGATCTTGGGCTCACTGTAACATCCGCCTCCTGGGTTCAGAGCGGTTCTCACTGCTCAGCCTCCCAAGTAGCTGGGATCACAGATGCCCTACATGACAGCTGGCTAATTTTGTATTTTTAGTAGAGACGGGGTTTCGTCATGTTGGTCAGGCTGGTCTTGAATTCCTGACCTCAATTGATCCACTGGCCTTGGCCCTCCCAAAGTGCTGGGTTTACAGGCATGAGCCACCACACCCAGCCTTACTCTTTATTATTTTAAAGTAAATTTCATACATCTTAAAACTAAAATCTGGTTTCTTGGTGTAGAACCTAGTAGAACAAGCTTTAGCAAGAGTCGTGAATCAAAAAAGAGAAGGCACAAATAAAATAATATTAGAGATAAAAAAGGTACAATAAAGGCTTCAAAATATGTGAATACATTGACACCCTTATGCCAGTAGTTTTGAAAATTTGAAACAAAGGTATAATTTTCTAGGAATATGTAAATTAACTTACCCAGTTTACCCAAGAAAAAAATAAAAGTATTTATTTACATTGATTATCCAAACATTAAACATATGATCTAAATGTTAACATATGTAGGATGATCATTTCTAGTATGTATTTATGTGCTTTGATCAGTTTCTTAGCCTGTCTGTCCCATGGTATTGGTGATATTTTTCTGAAAAATAAATTTTTAATACGGTGTTATTTTAATTTTTCTCATAAAATTAGCTGTAGCCTTGTTTAGAGTTGCATTTTATGCTGAATAAATTTGAAGTTAGATCTTCAATTCTTTTTTCTTTTTTTTTTTTTTGTTTTTTTTGAGTCAGAGTTTCACTCTTGTTGCCC